>NW_009649467.1:969951-998371 GCF_000708025.1 Charadrius vociferus | reverse complement strand
AGTTAGGGCTGCTGCTGGAGGCAGATGGTGGAATAGGTGGACCTTTGCTCTGGCCCAAAATGGCTACGCTAGTAAAAGACTTTCTAGTCTCTGAAGAAATTGGCCTGGAGTGAAAGGAGGATGGCTTATGCATATGGCTGGTTGGTAGTGTTGGTTGGATCCAAGCTCAAAGCAAGTCTCATGTCTCTAAGGAGCACCTTGCTAATGATATAACCTCTTTTTCCTGTCTGGAAACTTTGTCCATGTGGATGCTGAGAATTGTCTGTATCTGGGAACCTTTGAGAGTTAGATGCTTCCAGATGAGCCGCTGTACTCAGGCAAATCCTGGACGCAATGGTGTGAAAACGTGGCGGCATCTAGGATTTTCATTCAAAACACCTTGGCAAGAGCTACTACTTATCTCTTCCATATAATAGCCAATGGCAGCATGTCTGATGTGTTTGGGAAATCTTAAACCTTACTGTGTCCCCAGCACCAGTGACCTTCTGTAGGAATAGTAGATCTGGCATTTGACAAAGCAATGCCACAGAATCTTTGCACATGTGTTTGTGTAATTTCTGCTTTTAAGCTGAGTCACTATGCTGATTTCACTAAACAAACCCCCTAACTGTCAGAAATTTGAAAATGCACCAGTTCCCAAGAAGAAACTAGGGCTGGATAAGGATCACGAGCTTAACGCAAGTCAGCAGTACCATGCTGTTGTGAAATGGATGGTCACGTTAGCACATAGGTACAGAACTGAAACCTACAAAGTGTCGTCTCTCCTCCACTTGGGAAGGCCTTAGCTGAAGTGTTGCCCTACTCTTGGACAATGAGGGAGAATCCAGTGGAGGAGTGCAAGAGTGTTTCTTCAGTAGGAAATGAATAAAATGCATTAACAAATGGTTCATTTTTAAATAGCAAAAGTGTCGTCCTTATTAGGTTGCAGTGCTTAGAGAATCAAAAGACCCCTGTTCAAGCACCCGCAGGACTCCAGTTTGGATAGGAGTTGGAAATCCCGTGAGGAGGAATTTCACTACAGAAGATCTGGGTGGTTTTGTGATCATGTGCAGTGTTGTGTTGTGTGGGTTTTTTTTGTTTGGGGGGGGGGGAGCTCTGAACAGAGGACATTGTTTCAGACTTTACTTCTGTTGCTTACAAATTGGAATGTTTTGGTGGTGAAATTTGGGGTAGTGGCTATCTGCCATCTTCAGTTCAAGAGACTTTTGAACATTTGATTTCTAATATTTATAAATAAATAATTACAGGGTATTAAGCAAGTTGTTGAAATACTGGGGATGAGAATGGGTTATAAATTCAACGCAAGTCAGCAATGTTGTCCCACTATGAAGGAAGCACGCTGGGATGTATAAACAGACCTGTAACCTGCCAGATGTGAGCTATTGCTTCCGCCTTCCTTGATGCTGGGAAAGAGCTGAGCTAAACTACCCTAATTCAGGTGATGCATTTCCAGGCGAGAACTGGCAGGTTAGAGTGTGCAAGAGATGAACAAGACTGCTGAGGAAAGAAAAAGGGGGTGCTGTGATTCAATCTAATAAAAAACTGAGGAGCGATGGAAGTGGTCGTGTGTTCAGGAAGCTGTTGCAGGGAGGCCAGGAATAGCCCGTTTCCCGGTCCCAAAGCATAGGGAAGGAAGTAAAAGGCTTAAACAGCAAGAAAGGTTGCAATTGGGTGTCTGGAGTCATATCTTGCTAGGAAGGACAGTGAAGCACTGAAATAGATTGCGCAGAGAGATGTTGAATCTCAATTGTCACAAGCTTTTAAGCACAGATTAGGGAAACATCTGTCAGGAATGACAGCAGTTTAGTTGATCGCACTGTGGGGCAGAGGGCTGACTAGAAGATCTCTGGAGGTTTCTCCAAGTCTTACCTCCTAGGGCTCTAGGGCTTATTTCTTTATTATCTGATCATTGTCTTGAGTCTCTGAGGAAGCTTCTTGCTTAAATTAAATCTACTTAATTTCACTTCCAATAGGGTTCTTAAAGAGGAGGAAATTGTTCTGTTTTCTGAATGCTTGACTGCAAACTGTGAATAATTATGACAGCCTTATAGAGAGATGGCAACAAGTGGCAATTAACATACATGTTGAAACGAGTGGCAATGATTGTTTTACATGTGAAACAAAAAATCTATCTGATTTTGGCATAAGTGAAAGCCTGGTTCTTGCCAATCAAATGCAAAAGGGAAAAGCCAAATCTTTCAAAATATGATATGTGGTAGAAGGTACTAGCTAGCTTAGTAAGGGTGTGAAGGAAATGGATAAAGGAGTGAAAAAACAGTATAAAAAGATTAGCTCTCCAGTAAAGAGCCAATATGATTGCAGAAGCATTAAAATCCCTGCAGGAGATTTACTGAGGACTCTGCCCTGGATTAGAATTTGATATAAAATAACTTAACCGAAGTCATACAATTTCTGTGCCATTTGTAGCTGAGTTAATAGCATATGTTCCTGGAGGATTACAGTCAATGATTAAGGAAATTAGGTTTTGTTTGAATTTAATTTAGTTGTATAAAGCTGCTACAATAATTTACAGCTTTGATATTTAATATTTAATAACCCAGATCTTAAAAGAATTCAAGATATAGCAATGTCATTATATATTGAAATATTATCCCCATAAGTCATTTATATTTGCTAGTTGATAAGAATGTTCATCAACTAGATGGGCTCAACAGGAGCTACTTATAAAAACCAATGCTGTTTTACAGGTGGTGGTGGTGAAATGTTTCTGCATCTGTTGCCCAGTAAATCATAATTCACTTAAAAAGAACTTTGCAGTCTCAGTTTCAGTAATCACAAGAATATACCTCTTGATAGTTTACTTTTGTCTAATTTCCTAGCTTTTGGCTTCAGGAACATTACAAACCCAGTCTCTTCTTATAAGCCTGCTTCTGCCCCTCCCCACCCTGCTTTTAAAAATAAAATATGCTTTCCTCAGTGTCCAATTTAGCAAGTCATCCTGTCTCTGTTCAGAGGAAAATAAGCATGTAAAAGAACACCCCCTTCCGAAAATCCAGTCCCCAGTATTTTGGGGCACTTTTCTGTTTGCCACTAAGTTTATAAGAGCCACAAGATGCGGTCTAAGTCCCATACTGTACCCATACCACAAGCTGCAGAATCCAGTTTCAAAAAGTACTTCTACAAGCTTATCATCCAAAGTGCAAAACTGCACCATACAAAGGAAGAGAGCAACAGGCTTCCAGTGGCCAGCCTTTGTTCTTACTTTCTCTCTTCCCCTACCCTCCCTGTAACCGGGACACAATTTTCATCCCATGCTTCCATTTTTGTGCTTGTAGTCATTTCTCTCCTTCTCTATACCCTTTTCTTGGAGGATGGGGCCCATCAAATGGTTGGGTGTTTTGGATAGCTACTACCGATTGTGGGCCACTGCCTTCCGAGACATAGATGTGATTCGGGACAGTGAGCTTGGCACAGACTTCATATTTTAATGCATTGTGAGAACAGCCTTTTAGAAAGCAAGATGAAAGCGCTTACTACATGGCATTGTCAATTATTGCTGGGCATGGATCTGCGATGAGCACTAGGCCCCTGGCCACAGTGTCAGATGGTGTGAGCTGGCACAGCTCCACTGACATCAAAGCTTCCGCGGCCCCAAAATATGGCATAGAGGGGTATGTTTTCCCCTTTGTTTAAAGCTAGGGGAAAGAGTATGAGTAGCTCATAGCTCTCTACAGTTATACAACTTTTCTGTTGGTTTTATAATTTGGAAAAAAGCCTTCTGGAAGGAGCATTTTTTCTTAAAGAACTAGGAGGAAAAAACCCAAACAACAGTTTCAAGTATTTTATTAGGATTTGTAGTTCCTCCTCCAGAATGGGCTCTATTTCTGAGAACACAGAGTAGTTCTGCAGGCACTATTTCAAACACGACTGAAGTGGGACAGCTAAAGTTACAAACACCAAAAAACTATAGCGTTCGTCCTCAGCAAAGAGGAAAACTTTCCACTTTTGGCTAGGAATCCTTTGGGTGGTCTCTCTAGTCATTCTCTCTCCTGTTTTTTCTAGTGTGAGAATCCTTTGATGACCGTACAGGAAAAATGTTGTTCAGATTTGGGGCACAATGAAATGGTGGCTGGGCACAGGTTCCTGGTGCAGTTATTGCCAGTGAAAAAGTCAGCGCCTTGCACAGACGGAACACTGGGCATACAGGCAAAATATTTCAGGTGCCATAAGACAGTTGTCAAGATCCGTTTGTAAGCTAAAAAGCCAACGGCACTGCTTTTGTTTACACTGTGGGTACCTCTGCATAGTAACTTACAAGTTCTTCCTCCCTGATCTGAACTCACTGGAATTTTTGTGAGGGTAATTATTATGGCACTGAGTCTGAGTTAACACAACCAGTGTTAGCAGCACAACCAGTCAAGCTAATACAACCAGTGTCTCACTACAGCTTGATTTCTTCAGTCATGGTGTCTTGGTAATTACAATCATATGCCTCTGATAAACTCAAAGTGTAAGTAAGAGAGTTTGATCAGTTGGGAAAATGCTGATTATATTTAAAAAACCCCAAAACAAACAAACCAACCAAAAACAAAACAAAAAAGAACCCAAAACAACAATCAAACACCTGTAATGTTAGTACTGGGACATAAGTCAGGTCTTTCACAAAGCCAGGCTGCATCTCATTGGGGGAGTCATGGAAGGACACTTGCTCCTTTGCACATCTGTGCCTGATATATAGTGTCTTTGCTGATATCTCTTTTTTTTCTTTTATATTTTCCATGATATGAAAGTTGAGTGTATGCCTTTGCCATCATCACTCAGAGCAGTTAAACAATGGTACCTGACTATGGTCCTAATAAGCCACTTTCCTCCCTGGGAATATTGGGGTCCAGTGATGATCTGCATATATGTGTGTGTTTATTTGTATGTATGTATTTTGTCTGTCCCCTGACATGTTCAGGATTTAATGAGGAAAATAACACTCCTTAATGTTTCTACCAGCTAATTTGTTAAGCAGGCTTTTTAGTCTGTGTTGGAAAGGACTGAAAGACGGCTGTACCATAAAATACAGGTTGGCAGATTGGGAAATTATTGCGTGAATGCAGATAAGGGGATGGGGAGTGTGCAAAGGAAACACCTCTCCCCTCCACAAAAAAAAAAATCTCAGTCACAATCTGCTAATCATATTCATCATCGCTGCGGTAGAAATATAATGACATGGGCCTTTGTGTGAGAGCAAGGCTTCCATAAAGCTGTCAAGATGCTTAATTATGTTCTTCTGTTGCATTTGACTGCTACAGACCTCTAAATAAAAAAAAAAAAAAAGTAGTATGATTAGCAATACTCTTTTTGAACCGGAATACTGTACTGACTTTCCTGTCTCTTGTTATCAGGGAAAACTTCCTAAGGATAAAAATTTCCACATCTTTGTTGGTTGCAAAATATATTCAATTTTACAAACAAGCTTCTTCCCAAAGGCTATAGTTTCTGAGCAAACCATCTGCTCAATCATTTTCTTTCCTAGCAAAAAGAGAGGCTGAGTGCCAGAATTTTTTTTTCTATGATGTTTACCCATAAGTTATTAATACCTATCTGACACCTATAGAGATTTTCAACTTTTTTATTGAGTAAAACAATATTGTTGGGTTGTCTGACAATATCAAAAAATGAGTGAGCATTCTTTCTGATCACCCCCACCGTATGGCTAACAATGCCAGCTTGTTTATAAATAATAACATCCGTTGACTCCTCTTGAGTGCTTTATCCCATTGACTATACTTCCCGTGTCCTTTATTTGAGACATCTGTCTATGCTGGTCCTGGTATACATAATGACTTGAGAGACTTGAATAAAGAGAACTTATATGGTGTAATAGGCACGTACAAATATCTTCCGGAGTTTAAACTCAGCAATGTCACAGTATGTTCCTAATGGTCTTTAAACTGCCTTGAAGTCAAATATCAATTCCGAGTACTGCTGATGGGGGGAAAAAGTCACACATGGAAAAGCCAGTTTAAAAAACAAACAAACAAACAAAAAAATCCAACCCCAAAACCAACTAATGATCCCAGCGAATGGCTACTAGTTCTCATGAATTTGAGTCTGATAAAATTGTGTTTGAAATAACAAAATCGTACTTGACAGGAGAATCTTCAGCATCTGACAGGAAATAATAAGGAATGGTTTTAGACTGAGTTTTGTAATTATCTGCTGACTTTTCTGTGTTTAGTTTATACTAGTAACAGCACTACAGGATTCAAATGAAGACAAAAGGAAGGCTCTGTTGTGATAGGTCTGGCATGTGTTTAGGGCAGCTTTCCCTTCAAATTCCTTCACAGGAAAGTTTAGGAGTACATTAGAGTATTTACTGTACTAAACCAGAGTAAGAGGACAAAACCAATAAAGTCTCATCAGGCTTTCTTTTCTTTTTTTTTTAAGAGCAAAATTTAATTTATTTCGTCCAAGAGTTTCCACTAGAGTGTTTTGGTTACGCCAGCTTCTGTTAACACTTTCAAATGGGGGAAGATAGTCCTACTGCTCTTTGAAACATCTTGGCTGATTAATAGTCTCCAGGACTTCTATTGACTAGGAGCTGTGGAATCCCTGTTCTGGAAGATTGATTGGGATCTACTCATTTAGTGTTTTAACATTAACTTTGTAGAAATCAAAGTTTATCCAAATGTAGTATATTTTTAGAAATCCTACTAATTGATTCTTTTTGCTGGTAATTGAATCCAAAAACAGGGGCTCTTTTAGAACAGGAGACATAAGATTTTGTTAGTTCTCTACTTGAGAGTCGCTTGCAGTGTCTCAGAGACAGATAACACAGTTTTGATATGCTTGCTGGAGGATTTGAGGAGAGACGTAACTTGTTCACAGAAAGAGCTTTTATTATTTTGATTGCACCAAGTAAAATCAAAGTCTTTTAGAATGAGTCCATTAAAATGTAGAGCTCAGAGTCTCAGTCCAAAGAAACAGCTGCCATATTCAGAAGTTCTGCAAAAATGGGCCACAAAAACAGTTACATCAGAAAACACCCGCTTTACTAATTACAGCCAGTCTGTGTGTTTTGAGGTTTGTGTGTTTGTCTTGGGTATGTAGGAGGTCTTTCTTAGGGGCGTGTGTTTACTTGGTGAGGATAGGAACCAGAGAAAGAGGTGAGCAAGGATGATGGAGGCCTGATCAAGCTGTCCAGAACGACTTTTATTGCACAGAGGCAGTATAAATCATATCAAAGGCAGCCCAAAATGCCCAGAAGCTCAGGATCCCGATTTACAGTACTCTGAGCTGAAGACATTTTGCCAATTCTTTCATTTCTGTGGTGAGTCAGGAAATACTTAGTACTTGAGAATATTGTGAAATCTTGGGCTTTTCTTTAAATATGTCTAACTCTGGCAGGAGACAACTTTGCAACTCTGAGATTCAGAAAAAACTTTAAATTCACAGAATGTGGGGGGAGGATCTGGCTCCTGATCTTTGTAGCAAGGAATGTTGCTTTCTGTGACCCTGAGTTGCCATGACTGTTGTAGAATTTGGGTAGGTAATACTTACTCAGCTGTGGTAGATATACGGGAGTTCTGAACAAAGTGAACCGCTGGTGCTACAGAACTGGAAATTGAAATCAGTGTGCCAAAACTGAAGGGCTAGTATGACAGAGTGAATGGCATATGAGCAGATGATTTATAAATTGTAATTTGGCGTACTTTGGGGAAACATAATACATGTAAATGATGTCTGCATTCTGAGATCCTGATGTAATATAGATGGATGGTACAGTAGTTTTGGACTGCTCCAGTTTCTGCATAAACTTTTTATATATATTCAACTGATTAACTCATCTTTATGGCTTGACAGGTATTTTTTTCCCTTAATGCATGTTTGATGGCAATAATTAGCTACAAGTCTGTGAACTGTCATGCATAAATGAGATTGATAGTTTACAAATATAATACATTTCTAGACTGGAGAAGGTTCCACCAAAAAAAAGAGACAGGTTTTTTGTATTACTCATTGTTATCATTATTTATTATTTATTAACTTGTTAATTACATTGACAGTATGAGGAGGACTAAACTGGTACTTCTCACTTATGATTCTCATGTTTTATCATTGCATGTTAACTGCTTTTTTGTGACATCACTTTATTCTGTACACTGCATTTAATGAAACTATCCTAAACTGTTTTATTGCAGATCACCCATTCAAAGGATTAAAGGGTAGTGGGACTGTGATTTGAAATAAGATACAAAGTTGAATAAACTCCGTGGCTGTTGCTACAGACTCTGAGAAGTCAGCAGAGAAAGTTGTTGTACCAGATGTAGAAATTAGGTGGTGTTAGTGTATAATGAGAGGTCAGTCGTAGCTAAATTAGGAGCACCAAAACAGGCACAACTTGAAATACACTGAAAGAGGCATCTGTAAAGGAAGAAGCGCCTGGACAATGAGAGCTAGACTCTGAAATGACTCATGTGCTGACTGTTGCTACAAGTTCAAGAATCCTCCAGTGTGGTGGCTGGATTATGCATTCATGAGTCAGTTCATGAGCCGGTCAGGGAGCCAACAGGGCACGGCATGGCTGAGATTTTAGGTAAGGTAGAATTGAAACTTGGCGATGTTGAAGGGCAGATTCTCAAATGTAGCAGGGGGTGAAAGAGCTAAGCATTTAGGATGTTGTTAGTAGTGAAGCATGAGTTAATATGTCTAGCAATAAATGAAGTACACTGTAGTATGTCCCTTTAGGATACTGCACATACTCTGGAGGATGTGCATGAACTGTCCACCCATTCTTGGCAAGCTCCACAGTTTTGAAGTCCTACATACAAGTGTTACAAAACTGAATGTTTAAAGAATGAGGCATTTGGGACCTGAAACCAGAGCTTCATTATGCTGTAGATAAATATGTTTACAATCAAAGAGAGTTGGCTTCTCGTAACCTGGAGTCCCTGGCTCTTCCTTTTGTGTTTCAAGGCAGTTACCCAAAGGAAATATAGAAGTCATAAGATTACAGATTCAGTGATAGCAGAGGTGTTTTACAGACTCAGTTGGGTGGAAGGGGGCTGGTGTTTGGGGGTTGGCTTTTTTTTTTTTTTTTTTTGGTTGTATGTGGATTTTTTGGGGTGGGTTTGGTTGATTGGTTTTACTACCAGCTGTACTGCAGGTTTGTACAGGCCCTCAAGGTCATAGAATCATAGAATGGTTTAGGTTGGAAGGGACCTTGAAGATCATCAAGTAGTCATCCTTTTCCATCTTCTTTCTCAGTAATATAAATAGCCTTTTAGTACTAGCTTCTTAAAATGTTTCTTTTGGTAGCGCACCTGACCTCTTCTCTTCAATCTATCACTACCAGAAGTTAGTGAGGGGGGAGGAGGTTATGCCCCCGCTTACTCTTGATTACCTCTTAATTTGCATGAATATCACATTCCAAAAGGAGGACTTTCTTTATTTTAAAAACAGGCTATTTGGTCACCGTTACCCATGTATTGTACGCTAATCATACTGGTAAGAGGAGAAATGTCACAGTAAAGCATATTAAGTAAGGGACACTTCATGGAATATGGAAAATATCGTAAGTCAAAATAATTAGCCTTGAAAAACTGGGAACTGCTATTGCTATAAATGGGGCTGCACCAAAGAGGTTAAAAAAGAAGTCTCCATAGAGGTATTTAAAGGTATTAAAATACTTCTGTCACTACAATAACTACACGCCATCCGTAGGTGCACCTGTAAAATGTTCACATGTAAGAAAAGAACTAAATATGAAATATCTGATAATAACACACACAAAAAAGTGTACATCTTCCTTTTCCCCCAGTATTTATTGTATAAACAAGAAACATCCTTTAAAATACAGGGTGTGTGTCCCTGACAAACTGATAGGGACTTAAAGTGGTGGCCCTGAGTGTGTTCATTCCATTTCTTGCATTAGCTTCCAAGGGCAAGCTTTTAATGGAGTTTTGATCTCTCTTGTATTTGCACGTAAGCGGCTTTGAGCCCTTGCAGCAGGGCAGGCAGAGCTGGTTGATGGGTGTTGCTCAGGAACCTGTTGCAGACATGATGCCTGCATGAGCAAAGCTACCACATAGGGAAGGCAGATGCACTGTAAGGCTTTGGCAGAGAAACCATTGCTATATCATGATGGTGTCTACTGGACTGAAAGTGGTTTAATGCATAGTGCGTGCTGGTCTGAAGCCACTAAGGAAGGAAGCTATATATCAGACTAAAATTAGGTTGATGAATCAAACCCCTCTTCTGGCTCTCGAGCAGTTGTAGACCAGGAAATCCCCAAAGCCATCTGCAGCAAAAGGCGGGGGGGGAAGTGTCTGGGTGTGTCTTTACCATTTGTCAAGGATGATGCTGCATCACCCCAGGTTTTCAGGGACAGTCCTGTAAGCCAACATTACATCTAACAACATGAAATTATAGGTTGCGCCTGCATTGCTAAACCAGAGATGAGTTTTCAAACACTTCCTTATAAATAAAATACTGCTGGCCAAAGCTGAGATAATGTGATTGAAGCTTCATATTGAAGTCCTAGAACAACCTGGATTTGGGCCAAGAGGTGAAACTGAACATGCTTTAGTAAAACTGTGGGGATGATCTTATCAGGGAGGGACTCACCCTGGGCTTTGACAAGCACTCTCCAAGCTTAACCAGGTCAGCTGCTCTGAGGCCTTCTTGGTGGATATCGGTGAGAGGCTGCACCTGCAACTAGAGCAAACTCTATCCATTCTAATCCTTATCTGGCTGTTGCCTGCAGAGGACTGGACTGGGCTATACTATGACGGTGACATCCATCCTATTTGTTGTCTTCTATTATGTATGACTAAACACCTGTCCCAGTACCATGCCATGCCATTGCAACATGTCATAGTTAGCTTATGGTTGAAGAATTGATGGGAGAAACTAAACTTAAGCAAGGTGACAATGACTCCAGTTACCTGACAAGAGCATTTGTAGATACCCTTGTGATGAGACGCCTTTGTAGAGGAGATCAGCAGTACCTCACCTTAAAGCCTTGTGAGTCTTAGAAGCTGCAAAGGGCGCAGGAGTCTCCTTAACACCATGAGCTTCCTGAGTACATCAAGCCTCTCTTCTCAACTGTACTGGCTTACTGTTTGGCACCGAGTCAAGTTCAGCTTCTCAGCCCTTCTATTCAGAGACCTATGCCTTAGGCTCAGGCCTGCTAAAAGGCAGCTGACAGCTCTGGTTGCCAACTTCCTCTTCAGACCTAATGGAATATTCTTATGATCAAGATACAGGCCTGTGCCAGAAAGCAGACTTTCCAAAGGGGGCAGTGTAAGACCACGTTATAAACTTCCCCAAGGGCTAGGGACCCTCACAGATATCACATCCTGCTCCAAGTGGAAAATGCATCTCTTTGATCTTGGTTCCTCTAATATAAACATGTAGCTGTGTGCAGTTTTTTCTTTTAATTTCCTACCAAAACAAAACACTTCACTACAAATGCTTTTCCCCTTGAGGGACGAGAGTACTAATGACACATGACAGATGTTAGTCATGGTTGCTTCGTACACTACTGGAAGGCACTTGGGTGCTACAGAGATGTTTATGGCATAAGAAGTTTTAGAATAATGTAACTGGAGCTTACATTGGTGTTTAAAGTTAATCACTGGCTTTCAGTTTTTTAGCCACTGAGTTGACAATTATTTTCAAGCCATGTGATGGGCAGATCTCAGGCAGGAAAATAAGTTATTTTCCTGCCTGAGATCAGTGCATTAGTAATAGATGATTTATGTTCAAGGGAATTTGAAATCCAGTCCTTAATGGTGAGGTATGTGAAGGGGGAGAGAAAATTCAGAGAGCTACTGAGGGAAGCAAGTCTCTAATGTTCTTCCCTGGCCCGCTTGCAGTGTTGATAAAGATGCTAATGGACCTCTATTGTGCATGTATCTATTTTGATAACCATAATGCAGGGGAAAAAAGCATTAAGCTGGAGTGCTTTTTCTCCAGCTTATTGAGCTGTTCTACAAAAGTCAAATCTGAGCTCCTAGCATAAACACTGGCTTCAGATATTCAGTTCTAGATATTGTGCACATGATGTGACTCTTGTCAGAGAGGAGCTTAGGGCCTGTAATGTTCAGCTATTCTTACAGTCATCTGACAATACCTAGGTTTTAGTTTTATTTATTGTAGACTGGGTAAATGCAAACACAGGTAAGATCCTTAGCATCCCAAAGGGAAGTTCCCACCCTAGTCACAAGGTTGAGCAATTCTTATATACAATCTAGTCTATTCTGCTTATCTTTCCCAAAGCCTTGCAAAAGAACATGGCTTAGCTACTAGATAGCAGATTGGGACTGTCATTTTGGTTGAAGACATATAGCACAAAGTTTTTCATGCCTCGGCAAGAACATCTGTTTGGCAGCTGCTTCTAGTTTCAAATCAAATGCCACATCCTACCTCCCTACAGTTACTAGGAACTGCAGATGAGAGGAGTTAGCTGTGGCTTGCTTCCAGTTCTGTTGTGTAGTCAGCTTACACACCAATGGCACAACCAGTAATGCAGAGAGCACTCACTAAGTTTGGCTTTTTAGCTGTCAGATAAGCTACAACATGAAATTCCATAAGAAAACTGACTATATGCAGGAAGTATTTCCAAGTGTATTTGAACTGACCGTTCATTTTCACGTTTTGATGAGATAAGACATCATCCAGTATCATGGAAGAGACCTGAACTTTTCTCAAGTCCAATAAACATTGAAGCAGATCTTTAAATTCCCTGTGAAAAAATCCACCTGCCCCATATAGAATGATACAGTGTTTGTTGCTATTCTTATTTGCTCTTTGTAAAAAGAGCTATCTCTCTCAAATGACACTGAAAAAAGGACTTGTTGCTGTGAGTATTTTAATTTTGACTTGTTGCAGCATCCATGAGGACCTACCACACAATCAAGGGATTTCCCACACTCCAGCTTGTCACAGCTTGTAGGCAGTCCAGGCAAGAGCATCTCTCACAGCTGCCAGCAGGGCTGCGCTGCCCCAGGGGGCTGCTGGCTATGCAGGGCAGGAGCAACCAGGGTGCTGAAGCCGATGTCACCGGGCCTCGGCCACAAGTCAAATTCAGCTCCCGTGGAGCTATAGGATTGTAGAGCACTGTGGTTCCACTCCCCCATGGCCCTGGGGTCTATCTGCGTAGTTTGTGAATAATGGCCACGTGAAGTTTTTGCCGTGCTGGCTGATTCTGTCAGCATTTATGATGGTCCTCCTGTAGTTTGCTGGTGTTACTGTATTTTCATGCATGCAAATTGCATTTCGCATAACCTAACTCCTTTATTTAAGTACTGTGTATCTAACCAGATCTTTGCCTGCCTAACACCAGCAACAAAGAGGAATCCAAGGCAGGAAGGTGACTAGGGAATGGAAGATGGCTTAGACAGAGAGGGAAGAGCTGGAGTGAATTCCCGTCATATTTGCTGGACATGTGTATGAGCCCCAGTGCTATTGGTGAATGGTTTCAGATACCTCTCAGATGGTACACATGAAAAAGTAGCAAATCCTGGCATGTACCACAGTTTTCTTGAAAAAATAAAATATTAAATGGTTTGTGCAATTATTTGGGAGTAAAAACATTTTTTTTTTTTAAAGAACAAGAGCTGATATAGCTGACTTGCCCAAAGACCAACTGAATAAAAAATTCCATTGTTCAATTCTTTGGCTGTTGTAAGTAAGCACTTGTCTGTCTAGTTGTTTGCTAACAGTTGTTTGCTCAGTAGCTTGAGTTCATTTACCTCAATGAGCCTTCTGGGTGCACAGCAACTGCAGAAACGGGTAACAGGTAGCTGAATGCAGCTTTTTCCTCTGATTTCGTTCCGACTCTGAGATAAGTACTTGCTGTTAAAAGGAAACTTCAGAAAAGATGGGGGATGCAAACAATGGGGTTGGGTTTCAAACTATATGAGATTAGGGTAAATTTTATCATTAAAAGTACTTTAAAACAGAGCTACCTCTGAAACCAATTAGCAAGGGCTTTTAAGGACCTCTTCTTTAATCTTTTATGGTAATCAGGCTCTCACATCTACAATTCAGCAGTGTTCTCCATACAAATAACTAGTTAAAATTCTTAATTAGATTATAGTGACTATAGGAAAAAGTTGTTCTAAAAGTAAAATTACAGACTGTTATGACTAATGCTGTACAAATTAGCATAAAGTAGCTCAGACCAAATTATCCCTGAGAGTTTGCAATTAGGAGCACCTGCTATTAGTGCACTTGCTAAACTTTTATCAATTAATCATTACTTCCTCAAATAACAAGAACAAAACTGAATGTTGTGAATATTGTGAGAATGATTAATTGCTAGTGGTAAATTGCTGACTAGCTCCATTATTACTTCTACTTTAAAGATTTTCAGAAATGTGTCTATCAGTTTTATGAATGCATAAATTACACTAATGTACTCACTATCAGTTGGATTTTTTTTGTCCTACTTAGCTGGTAGAATCTGTTCTCAAACTTACCTAAGTCTCAGAGACTTTCAGAGTATGAACTATGTAACAGAACATTATTTTTACTTTGATTTTTGTCTCTTCTCTTCTCCAATATGGACCCTAAACTCAGACTCCTAAATGCTACAACAGTAAATCCATGGGTTTAATTCTTTCAAGTATTGGGTATAGGGTAATTCCCATCACCTGAACACGCTGACCTTTGACATTCGAAAAAATAGTGTTGTTAACATCATTGCCTAAACTTATCTGTTTGTCTCAAGTTTACAGAACAGATTTGTCCCAGGTTTACATTAATATATGAGAAAGTATTATGCCACCGGTGTGTAACTAAAGTGGATGTTTTAGTCTTTCATTTTTCAAGAAGCTTCTATTTCCATGGGTCTTAGACATTCTGAAAAGGTCAGTGAAGTAGAATACTAATTAATGGTTCAATAAATGATGTTATCGGAAGCCTTTTTCTTTACACTAACTGGGGGTTGGAGTAGATCTTAAATTTTGCCAATTCAGGGGTGTTTTTAGTCCTGTGTAATCAGAGGCATTGCAGCTTTAACAGAAATTGGAAAAATCTAAATTAGAGAACACGTCATTACAGCTGTTGAGTGAAACAACAGCAGATTGCTAAAATGCATGATGCTATGTTACCAGATTCATAAGAAATATAGGAAAATCTGGAAATTATCAAGAGATACATGAAATGGCTAGAATTGTTTATCTTGGCTGTTCTGAGATGAAGTCACTACATGGATGGAACAACTCTGAAGTGCAGTTTGTGAAAACTGCCAGAAATTAAGATTTCACGAAGTTGGGAAAAAAAAAAGGGTTGTAAATCAGTTAGCAGAGGAAAAAAAAACCAAACAAACAAACCCAAAAGCTAGATATTTTTAACATGCCTCAGATGTAAATGGAGAAGGCATGGGTGAAAGACTCTCCTCATTCCAGACCATCAGGGCTGTAAGGAAGAACCACTTTCTGCAATAACCCTTTAGCTTCCTAGAAAAAAGGTACTTGTAAATTAAGTCTACAGTTTTTGTTATATTGCTGATGAACAGGTAGTGCTAGTAAATATTGCTTAGATTACTTAGTCCCTTATAGTGAAATGAAGACAACAGAGGAGCAGCAGAAAGCCTGTAGCTACCATTTAAAACTAACCTAGCACCTGAAATATTCTCAAAGTTTTATGAACATAATAAATGAGATAATAATAGCCTTTGTCCTAAATGTTGCAATCAAGAGCCTTGATATGGTGCTGTGGAAATTCCTATCGAGAGCTCTTGGGAGACAAGCTTAGTGCCTCTCTGAAGTGCCCCCTGATTCGGCGCACTGGAGACTGTGCTACTGCAGACAAGGATGGCAGGAAGGCAGGCAGAGGAAGCTATCTCTACAGGGCCTTTCGAGGGAGTAAAAGCAGTAGATTCTGGACTGCTTCTCTCTGCTTTTCTTAGACCTTAACCTGGCTTGAAGAGGAAATGAAGAGCAATGAGGCATTTCTGTGCAGTTACTATCAAGGCAACAACTGAAGTCAGCCTTTAAGCAGCCATGTCATCCAAAGCCACGTTCCTATTCTCTAATGCTCTTGTGTCCAAGCATCCACGTAGCTTCAGGATCCATTGTGTAAGAGTACCTGGCAGAGCAGGTCTGCTGTAGTGCAGTCTCCTTTGTGGTTGAATAAATTGACTGTTTGAAGGCAAATACGATGCTTACATGAGGTGCTTATCATGTTTCGATAATATATATGCACAAGATTCAATTATCATAATACAGTTACAGAAATCAATCTAAAATCAAATATTTTACTGAGATCTTAGACTTGAGGCCTGTGAACCATGGAGGAGCACACTGGAGCCCTGTGGGGGAAGCCTGGCAATCATCAGAACAGAAGTAGCCATGCAATGCGTAAGCATAGCAAGTTGGTCGCTAGCAACACCCTCAGGAAATGGAATGAGAGCAAAATGTTGGCATCATGAAGTGCAATATTCATCAGAGATTCCCCTTGATTACTACTTCTATTATTGTTAAACTGGCCAGAAATATAGTTTGAGCAAACAGCAATGAAAATTGTAGAGCACCTAATGATGATGATGGTCAAAAGTGTGAAGATTTTTGCTGTTTCTCTTGCTGATGTTTCCTTAGCCAGGTACTTCTGACAGTTTAAAATTTTCTCCTTCTACACTTTATCAAACATAAAACAAACTGAATTTGTGTTTTAAATGGGCCATTTACACAAGATGGTTGTGGGCCTACCTTCTCCTTTTCAGTAGGCTCAGGGTCTGTAAACTTGTTTCCTGCCTTTCTCTCCCTGTATTGACCTCACTCTTTCACTGCACAGCTTCAGCAAATGAAGTTGTTTTATGTATGATACAGCGCTGAAGCCTAAGAAGAATCTCCTTGGTTACTTTGCTATATCCTGTATCCCACTCATATTTGCACAATGCTGCAAATAATAAATAGCTTTGGTCATGACAGGTGACTGTCACCGTAACTCTTACTCACCTGAAGCTGCTACCACACCATAATGAAAGAAATGGGTGCTACTGGCTCTGCTCAAAAGAAGAAAAAAAAGTCTGAAATCCTTGGGACAGATGCTGAACATAGCAGCACTGATTTTAAAGAAGCTGCAGTGATTGACATTAGTTGAGTATATAACCACGTAAGGATATGGAGGTCACCAGGGAGCTGATGTTTCAAACAGTTCTGCTAGGCATTCCCTTTGGCACTTTTGTTGGCGTAGTTGGGAGCAAATAATGAGGAAAGATAAAGTGATTCAAGTGACCACTGTGTGGCACTTTTTTCTCTCTCCGCTTCTCTATATTTACACAAATCATCAAATATTTAGTTTTAGTCATTCTAGATGCCTGTTCTCTTCTAAACATAAGGCAGAAAGTGTCACAAGAGTAGATATTTTTCATGAGAGTTTCAGCATTTCCCCATTTGGACTTGGAAAGTTCCGCTACAAAAGCTATTCTCGTAATACTGCCACTAGATGCTTCGCCAAAATTGGAGAGAAAACAAATAGGTATCTCAACAAATATTTCCCCAGCTATTGTAATGCACGTTCACTTTGCTTTAGTTTTTAGACCAAAGAATGCAGCTGCTCTCGCTTTACTAAGCTAATTCCCCACATTCTGACTACGATAGGCTTCTCTTTTTAAACCATGCTGCCATGTGGCTGTATTTGAGTTATGCTCAGAGCTCATTTGTAATGAATAAATTGTAGTTGAAAGCTGGCCCCAAAATGCAGTACTCGAATGAGAGCTGTGCTTTGCTTTTTTTTTTGGAGGGGGCGGATTCATATGCAGGGGAAAAATCAACATAAATGTTGGTGGGCACATACCCAAAAATCAACTTTATGTGCCAATGGTTATCTACTGATCTTGCAGCAAGTGGTGATAAGAGAGTTCTTGTATTTTCCCAGCAGGCAAAGGGCTCACCTCTCTTGATGCTACACCAGGACCTCCATTTCAAGTCATGATAGAAATGTAATCAGAATCGGAGGTAGTTATGGTCTTCAGCTAGCTGGCCATGCATTCAGATTAGAGCTAGTTGGCGTACGTTAGAACAGCCCCATCTGTATGTTAGGCTGCTCCAACCCAATCTGCTGAGATGGATTGATCCAAACCATCAAGGGTGGAGAGCAAACTCTTCTGCCTGGTCAGAGAGCATCTGAGTATGAAGGAAAAATTGTTGTACTTCAATGATTTGTTGAGAATGTTCCCGATGGCTTGCAAACAATCATATATATGTCACCATTCATATATATTTTAACACTTTGTGTATCTAACCTTTGAAATCCTGTCCAAAATTGCAGTGGTATTTGGATCGGTTTTAGGCTTATACAAACAAGTCTGGTTTTTTATTGTTGTGTACCAAGTAACTGCTAGCCCATTTTGACGAAATTTAATGGAATGATGCAAGTTGGTGATCACCAAGTTTCTCCCGGTTGGCGAAACGTAAAAAAAGCTGTCATGTCACTTCTTAGATATCGGGGAAAGTCACAGAAAAGTAGGAACAGCTGCAAGAAAAGTTTGTATATACCTTCCCAGATATTGAAGTCAATCAATGTCAACACACCAATCTTAAAAATCAGTCTGTTACCCTGCTAGTGTTTGTGGGGCTGGATAAATTGGTTTCACAATACTACCCTTTCTGATCTTTTCCCTGTGATAATTTAGTTGTTGAAAAGTTGTTTTTTACAGAATATTCCTTGGAGATTGTCAGTTGTTTGGTATCACCATTTCGAAATCTGTGGGAATTTGAGGGGGTCTTTGAAATACTGTTGTAGCTGCTTAGGACACATTTCAAAGACTTCCATGGCACTGCAGAGACCGAAGTACATGACTTACTGAGTAAATGTAGCTCATGCTAATTGTCTGTGGACCTTAGTTTTAGCAATGTATTGCGTTTCCTGGTCCGAGAGATCAGTGTAGTCAAGGAAAGGCTGGTTTCTTTGAATATAGGAAATAACTGAAATCCAAAATTGGATATCATTATAATAGACATCTTAGGAACCCCACAGAACAAATGAGATTAGGCTACGTGCACAGGCCTCGTTAAAGGTGACTGACTCTATTCCTTTCCTGAAAAAGTTGTTTTACTTGCACACATGCGGTGCTAAGTAATTGCCTTATATCACGAATCCATTTTTCAGTACAAATTGGTCTCATTAAAATTGGCTAGTGAGAGTTAATATGGCAAACTCTTCTAGAGAAATATGTTGCTGCATGTAAACAGGCAGTCTTAGATCTGCCTTTGCTGGCTGGCAAGGCAAAAATTGGAAGTACTCTGTTCCAGCAATAACAATTACACTGCATACCATGCAACAATATGTCATCACTCCTTACTTAGAGCAACATGGTAAGGCTCGCTGATATTACCAGACCTCTGAAAATACCCTGGAAACAGTTAAATTTCACAAGGACAAACTCTATTCCACTGTACCCCTGCAAGTCATAAACAGCAAGAATGCTGTAATTTCTCAGGTGAGGGAGTTAAAGCATGGTGAGTGTCAGCATGATTTATAGATCTTGATTTGTTTAGGCAAAGGGCAGTGTGTCTTTGTGTCATGTATACGTTGTGCATATCTGCAGAGACAATCAGTATTTGACTTTACCCTGTATTCCTGGGTAACTCCGTGCTCAGTACTGTTTGCCTTTAGCAAACATTCTTCACTGTTTTGCATTAAGTATTTTCAGTGATTGATAGTTTTCTTGTTCAAGGATTGATAAATGTGAATCTGCTTTTCATCTGGGCCTAGAGGGACCCTTGATGGAGTGGAGCTCTTAGTTGTTTTTTCTATAAGCTTTGAAAAGAGACTGAAAGACTTGATGTTGAGTCACTGGGGAATGCGAGTTATAACGTGTGGCTCGGTCTATCACTCATTATGTAGCATAATCAACTAAGTGACCAGTTCTGATGGGAATAAAAATGCTGTCAGTTTTCTCAGAGAACTTCAGCGGATGAATATCCTTCGGCAGACTTCTAGCCAAACTTCAATCTGAGAAACAAACTATGCTGTCTTTATGAGTAAAGACCAAAATCATGGAAGGCTTGTAGGGAAGCAGTGGAAAAAAGAGCAGTGCAGAGAGGGCATCTGTGTGCAGTTCAGAGCAACTATTTTGCCAGGTCTTCAGTGGTAGCGGTTTTTGAGGTCTTCACTAAGAATAGTGGTTTGAACTGTAGAAAAGCACATCTGCAAGGTTAGATACGGGCGAGATCTGAGTCAAACCGATGGGGTCTGTCCCAACAGTGTGTTACTGAGAAAGAAGCAGTGAGGGAAGGCATACTGACACCCAGTGATCCCAGCACCAGCTACAGCACACCTGGACAATTCTACTTGTTGCCTCCTTGGCAAAAGGCAACTCTAAGCCTGACGGCTGCTTTTGTCCTCTAGCTGTGCCTGCTGTGTTTGCCCGGAGGGCTCTTGAGCTCCGGGCCCTCGTTGCCTGCCTTGGGCTGCTGTGTGAGGAAGGCATCCCAAGAGCAAGCCTGCAGCACCCCAGCTGTTCTCCTTGCAAGCTTCTGCTGCCCCTGGTCACGGTGGCCAGCCCAGCCAAGCTGTGGACGGTCAACAACTTCGGAGACAGCTGGGGAAAAATAAACAAGGGAAAACATGAGGCAGACCTGTTTGAAGGTAAGTTTGAATATAACTAAGGTCCTGCAGTCCCTTGCCCACAAGGAAAATTTGAAGTATATGAGTAAGTTTGGGGACTGTGATTTTTTTATTTGTTGTGATTTAGGGCTCAAAAGACAATAACCTGTTTCTCAAAGCTCTGTGCCATGTATCTGGGGTGTAGTTGTATGGACTTCTGTGATTTAAAAAAAAAACACCACCCAACACCCAAAACGACAAAACCACCTGGAAAAAATCAAGTCTTAACACAGTTAAAAAAAAAAACCCAAAACATAGGGGTTCATATCTGCGCCCTAAAACTGAAATATGCAGGCCTTGGAACATCTGAATATAATTTTGAAACGGCATTCAACATAAGAGGAAACAATCAAATAAATAGATATTAAGGCTTAACATACAAGCTGCTTATTTAAAACAAAACATACAGGAAACTTCTAGTAATGAAAGTGTTAAAAATAATAAATGTGCAGAGAGAGCATTTAAAGGAGAAAAAATCCCTTATGAAGTTACCAGGATAAAAATCAAAACCTTCTGATGATCACATAGCTTTTGCATCATAAAAATGTAAATAGGGACTACTTACTGCTAAGCCAATTTAAAGACTCAACTGAACATTAAATACACTGTTACACTAACAAAAGAAAGTTAGCCATATCACTGATGGAGAACAACTATAATTTTTCAAACTTAAGGTGGCAGCTTTGCCTAATACCTGTAACCTCTTCCTTCTGCTCTGATGGATTCTGCTTTCCCTGCTCGCTTAAGAAATCTCATGTTTCTTATGTGAATCAGGAGGGAAAAATGCAACCGCAGAGTTAAAAAAGTTGATTACACATATGAAACAAACAGTGAAGAATGTAGCTGTTGGTGACAGTAGCAAAATCAGAACATAACAAAAAGCTTAGTTTCAATATCATGCAAACGATACAAAACACATAAACAACAGGACCTGATAGCTCCTTTTTCTGGTTGTGGGTTTTGTTTTGTATTGGTTTGTTTTTGTTGTTGTCCTACAAACAGTTCAAGTCTGACAAAAGCTTCCATATAAATCCACCACTTCTTGGCCGTTCCTGATTCGAACCAGTGCAGTTCCAGTGATTTCAACTGGCCTGTATCTTCCCATGCTCAGGCTGTGTCTCAGTACTCAAACAGGATGAATGTGGGTTGCCTAGTGTGCTACCATCACAACATTTTCTGGAGACTTAAATTTTACTATCTATAACAGAGAAAAGTGGAATGGAAGTCCCGTTTCAGGACTTTTTTGCTTCTTTTTTTTCAATGTAGCCTTTACCACTTCCCAGAGAAAAGAAGTTAAAATGACCAAAATGAATCTCTTGAAACCTTTAATCAAAGTATTGGAATGAAAACAGGGAGCTTTAAAACTCAGAAGTCTTATCTGCAGGAGGGAGCTAATATCATCTATTCTTTAAAAAAAAAAAATCATATCAAACTGTTGAAGCGAATTTTCTTTGGGAAAGGGCTTAAAGTAAAGTAATAGCTTAGGGCCAAACGCACTCCTTTACATTCCTTGATTTTACAGAGAAGCAGGGCAGGTGCAAAGTAGCTGAATGATTACAGAAGATAAGAGCAGCAGTGGTTCAGGTCTGTGGCTGCCATTTCATCTCAAGATCCAGCAAAAGCCTCTTCTCACTCCCTTACTGTTGATCTTCTAACGGGAACTATGGAGCAGGGCTAGGGGTAAGGCTATTAAGCAGCCAATTTCTCTTGCAGCCTGTAATTGCACAAGCAGCAGATCCTGTTTCCTCCAAACTCTGTGGAGCTATTTCAGTCCTGTGCCTTTGGAGGGGAGATGAGGAGGGATGGGGGCTGCTGTGGGAGGCAAGGCAGAGCCCTCTGGACACTGAAACAACCGGAGGGGTACCAAGCGCTGACAAATGCGCAGGGTAAAAACGGGGGCTCTGTGTCCAGGATGAAAATGTACGCTAAAGTTACTGTAATGATCTTTGTCTCAAGATCATCAGTAGCAGATAAAACAGCCATGGAAATGTGATATTTAAGCAAATACGCCAATACTTGTGGTTCAATGCAGTCTATATTTGGGTAGGGAGGACCATGCTGAACTAGTTATCCTAAGCTTGTGTTTCACGCATTGCTGCTTAGGCAGGCCAGCAAATAGCTCAGTAACACCACCTGAAATATCCTGGCATGTATCTGACAGCTCATTGAGAGAATATCCTGTAAAATTGATGACCTGACTCCATTACTCAAGAACAAAATTGAGTTGGTGTAGTGAGGTAAACATTGGTAAGAGTGTTTGGATGCTGTTACAGGAAATGAAATCCTCTGCATATATGGCAATATTTATTTTACGTTTTGTGTGCTTCAATAGGAAATGAGCTCGTATTTATCTTCTCTCTATAGCGAGAGGAATAGAGCTCCAGAGAAGTACAGCAGCATTCTCCAAAGGTTTTCCTCTTAAAAAGCTGTATCCCCGAATCCCTTTTGCCTTGCCTTATACTTATGCTTCTGCATAGGATGGAGAGGGCAGATGCCCTTTCTGCTTGCGGACTTACTTGCTGCAGTAGTGTTGCGGGGAGAAAGTGAGGGAAGCAAGATTGTTCTTGCTGAGAGGGGTTCACTCCTCTCCTCGTTTTGAGCAGTGGAGGCTCAGCCTGGATTCTGGTGCTCTGGTCCAGGCCCCAGCTTCAGGAGAGTGGTCTGGGAAGGGAGCTCTGTTGTGGAGGATGAGCACAGACAGTATTTCAGTACTTTGCATCATGCCACACATTGCTGCTCTTACGGAGGTTTGCTACCCTAGTGGCACTGATGGGTCAAGTTCTGTGCCCTACATCTCTTGTGTGGCTTGCCCCAACACTGAGATTTCTCTTGGTCTCTAGGGAGCTTTCAGCAGCCAGGTTGCTTGCCACACTCCAACAACAACAATAAAAAACCCCACAACTGCACTTAGCTGGGATAACTTATCCTGATTCTCCTCAGGTGTTTGCCCAATAGGACTTCTCTGGCTGCATCTTTAATGTTATCAGAAATAAAAGTACACAATATATCACTCGGGGACACAGACATCAGGTAAACTTGTGGCAATTCTGGGCATCTTTGGATATATGAATGAAATTGATGTTAGTTCTCACTTACTAATCAATCTAAATAACACAATAATACAGAAAGGGGTGGCGGGGGGAACCCTTTTGTAATTGATTTTCTTTTTTTCCACCTTAGGATCATCTTTCTGCATTAGAAATTAATACAATCTTTAAATACTGGTCTTGATCTGGTCCTGCTTAAGCGAACAGCAAATCCTAATCTGGAATGAAATATAAGACTTGTTCTATTTCATATCTTGAACTCGTTCATATACTGCAATTTACTCCTCATTCATATGACCATGGTGCCCAAGACCTGAAATCTTTTCCCCAACAAAGCACAGTTATCCTGTAGAGCAAGCAGTGCTAGAGA
The DNA here is from genome assembly GCF_000708025.1 of Charadrius vociferus. Classification (NCBI taxonomy): domain Eukaryota; kingdom Metazoa; phylum Chordata; class Aves; order Charadriiformes; family Charadriidae; genus Charadrius; species Charadrius vociferus. The sequence continues at coordinate 974,380 of NW_009649467.1, read as the reverse complement.
AAAGTTTGCAAGTTTGGACCTTAAAAGGGAAAGCCAATAGTAGGATTGGTTGTTTATAGTTGTTTATAGAGATAATTGGGTAATACATATTTGTCAGATATGTTAGTTGAATGACTTGTTTTTCCTCCTTACTGTAACACTCAAAAATGTGATCGCAGAGAAATTATCTTACCCTGTTTCTTTATTCCTAGCTCAATAGCTGGTTTGACTCCACAATTTAAAACAGAAAACATTTATCTAACATAAATTTATCTAGCATAAATTGACTTTTTTTTCACAATAGCACCCTGAGCTAAGAAAGTTTTTAACCCTGCTAAATAGGTGGGGAAGAGGGAGAAAAAGGAAATGAAGTGTTTTGCTTACTTTTCTCAGCTGCCTGTTGCTGAGAAGCCAGTCTTTCCTTCCCTCGTCTAGAAAGGGACTGTGATTTTCATAAATACCAGGAATATCTTCCCTCTCCCTCTCCCTCTCCCTCTCCCTCTCCCTCTCCCTCCAGTGGGGGAAGCTATGGCAGGCCACTGGGGATATGGAACACAAAGCCACCAGCTCATCACCATTACTTTAGAAAGTGAATATTGAGCCTGGTGATGGTGTAACCAGGTTTAGTCTTATAATCAGGTAGTAAATGGAAGCTAAGGCAAAAGGGATGTAGCTCATGCTCTTTCTTCCCTCCCAGCAGCACCTGCTGTCCAGTATTTTTCTTCTAACATTTTTTAGTCAGTCTATTACGTTAAAAATATACCTTAGTTAGACTCTGCACCAGAAACCTTACCTAGTGGTTCAGCAACCACCATTGTAAACATGAGGGAGTGAGACATCTTGTCCCGGCCATATGGAAGTGCACAGAACCCAGGTGCATGTCCTAGTCACTCTTAGCCAAAACACTGATGTAGGCATTGCACCCAAGGACACATCTGCAGAAATGAAACGGCACAAGTGGAATGTGTTCTGCATGCTGTTGAAACTGTTACTGTGCTCCTTTTGTCTTTCAAAGCAAAGAATCTGGTCAATAGCCTTCATGCTACCATTCCAAACAATCCACAATGAGAGGTGGATCACTAGCTAGAGTTTCTTTTTGTGGCCAGTGGGCTGAGTGTTTGACCATATGGCCTGTGTTTTTATATTGTTTCTTTTCCATATGAAAAATGTGGGTACTCAGCACCAAATAGCTGCAGTTAATCACTTTCATAATTTTTCTACTGAAAGCTCTAAAGTGTATCAGTACATATCCGAAATGTATTCTAAGTGGTTTATACCTTTGTTTCAGTTATGCTAACAACAAATACTTGATTTCTTTAGGCCTCTCGTCAATTTTTCTCTTCAGAGCATTTCCTAAGCATCATGCAACTCTGTTTTCCAACCTGTCTGTAACCATGGCTTTAATTTTTTGTTTCCTTTGCTAATGAAAAGAAAAATCAAATCAATTTTATCAAGCTACTGGTAAAGTACAGAGAGCGTTTACCGTAATTAGGACATTGCATTACAGAAATGATCTAAAGAATCCCGTTAAATGTCATTGCTCTTAGCAAAGAAACTGCAGAAGTTGAAATGGAAATGGAATTTTGAAAAAGAGAGTTGAGTAATTTACTTAGCTGTTCAGTCATGTTCACTAATGTACTCATGAGCTGTGTTTTAATTTAACAAGCTGGGTTTTCTTTCTGCAGTAAAAAATTAGGAGAAATCTTTGATATAAACCAGGTAATTCTACGCTCGCCTGCTCTTTGTTTAGCAGCTGTTACACCACCCTGCATTCCTTTCAGCAGTTGGAACAATGCAAGTAATGACGAGGTGCATGATGACAAATACCTTCATTGTCTCGTTTCCTATTGATTTCATATGCCAGATTCTTCAAACCACGACAGAGTAAGCCCTGTGCTGATCAGAGTCTAATTCTCAATCCTTTTTAAAGAATATAAATTTCCTTCCGAATAAGTCCAGTCCTTCAGTCTTATCTATATGGATGTAGCCTGTATCATCAATTCACTGGAACTAGGTGCCTGTCCTCTTGGACATAAGAACTGCCACTGTTGATTGGATTGCAAGATTGGAGCCTAAATAAGAATGCCTGTATTCTGCAGAGAGGAAATATATGATGAAGATCTGCTCATATATAGCACCATTTGGGAATTAATCTTGCAATCAAATTGAATACAGGATTAGCTCTGAAACCCCTTTCTTATGTCTGACACACATTACACTAACCTACATTTCGAAGAGCCAGGCGGCTCCTTCAGGGAAGTGTAGTCATTGTTCAATTGCTGAGAGTTGGCAAATATACAATGGTAAAGTCTTGGCCCTGGCTTCTTCTTTCCTTTCTTCAGAACTGGTGAGAGCAAACCTGGCCTGCACTCAAGATAGAAATGATTACATAGTTCATGGAATCATTCAGATAAGTTTTATTCTGCTTACTTGTTCACCATGCCTGCTCCGGGCTTACTTGAATTCCTCACACCTTGGCTATACGTGTGAAACTCCCCCCGTTCTGCAGAGAGGAATTTGACCTTCTGTTCTTTCTTTCCTCCATGAGTAAGAGTATATCCTCTTGTTAGCACAGCTACGTAGCCACATAAGAGCCCCTGAGCAATGTACAGTGTGGAGGTGGTGATTTTGTTTAAAGTATTTTAGTTTTTCATCCCTTATAGAAACATTTCCTTAGATGCTGAACTGTCTGTATTTTACAACATAAAAATCAAATGCAGGTCGGTTTGTGAAGGAACTTCCCTGTAGACACTGAGTATAATACTGAATATATCAAATGTGTCTCTCCTCAATATGTGCAGAATTTTGAAAGAAAAGGATCAAGCAGTTCTTTAAAGTTCAGATCCTGAAATCGATAAATTTTTATCTGCCTCCATCTGCCCTCCCCCACCTGCTATCTAATGATCTCTAAATATCTTTAGCCAGAGAAATGTATTGTGGTATTTTGGACTGACCTGGTTTGAGGATAAAGTACACTCTGCAGAAGAAACAGGAAAAGAAAGTGCAAAGCGCACAAAGGCAAACATTCAGGGGTGATCAAACATGCCATATTTGTAGACAGACAGGATGTCAGGGTGAAATAGATTATGAAAGCATTAAGATCTGGCAATTGAAAGGAAAGTAAAGAGTGCTTTTGATAGTTAAACATTGAAACTTTATTGAAAAAGGGGTTGGGGTTGTGATGAAAACAACATCTGGCTGTGATTGCTAAAACTTGATTGCAAGGGGGAAAACTGAGTGATGTTATCTCACACTGATTGACATAAAAAAACTTGAAAAAATGGACATTAAAAAGGAAAGTTAGACAGATGTAGCAAAGCAACAGCTGCTGGAGATGGACAAGCTTTCCCTGGGGACACATTGCCAGGGAAAAATAAGAGCCTTATTCTGATTGCCTGCTGCTACAAATCAGCATTACCTCCCCTGGAGTCAAACTACTTGTGCCATGCAAAACTGGCATAAGATCAGAATTGGGTATTGAAAGAAAAGCAAAGTGATAGAATATGGTAAATTTCTATCAAGAACCTAATTAGTTTGGCGTTATTGTCATGTGTAGCTAAGTTTGCAACCAGGTTTGTTTGTTATGATTGATGAACATACTTAAATACTGGCAGCATGGTCAGATATTCCACCAGGTGAAACACCCAGAGGACTATTCGAGATGTACAATTCAGAGAAAAAGGTAGGCACAGATTCTTCCTGTTGTACCATATCTTGGTGAGAGAAAATCAGTCCTTACCTAATCTCAGGGACATTTGGGGGTAAGATGGGGGCAGAAGGAAGATGATTTGAGCCTGCTGTGCTCCTCGTCTTGTTGAAGGCTCCTCAGCAACAGTTTCCACCGATGGAGGGTGGGTGTTCCCCAAACCAGGATTGCCTGGCTTTGAGACATATCCAGATCTGCAGCTCTGGAGTGCTCTCCAAGCTCTGCAGCCCAACATGCTATTGCCTCTGTGGAGGTGCACAGGCTCATGGCAGAGCCATCAGTCAGGTTCTAGGTTTGCTGCTTGGACTGGAAAACAGGCATACCAGCTTCCTGCTGCTATCAGCAGTTATAGAACTGACGCCGGTATCTGCTTTGCTGAGCTTTCTCCCCATGTAAGGAACTCCTCATGTGTATAAGTTTTATCCCCAGCTGAGTTAAAATAAACAAACGAGTAAATAAAGCTTGCAACCAAGAAAACGTGCTTTCCAGCCAGCCTTCCATATTACATTTTTCTAAACAGTTCTTTTGATTTATAGGCAGTTTTTATTTTTCACTCTAAACTGTGACCGTGTGTTAAGGGAAAGCAGTTTCTTTCTTACCATCTTTCTTAACTTGCTCTAAAGAGTATGGGCAGGGGCCGCTGCGTTCTGGTGAATAATCCCTTACCCTCTACATCACGGACAAACACTGGCTGCGAGGCAAAAAATGAGAAGTGAGAGGGAGCAGACTTAGAAAGCTGTGGTA
>NW_009649467.1:955214-969870 GCF_000708025.1 Charadrius vociferus | reverse complement strand
GGAAAGGAGGATATGATAGAATTAGGAAGGGACAAAGTATTGGAAAATCAAAATGGGGTTCCAAAATAATCTTTTAAGAGGCTGTTGATAATGAAAATGTTTCAACACGGTGTTTTGGTTTTATGTGACACAAAAAATAATATGCTCCTAGCACTGTGATGCAATTCAAAGAAAGAGGGCAGGAATGGAAATGGTTGGGAGAAGGTTGAAATTTAGACGAGAATTTGCATGGTCTGCTTTATACAGCTCTCTTGCGTTGGTAAAACTGAAATCAGGAACGCACGCACATGGGCTAGTTCAGAGCAATTTATTGTGTCTTCTATCCTATTTTCTGGAAAACCTTAAGGACCCTAGAGAGACTAGCCCTCCAGCACGAGTGCAGAATGTTAGCTGCCCCAAGCAGTGACAGTACCCTATTAGCGCTGCCCCACAAGCTCAGGGTAACAGCACAGAATATAATTCCATTCAATTTTATCTGCTCTCAGAGAAAACACAAGATTAAATAAGTCACACCACTGCTGACTATTGGCTAACAGAAGAAAGGATGAATGCTCTGCCTCCCTTTCTCATCAGGCAGTTAACTGCATGCTTCCTTTGCCAACTTATATGTACTTTGTGCTTCAGCAAATTTCTTTAAGCTGACAGGAATAGAAGTAATGTGTCTCATCAATCGGGCTTTCATCCTGTTTCATCAAACTTCTTAAGCTTTTTTTTTCCCCGGCTCTCTGATTTGTTTCTGAATCTTCTATCTCTTCCTCTTAGACCTCCTCCAAAGAGCGTGTTGTACAGTGGTTTCCTTCTACAGAAACTAGATTTATGGGATTTATAGCATAGAGGGATCTGCTTTACAGTGACAGTTAGCCCTTGGGTATCAATGTATGCTTTCTATGCTAAGGAAAAAGAAAATTTATTCACTTTTTGTATTGTGTGCTATTGTTCAAAGTCTGGTATCAAGCTCAAGGGGGTCACCAAACTGAAAGCTATCACAGAGTAGTGCTTTCTTGCCTTATAGGCAGAATAATTTCCAAACAGATTATTGGCCCTGGCAAGAAATAGGAAAAAGGAGCACAAACCCTTAGTAAAAGATTCTTTTCAGGAAACTAGTATCATCCAAGTAGTTCTGAGGTTTTAGGTGGTAAGGCAATGACACAAAATTAATCTCCTCCCAATCTGGATTCATTTATGCTAATTGATTTTAAGTGTCTTCTGTGATATTAGGAGGTGGCAATCGTATCTGGAGGCCTGGCACTTGTGTGTATTGGTTGTTTAATGCTGTCTGTAAGTCTGTGCTTTCTGCTTCTCTGAACTCGGGGATTCTCATCTTAAGCCTTACCACCTTCACAGAAATGTGCTGTAATTGGGGTTTTTCTAGGGTGGGGTATACGTGTGGGAATCTGTCCACTGGTCATCTCAGAAAGTATCAAAATGGCCAAGTGTAGGTAGCCCAGTGTGTGCTCTCCCCATCGCCCAAGATGATGCCAAACCAAACGCCAATCTGGAAATCACAGCCAGGCTGCTTCTCCATGGCCCTGATACTGAGCTGGTGCAACTGCCTGGAACAGGGTTGCATCCAGCTGACTTGAAATGCAACCAGAACTGCCTGCTTCTACAGATCTACCTTTACATGGTCTTACATTTGCTTTGTGATGCAAATAGGACATTTTGACAGCAAATGTTATTCCTACAATGATACTTCAAGTCTCCATATTCTTTCTGATGTTGCATGTTGCCTAATCATCTTCTCGGCATTTAGAGAAAACTCCTTTTCTCTTTAACCATATATCAAAGGTACCCATTTCTGATGCATTTGAATTCATGGCTCACTTGGTTTCATAGGAATCTAAAGAAATGGTGACTGCTCTTGAAGCATAATTTCAGTATTTAGTTGCAATTCCAGTTTATTACAGCTGCTGTCAGTCATAAATTCTCTCAGAATTCCATCCCTAAGTGGAAAGCTCATCAAATTACTGACTTCCACTTGCTGTACTTAGTGTTTGCATCTAAAATAGTTTAGAACCTTGTAAATAGGTTCTAAGTGAAAATTCAGCTTCATTTCATCAGGCTTGAAACATGGAGATGAGTCTTGCAAGACCTATAATACATTGTCACTCGGTGTTTGGAAGTAGTTTATCACTTCTTGCTTGTCTTCTGTGTCTGCTGTCTGCCTGCAATCGTAGGGGTGGTTTTTTTATATGAGGGTAGTGATGGATATCGTGTCAGACTGCGTTGGATATTGCAGATTGCAAGGTTATCATTGAGGAATTTACCTGTGTGATGATCTAATTATTATTTTAAAAATTGTATCTTAAAACTTACTTTTTTGTGGCAAAGGTTACCCCTTTTATTTTTAAGCAATGTCTAAAATAATCCTTGAGTTGAACTGAGTGTCTTGCTAATATTTAAGCATTAGTGGATAATAATTTTATGCATCATGTAAATCTTTACATAATGAAGTGCTTTGGCATTCATCTCATGCAGTTATATTTGCTTTTTGATGACAAACTAAACTGTCATCGGTGTGTGTAGCATTCCAAGTGCCCTCTACCATTCCAGCCTGATTTGCCTCGCACTTGTGTGGTTGTATTTTACATGAGGAATATAATATTAAAGCAGTTATTGGAAATGCCAACCTCTGAATACTTAACCCTTCCCAATTAGAATACCTGTGGGTTAAGTGTGGTTTTGATATAAAGAAGTGCTGCTTTCCTATTGTCTCTCAAAGGGCTTGCTCCCTGTTATTCCACAACTGAATTTGACCCTCAGTTTGCAAGTCCCTGCTATTCTTTCCTTCTGATATGCAATGATCTGTGACAATAGAAATAATATTCAACCTTGTTTTGTCTTGTTAACAGCATGTGGTTAGAATATTGTACTGCCATTTCAGTAATATTTTTACACTTGTCCCCTACTGTCTTGGCTGGTTGCCAGCACAGTGATTTATGCTTTGTTTGCCTCCAGATGTGATTATTGCTTTTCTTTCCTGGATGGGCTATCTGAATTCTTTGCAGATTAAAATACTGGAGCTCTCAAATCAGGGACTTGCTTGAACTAATTTTCAGTGAAAATGAGCATAAGAATTCCTGAAGGAACAGAAAACACCTGAATAAAATTATTATTTCAATAAAAATTTTGAAACTAAATTTTCTTGTCTTTAAATGATGTTGTAAGCTAGTAGAGATTCAAAATGTGTAACCTCATCTTTTTAAATGTACCCCTGGGCTGCATTTTCTAGTGAAAGGAAGCTTTTCTCTGACACTTAGTATGTTTAATAAAAACTCGCACCTTTATGGTGAAAAGACAGCTTAAACAGAACATTTTTATCAGCTTTTGATTTCTTTCTTCTTTCACTTTAAAACTTACTTAATGCCCACTTTAAGATATCTTGAACTTCAAGGAAGTTAGAATTTTATATTCCTATTCAGTGCTGCATTCAGAGCACTTAACCTTATAAATATCTTCTGTTTCAAATAAACTCTCTTTCGCCCCCACCTTCTCCAAGTATCTGTGGACAATGGTTGACCTAAACAAGTTAAGATCAGGCATGTTGGAGGTGAACACAGAACTAATCACACTTTAGTGACCAAAGCAAAGAATTCTGAATGAAAAACCCAATTATTTTTTATCCTTCTATCCAGCCTCTCCCAACATACATGCTCCTGAGTTTCTTCGTTTTAACTGCGTACTGCCTCTGACTTTGCTATGAATCATATACTAGCATAGTTTTCCATAAGATGTAATAACAAAATGCATTATTAATTTGGAAGACATATGAACATCTTTAGAGGAAATGACTTGAATTCAGACATCTGGAAAAGGAAAGCATTATGTATTGACCTAGTGTAATTTGCTATGATGCTAGTAATTTCCTATTCATTTGCCGTGGCACCAGTGAAAAGAGAATTGTATTTAAAAACAGAACTGCTTGTACTATATTATTTAGAACAGTACTCCAAAACCAGAAATGACTACGGAGAACCACCACCGCTATATCCAGTCAAGCCAGACACATGCCAGTTCTGGTGCCTTTAAGTGTACGGGGTTAACGTGTGTTCATTTGCAAAGGCATTTTCACTTCTGTAGCAACAGGAGGCAGATCACCTGTGTAAACTGATACCAGTTAGTGCAGAAATGCCCCACCAGCTACAAGAAACTGTGCTTTTTACAGAGTAACTGTACTGGTTAGCCTCTGAAAGTCCCTGACCCAAGGCAAAAAGGAGTTTTAAAAATTAAATCACTAACTGAAGGAAAACATGAAATAGCAATGCGCATGTGTAGTTTGCAATTCTTTTTATTAACAGCAGAACTGTGTGCCGCTTGTTCTTTAGAATCTGTTTGCACTACCTTCAATTACTTGCTGAGAGCTGCTCAGATCCGGCCTCCATGTCATTGTTTGTGTTGCGCAGAAACATGAATCAAGTCTGTCAGTCTTTTGATGTGCATGCCAAGTCAACAGTGCAGTCATTGTAAGTACGTATCAAAAACCTCTCCGTGTTTTCTACCAATGAAGACAGAACAATTTTTTGCCCCTTTCCTTGTTTTTATCACTCTGTGGAAGATTCCTTTAAAAGTGGCATTTATTTGTCAGCTGGAAAAAATAATCTTGTCAGGTGTTGTTCTTAATTATAGATTTTGAGTTTTATGAAGTTTACATTTTATTTTTCACTTCAGGACATACTGTCTCAAAAAGCATAAAGTAAATATTAAGAGCTAGCATTGCATTTTTATGTTTTCTTACTTGGGCAATTACCTTATAAAATTTCTCTACTTGTAAGGAATCAGATCTAGCAATAGTCCTTCCAGAAAGCAGAGCTTTGGAGAGGTAGACATTTACTGAATCCCAAAATACAGTTAAATACAAGCTATCCTAATCTCTTTATAGAAGAATATTAAGCTGGCATTGTCAGCTTAATTTCATCAAAGGAATAAATGTCCTGTTGCCCCAGGGACTCCAGGAAAAGGTATTTTGAGTTTCGGTCATTATGCCAGGCATAATAGTCCCTTTTCTTCTCAGTGTTACGGTCTTAAAATAGGAAAAGCGGCAGCATACAGAAAATAATATATCAAAAACTCCATATACTTGAATTTAGGTAATGGACAAAAGCTCTGAGACAAGATAAAACAATGGAAAAATTCCAGCACTGGAAATTAGGTCTTTGTTTCTGTATCTTACATTGTTAATCTGGCAGCTTTAATTAGACACACAGGTTTGGTTCTGCACTCCTTAAACTTCAAAGCAGTCCTAATTGAGTAGTTGATGCCATTTAAGACCAGTTTAAGACCAAATGACAGGGCAGAGACTAGATAGATTTGCATACCAAAGCACTTCTGTCATAGATATATGCAAGTTTGGGAATTTCACATCTTCCCTGTTCTGTGGAAGAGATGGCATGGTCCAGGAGAGAAATCAACGGGTTAGCTTAATCATTCCAGCCATGCCTCACGTCCTTCTTTAGATATGACCGTCCTCTTCCTCGCAGTCATCCCTGGAGATTGAAGAGATGGTCCCAAGACCAGTTGCAGGGCCACGGGTCCCGTGGCTTCTCTCCCTGTGGGACTCTAGGCACTGTCAATAACAGCGTCAGGCAGAGAATACCTGATTCTTGGCTGCCTCGTTCTTGCACTCAGTGCCTAAGCACTGGTCAGCATTGCTGGTGCTCACAATCTGCTCCTCTCAAAGGTTCCCTACCATAAGTGACTTCTCCACTATTACAGCTAAATTACTCCTTTATGCTATAGGGTCAACCTGCTACAGCAGGTCCTTCTCTTTAAAACATGTCTGCAGTCAATTTCTCAAATATGTACTCATTCATTAGATGCTAAGTATTAACCCTGGAATTAAATTCTTACCTACAGCCCTACAGTCAATTTTTTATCCCTTTTATTACATTTCAAACAAACAAACAAAAACCCTAGATACATTGCTGCTAATGACATTTGCTATAAAGCTTCAGCTGTACACTTAGTGCAAAAAAAAATAAAAATCAACCGCACTAACAACCACTCCCACATCCCCAACCCCGTTGAAACAACGACAAAAAACCCTGCGGCTTTATATAATGCAAAGATTTCTCAATTGGATTTGATCCAATTTATTTCCAGTAAGTTTCATAGTCAGGAGGAAAAAAAAAAAAGTTGCTCTGCGTAAAGCATAATAAAAAATAAAATTTAATGGATTCATTTGCATTTTTCTATCAGTTATCTATGATTCATACTTACATCTTGGAATACAATACATAGATGAGTCATACAGAGAAACAGCCTCTGCATAGGAAATTACACTGTCATTTTAGAGTAACATTGCTTTCCCAAACTGAAACAAAGATGGGCCGCTAGTAATCACAGATAAATCTCCACAGAGTTGGAGTACTTGTTTATAAAACCCACTCCCCTCTGTGTATGCAAAACCAGAGCCTGATTCAGAGCATATGGAGTCCACAGTTACTAATTCCCATTAGCTCTGGTGGTCCTGGGAACCTCTCAGGCTCACCGCTTCAGCTTGGTTTTTTATTTTAGGAACAAGATATCTTAAAGGACAGCTTGAACTTTGGTGTTCTGACTGAGCCTCCTTCAAGGGCTGTTCTCTCTTTCTTGGAGCTATACGTACATCTGAAGTCAGGTAGTTAGGCATCAGACTTCATGGCTGGTACATGCAAACTGTTACAGAGCACACACTTAGCAATCCTTAAAAGTGGCTTGCTGAGAACAGCGAAGTCAGATGTGTGTGCCAGGACAAGGTCCCTCCAAAGTGGAATTGCCAGTGTGACAGCTAGTGGCTGTCCCAAATTCAATAGGAAGCTAAACAGTATCTGCCTAAAGAACTGTGGTCATTGTAGCATGCTGTCCAGGGAGATGGAATTACTATTTCTAATATAAGACCTTTGATGAAGCAGTGTCTTTTGTACATTAATGTGTTCTCTTAAAATTTCTGGAGGCTCGGAGGAACAGCCTTGTCCTCTTGTTCTCTTCTGTATGAGATCGTCCTTCAAGGCAGAGGGAACAAAGCCCAAGAGCTTCCTAGCTTATCCAGGATGCTCTGAATATTCCTGAATGACGGAAATGGTAGAGAGAGAGAAAATATCGTACCAACAGCATCTGCTGACTGCCAAATGTGTTGTAATTCCCTAGTCTTTTAAATAAATGCTATTCATATGCATTGCAAAGCCTGCAAGAGGAGGAACTAAACATACCAAGATTTGAAGCTCTGTACTCAAGAGACTAGATATCATTCAGACTGTGGTTTCTGCGTCCAAATTTGAGTAGAACGCGAATTTTCCCAAATCCTGGAAACACAAGACTGTATACCTTTAATCATTGGTATATAGTTTACCTGATTAGTGTTTTCAGAGCATTAATAAAACTCACAGAGGGAAAACGGACATGAAAACTAGAGTGTATGCATGAAATATCAGTGATTGTTATATATGCATCTGAGAATTGTACTTTATTCAAGTCAGGATCTAATCCAGCTCCCATTAAGTCAGTGGGAATTTTGCCAATGAAAACAATAGTAACAGGATCTGGCCAAAATAATTTAATCCACCCTCTTCAGCTGCTGTGCTCACAGCAAGAATGTTGCCATTAAGAAGTTTATATGGACATAAATATTCACTTTAATTTCCTAGAGTTTGTCTACTTGCTTAAAATTGCATTTGTGATTAAAAAAAGAGCAACACAGTGTATTATGGCTGCATTTTAATCACTATAGGTTCAGGAATAAATAGAAAAACAGTTTAAATATTTTATACAGATTATATTGCAATCTGGAATTAACAATTCATTTTAGAGTTGTTTATTTCCTTTTCTATCTGTGTTAGGTTTTGTTTTTTTTCTTCTGTTGGTTCAGGTTTCCAAGCTACTATGTGAGGGTGATTGTGATGGGTTTGGATTTTTTTTCTCCTATAATTGCATTCTGGGAAATTGTCACTATGCATGTTGTATCACTGAATCACATCTTGCCTCATGCTGTGATTTCATTCCAAGAGGAGGAAAGGTTTAGGGGTGTATCATAGTAAAACTATGTTTAATAGGTTGCTACAAACCTTTGGAGGATGCAAGACATTAAAGCGGGAAAGTCTCCAATAGCTGAAGAGATTTTGAAAGCAGTATTCAAAGGTTTAAAAAAACAGACCCTGCTTGTCAGTGCTGCCCATTGCCCATGAACTTTGTTAGGAGCTGCCCAGATTGGGAATCGTTCAGGTTTGGCTCCTTGGCTTAGAACTTCCTCAGGGAGGAGAAGATGCTGTGTTTGGAGACCTGGTGGCTTGTCCCCCTGTGCCCGGCATCTGTTCTGAGCTGAGTATTCTTGGTTAGTTCTGCAACTTTAGGCCCTTCATTTTCCTCCCTTGCCAGGGTACAGCGCAGAGTGGTGAGCTGTGTAAACACTGCAGCTGCAGTCAGCCCTTCACAGAGAAGGCGAGCACTGATATGCCCCAATTCAGGCATCAAGATTTCTCAGGAGCCTGGGGAAGATGTAGTTGTTCTTCTGTTAGCTGGGCATGGAAGGGAAGAGCTTGGGAATCTGTAGGGACTGACCCAGAGTGGAAACAGGTGAGTCAGGGGCTGCAGCAGCTGCTCTTGCTGCTACCAGGATACCGCCTCACTTCACAACCTGCACTGTGCCCATCTACTGACACTAGCTCAGGGATCAGGTACATTACGCCTCCTGAAATTGCCACTGAAAGCATTTGGGATTTGAAATAATTGTCTCTGGTTTGTTTCCATGACAGCTTGGGAGTGAAAGGCGGCAGAAGCAAACCAGACAGTACGCACAGTGGTTGCCATTTAAGAGTAACCATGTGTCTAATAGTACCTTGCACTTACAGTGGCCATTTGCTGTTCCAGGTATCTTCAGCAAGGAGGATAACCATATCTTCCATGCCTCCCCTGCCTCCCTTCCCTTTTTTCTCCTGATGCCTCCACAACCTCGTAATATCATTTATCCTTTCTTACTAAAGTTAAAAAGTCATCAAAACTTCAACTCTTCTCCTCCCTCCTACCTTCCATCTCCTCTTTTTCTCCTTTGACTCTAGGCGTACTTCCTCCTGTTTCTGAATCCTTGAAAATTTTGAGGTTAAGCTGAGGCAAAAATGTACCGTGCATCCATTTTAACAGCCCTTTATGGCCCCACAACAATGTTTACTATTCTCGCTCTTATTAGGAAGTCTGTTGATTTTCCTAGCTTAGTTTTAAGTACCAAGCAAAGGAAAACCTTCTTGGTGAAGCCTGGGCTAGGCGGAGGGGAATGCAGAAGGCAATAACGCTCCTGCAGCGTGTACTGCTGTGTACACGCATTTAAGTTGCTTAATGACACTACTGAGAAATTGTGTTATCTAGACTCAACCTCCTCATAGGCCAAAGTTTAAATTCTCTTTTGGATTTGCTCTCTGTTTCTTATTCTGGCCAGTGTCTTGGATGTGGTCCTGGTGGTGGCATCCAAACCCTTCTCTCTGCTGTTCCTGCTGGCTTTGTTATTGTGGCTTGCTTCTGCTTTCCCCTCATTGTCTAGTCTCAGGTTCTACAACTATCTCTGTACTGCAGTGTAGAGATATGTGCATTAGCTATGTATTTTTTTTAAACATTAATATTATAACTGTAGAGACCATTACCCAGGAAATATTTGGATCATTTCACAGTGGATATCTGAATCCTATTAGTGGGTAGTGAAGGTTACAAAATTCTCATACTCTCTCCTAAAAATATTTGGAAGGATTTTATGTGTCTCTCTGCAAAACCACTCAATTCTGCATTCTCACTATCTGGTTATAAAGTTGATTGTATATTAGATTTGGTTTATGAAAAAGAGACAGCGAAATTCAATGGATTGAATTAAAATCCTGAATAGGAAATGAGATATAGGAACATTCCTCCTGGATATACTGAGTTATGAGTTCTGTGACTGAACATTATTTCTGTTTATATTTAGTAAATTATTTATTCCCAACAGATTAATTACAAAGATGACTCTGAAAACAAAACAAGATCTCTCAACATACAGTGGCTTGATTTTGGGGGGTGGGTTGGTGGGTTTTTTGATTACCTAACCTATTGAGAGAATCCATGAATCTTTATTAAACTACTTAATGGCCTGGAAACACATTACAACAGCATAGTAGCTTATTTATAGCCATATAAAGTTGAATTACTTTTAATGAGACATTTGCATACAATTATTGCAATCACAGTGAAATGGAAGAGCTACCTCAGCACATTTTTGAGACTTTGACTGAAGAACTCTGAGGATTTCCCTCTGCAGCTGTTGGAAAAAGTAAAGTTGTTCTGACCCGTTCTCCAGGATGCAGTACATGCACTACCACTGTTTCTGGAAGGAGGGAGCCCGTATTGTTCCAAATTAAACTGTAAATGCCGATTCCCCTGAGAAGTCCAATAGGCTCGGTGCAAAATATGAGTAACTAATGTTTTCATGGATGTCAGCTCTCATAGTAAGTCTGTTTTCTATTTCAATTAATATTTTGCATAAATCAGTGTCTCAGTAAAATAAGCAATACCAGACTGAAAAGAACACAAGGCAACTGTAATTAAGCCACATGTTTAGTAATGTGCTGAACAAACAATGGAAAAAATTACTCTTTGGTTACTAAATCAATTGTAATCAACCTCATTCCGCCCACTCATCCACCTCTATGAGGGGATAATACAGCTGTAGATAGCAGGAACAAATCCAGCAACTAAATTAATAAAACAAAATTGGTGGTTCAGCTACACGTGTTGGCATGAATGTATTACTCCCTTCAGCTTTATCTCTACAAACATCTTTTTGCTCCCAGAGGGCACTTTAAAATACATACTATTAAAATAAATATAAAGAAATTACTCACCCTCACAATTATAGCATGTTTTAAGAGTTTCTCCGCCTCTTGCCAGATAGTTTGAGATATGACGGATTATTGCTAACAAACTATTTATCTCCAATAGTCAAATACAACCTATGGGCTTACATTGCTTTAATCTATACAAAGTGAATAAGGCTTTCAGAATATCTGGTGTCAGTTTGCTGTCAGGCAGCTTGTCAAGCTCAAAATGGTCGCAGAAGATAGGGGATTCAGTGGCGCAGTGACTACCATCAAATGGTCTGGGATAACAGGTCAATATGGTTCTGCCACTTTGATGTAAATACAGGATAGGACAGGGTCATCATTCATCAAACCTTCCCTAATAGATGTGGCAGAGGAAAGGCATTTCCTGCCTGCCAGAGCGAGGGGGAAGAGGCAAAGGCATGGGTTTAGCATCTTTTGTAGCCTGAAGCCAAAAATTACATTCTTGTTAGCTACACGGAAGGCTTGGCAACTGGTCATGGCTGCTGGCTCTTCTGCTGTGGTGTATGGCTTGTTCCTGCCAAAAAGGAGTGGTGCTGATAACTAGAAAAGCACAAAACGGGGACTGCTCCATGTCCATGTGTTTGCAATAAGGAGCGAGGCAGCATCCTTGCCGCAGGAGAGGAAAGTCATTGTTTAAGGCACAGATACTCACATACCCAAAGCAGCTCTGCTGCGCCTGTCTGGAAACTAGTGTGAACAGAACTGGAGCACAGACTGAACCCTGACCTTCATTTTGAGATGTGTCATAACGCACAAACATTGGTGGAAGACAGAAACAAGCTTTTATAATCCCTGTGAACTGCAACAACGGGAAGTCAGCTGAGTTACCAATGACTCGAGATTTGGTTATCTGGCAAATTCCAGTATTCATTTATGGTATGAAGTATTTGGGAAGTCATCTTGGGTGAAAAGCACACAGAAAGTGTGCTTAATGCTTTTATCTTATTAACCTGTTACTATTAGTGAACTGTTTAAAGGGCTAAGTACTATTTAAAAATAAAGGGCATTCCCTTGCTGTGTGGTAGTCTTCGAAGAGGAGAGATGGCTTACGGGCAGGGAAGAGAATGAAATAAAGAAGCAATGGTTTCAAATTCCTGTGTTGAAATTCCCTAGGAGTGCTTGTCTAAAGAGGGAAAATCCAGATCCCCAGAGCCTTTTCCTAAAGAGAATACAAAACTGCATTACTTTTATATATTTCTTACGTAAGATTCCACTAATCAGGATTTCCTGGGTAAATGAATGTCAGCTAAATCTTAATTTTTGCAGGCTTCCCACAGAGTCACGATTATTAAATCCAATAAATACCTCCTACGAATATATATGTGCAATGCTAAAAGAGTAATTCTTATTGTAGGAAAAAAGCTTTACAGCTTTACTTGTGGTTTATAAATATGAATGAAGTAATTTTTAGTAGATCCTTGTGAACTGAGAAGATTTCTAGAAAGTGTATGCAATTATTACACAATGAAATCACGACTTTGAAGGAAGTGGAGACAAATCTTGAAAGAAAATTGAAGTCTGCATGAAAGGTTCAGATACACACCTTCGGTGATTTCTAAAAACACTCTGAGGTCTAAGTTACATTAATACCTTGATGCTTTCGAAAATCTTGGGTGCCCATTTTTATATTGAAATCACTTTTAAAAAAATCTGTTAGTGGCTTGACCAAAACCACAAAAAGGAGTGAGAGGCAAGGTTAAGAGCTGGAAATGAAAGTCCTTTTTTTAATTTTTAAGATTGTTCTGCTATAACCAACCTGTGTGTGTATTGGGCTGATTTTGTTTCAGCTTTCTTGACTCCAAAGATATGCAAATGTTGCCCATCTAACTGTCTTGAGGTGCCAGTAGGTTCAGCTTTGAATACTTAGTAAAATTATGCCTTAAGATCTGCGGATGACAATGAGACACCAGGCACAGATACCACTGGACCTTGTGGTTACATGCAACCAAGTTAGCTGAAGTGCCAACTGCAACAGCGAGCTCCTGCTTTTGAGCACCTGCTCCGAACGTGTGGTGATAGAGGATACACTAACACGCAGGTAAAGAAAACATTAAACTACAGTGAAAGCATAATAGCATGGAAGATTTGTCAGTGGCTGTGGCTGTGTTTGCAGATCAGCTGGAAGTGGAATAGGACAGGTACCCTAAAAGCCCATTGCTTTCTTTCAGCGTTGTTATCTTATAAGGTAGTTGGAATAATGTAGAGTGTACAAATAATCCTGGCATTGGAATGCAAAGCTATTCCCTTGGCATAGAATTGCCCTTCTAGGAAGGGAGTTGGATGCAACAACGTAGATGTTGCTGCACTAAGGACAGCCGGGTTTACTGATGAGAAACAGCTGCCCAAGGCAGGAGCCCAGACGAGTACATCACGCTGCACTGTATAGGCATTATAGGCAAAGGGTTAATAATAAGCCTACGTACTCTCACCAAAGCCGAAGTCCTGCAGAGTGAGTAGCAGCCTACCCCTCCTTTCATACCACCTTTTCTTTATCGGCAAATGGAGAGGATGCGAAATGAATATTGTGACCACAGCAAATAAATGCAGGTGAACCTATATCCACAAACTTACTGTATGGCAGCTTGTTTGAGATGTCAGTTCTGTGAGTTGGTAAAAGCGGTCACGTTTGGTTTGGTGTCATCAGCTGGCAAGGGGCCGAATGTACTGCTAGCAATCGTTTACTGTTACATTTCCAAAAGCGATGCCAAGAAGTGCTCACGCAACTGAAGGATGGGAGGCTGTGCGGGATGTGAGTCAGCCCCTGAGTCAGCTATCCTCCAAACAGCCAAAAGCTGCTTTATCATGTATCGTTGCCAGTGCACTTGAGAAGTGTGTACCACTCCAGAGGGACACTGGATACTGCTGGGGAGGGGGATGCTGGAGGAGCCGTTACGCCTTGTTCCCTGGCACCCTGCTAGCGGGTGGCTGTAGGGCCATGTCCTGGTTTGGGGTAAAACAGAACCAATTTTTCTGCTCAGTAATTTTACTTTGCAGCTAAGCCTCTTCTAACTAACTGAACTCTTTGAAATTAACAGTATATTGTCCAGACGCTGTTTGCTCTCAGAGTGGTAAGACCTGATTAGCTGTAATTTATGCTCAGGCATGGTATGCAGAGAGGCTCTTGCTTATACTTATTGCTGTAACCCCCAAGGCCAGCGAAATTTGTTATTTGCCCCATTGGAGGGTTGGAAGCAGAAAAGTACAGAGGGGTCCCACCTGCAGGGAGGAGCGGACTGGACAGGTGACCCAAACATGACCAATAGTGTATTCCATCCCATCTGCCTCACGCTCAGTATAAAAGCTGAGGGATCAGAGGGGTCGGCCTCTTGCTTCCATGGCTGGTATCTGAGGAAGACTCTGTTTGTCTGCCTTTGATCCTGATCCATGCGTTCCTGAATCCAGAGCCGGAATCCCATTCCCGTCTGTCACTGAATCCAGTCTGGAACTTTCCCAGTGCCTGTTGGTGACATGGTCATCATCCTGGGACCTCCTCATGGTTTTGTATATATTCTATATATTTCATTATTTTCTTTTTATTATTTTATTCATATTTTTGTTAAAGTAGTTTAGTTTCTTCTAAACTCATAAGTCTTTTCCTCTCTCTTCCTCCTCTCCTGGAAGGGAGATAGGTCAGGGAGCATCTGTTGTTCTTTTCAGTGGCCAGTCCAGCCCAAACCACGACAGGCCACCGTGCCACAGCCACAGCTCCTCTTGGCTTTCTCAAGCTGGGCTTCAACCCACTTAAAACCTTTGTGTCTTATGGTGGTACAGGTGCCGGGGAGTGAGGGATGCTGAGGGGAGCATCTGAGTCTCTCCCAGCT
>NW_009649467.1:944552-955162 GCF_000708025.1 Charadrius vociferus | reverse complement strand
CTGCTGAACTCACATCAAGCTCAGTGGTCTTACAGTGTGTTTATATGCATTTTAAATAGAGTGAATCAAACAGAAGCCAGGAATAAAGAGAACAAGTGTTGACTTCATCAAGATTTATAGCATGTCAAAACCCAGGAGAAAAATTTGCAGTAATGATCTAGCAGATGAAAACAAGTTGCTTTGCATTACTAATGGACAGTTTACATTGCAAAGCCACTATCCCGTATTACACAATATACATACATTATATAATGTCCTCCCTATCTCAAGTGGATAAATAACATTAGCACAAAGCCAAGAAGATTTATGGCAAGAATGAATCTTTCTCTATTACTCTTTTCCAACTAAGTTTCTGTAAGTATTTCTATCGTGTATGAACTACTTCACTGGCCAAGCTAATTCCTGGAGTAACTCCCTTGGCTCCAGTGGAAGCACTCCAAAGATGATTCTGTAGCTGTACACTAAAATAGGTCATACATCGAATAGATGGATGTTATAAAACAAAGTACTCATGCTAATTGGCAATGACATCATCCCATCACCCCAGAGCAAGTGGATTGCTTCTAGCCTCCATTACAGCTATTTTTATTAAAAGCCAGTCATTTCTTTCTTTCTTTCTTTTTTTTTTTACTTCTATTATTTGTATTCTAAACCAATTAGCTCCTTGAAAACTATCTTTCCTTTCATCTGGACACAGATTCTACTTCTGCTTATGTTTTTAGTGTTACTAGAAGCTAATAAAACTTTGCTTGTTCCGATGGAAGTGTACCATTGTACTTACACTGCCTGCCACCTTGCAACTGAAGATCGCAAAGCACGTTACATCATAACACTCAGAAGGTAAATAGGTAGTTTAATAGATATTTCATAGACAAGAGTCTATGTCTTGAAAATTCTAATGGGTTTAGAGTGCTTGCATGTTGGGAATGGTCCTTGTACATTCACATACCAGCTGTTCTTCCTGGTGGAAATCTGAACATTGCTTGGTGGACTGTGCATCTAAACAGACTTCATGTTGTGGGTGGAGGTTACATCAGCACACTGATGGTTTGTGTATGGTCCTGGATCTGCTGCAACAGGCTGTTACATTTCTTCCTAACATGTGTTTCAGATCACTGCAGAATTATCACATCATCATACAAATGATCAATGCTCTTTTGAATCCAGGAGGGAACCAAATATAAAAGGAAACTGCATGTGCACAATTTCAGAATTTTAAATGGGAGCTGCTGCTAAAAGGCTCATAGGAAAATCCTGCTACATTCTGAGGTGAGAAAAATGTCTTTATAGTTTTAAAATTTCAGATCCAATTTTTCCAGAGAGCTCAGCAGCATTAATCAAGATGAAAAAAAACCCCAATCCTAAAGTTGTGTTAATTATGCATGTACAAAAGTCCGGGGAATGTGGGAAATCTTGAAATTATGAGAAAAGAGTTTGATGTTCTATTTAATATTTAATTTCATTGACACACCCCCATAATTAACAAAAAGCTAAATTGTGCCTGAACTTTTTAAAATGCATATGGACTGACACTAAGTATGAACATTTTCAATCTTAAAGGAATAAAATTGAGAAAATGGCATGCAATCAGAAACAAAAGTTACATTACGTGCCTAACTGTTGTATCTATAGTGGCCACTACTACTCCTATTATAATACACAAGAGAATTTGAAAGCATTTAGATTTGCTTTTTCAGCTGACAATCTGCCGCAGGTGCTGCGCTATTATAAATAACTGTTCAGCTGTTATGCATTATTGTCTAAATCACCATTTTGAACCTGAAGTATAAGCTGTACAACCCATAGATCAAATCTAAGAAATTGGCTCTTGTTTACAATGTAGTTATTTTAAAGGAAGAAAATACCCAGGAAATCAAACTCGCAAAGAATTTTAATTATGCTACTTGTTCCTAGGAGCAGCATTACAGTTTTCCCATGCACACAGTGTTGGAATGTAAATGAAATACACAACACCTGTTAACAATACGTACTCTGATGAATGCTTGGCTAAAAATTGGTTTCTGATTTTTTTTTTCTTAAATTGTATAAGGTGGGGAGAAAGAAGATTGAGTCCATTTTTTCCATAAGCAGACAAATATTATCAACTTAGTATAATGATTTACATTTTATTAACATCAGATGAAATCATACAGAGAATTTTTTTGGACTGATACAGAAATAATTATGATTACTTTACCATTATTACATGAGCAATAATGGGATTCATGAATAGCAGCAAAAGGTGTAGGTAAGACAGGAAAAATGGTTTCCATTATAATTCCCTACTTGCAGCCTCTGATTTTTAGTTCTTTTTTGGCATCAAAAATTTACATGGCTGAGTTCAGCTTAAAAATGCTTTATTTGGATTGCATTCAATTTCTCTATATTTTCAACAAAACAACTTTTCACTATGGCTATGAGAAAAAATATTTCTCTCATACGTATATAAAGCATCCAGTTACAGTTTATACTTTTAAACACGGTAGAGGCAGTTAAAATTTAAATAGTCATTTACCAAGAGTAATGTCTTTCTTGGCTTGAGTAACATGGAAAAGGTAGTTACCAAAAAGTAACGTGTGACCCGTGTGATAGTGTAAAAGCAAGAGGTAGAAGAAAATTGAGATTGTGCTTGATAGACCTAGGAAATAAAACTTTAAGTCAGTTTTATGTAGGAAAGCCTATAATCATCTTTTGAAGCTAAATCTGGTTTTGGAGCTTGATCTTTTCATCAAAGGGAGTTTCAAAATTTACATAAGAGGAAGAAATCACAGTTGAAAGAGCATCCATGATCCTCCATTTTTGGGACTTACCGCTTTTACTGCATTCAAGTTCTAATTGCTAATTTTATAAATAAGTAATGGCACAGTCCTACCATCCTCGAGTAGGCTGAAGTCCTCTGGATTTAGCTGTAAATTGATGAGCTGCCGTCCTGTTCAGGTGGCTGCCACGCTGAGTTAAGGGAGCCCTGACTTGGGATGACAATGGGCGGGTGCATTGCTGGTTCTGAGCAAACCGAAAGGTTGAGGAGAACAACTGGAAATATTACTCATGCAGCCTAACAAAGCCGTGTACTTCTGAAGACAAATGCTTTCACTGCAGGGTTCCCAGGGAACAAAGGAAGTCGTGGCCTTTACAAAGTACACAAATGGAAGAAATACTTGTATACAAAGTCTTACTCACAGCTTGTGTAAAGAATATGACAAACTTCTTAGTCTAATTCATTAACTCTAAATAATGTCCTTTCAAATGCCATCCCCAGAAGCAGTTTCTATTGGAGCTATTTTTTCTCCTTTTGCCACAGATTGTTTTTGAAGAATTATGGGAAATGACAACAGTAGAATCAAAGTTCGATTTTTCACAGATGAAACCACAAAATGCACGGAGTAATGTAATCCAGTCAGACAAGTGAATAAATTATATCTTGGTTGTGACAACGCACCACTTGCTGCATATCAATAAGGATATGTTCCCTTCTTTAGAGTAAAAATAATATTTTCTGTTAATATAAGTGGTTCTGAATATCCCTGGCAGCATATGCACAGATGCCAAATAGCATTGAAGCTCGAGCAGAATCTCATACGTTTCGTTTGCGAGGAAGAGGAAGACTGTTCACAGATGTTAAAACGGGGAGGATGATTCATTTACATTGCTATATAATAATGAAACTCCATTACCTTCCGTCATCTTCCTTCAAATTTCTCTTCAAGTAAATGAGAAAAGCATAAGCTCATGCTTGAGGAACATTGTCAAACATTGCACCAAGGCTTTCATTCTGCTTCTAAACTTCCTAGGGTAAGCGTGTGGGTAACTCTGCTCCCCATGGACCAAAATACGCCATTGTTCTTCATAACTCAACAGTCACAAGTATCAACAGAGTACGTCTGGGTGCTCAAGCTGGGGGAAAGACTGGTTGACGTGAGCTGTGCCCCATCTTTGTCTTCCTTTGAATTTTGAGTTCCAAGATACTGAAGAACTCAAGAATGGGTTAGGCTAATTAGAATTTCACTCTCCAAGAGGCTAATTTTAGATTCTGCCTCAACTAAATCAATAATTAATTTTAATAAAGACCTTATGGAAGTGTTTGACCCCGGTTCTAGATCAAATCCATGAATGTTCCTTATGACATCACAGGCAGACCTGGTGTGCAGTTAGTGATATTCTTAACACAAATATATGTGCTGGCCTCAGGTCCTCTCCTCAACGAGTTTTATTTTTACTAGAAGTAATATACTTAAGCTCTCTAGAGCTCTGCAAATTCATTTTTTACATGCAACTACATAATCTTTTTGGAGTGAATATGGACATTAACTCCTCCTTGCAGCTCTCTATAAACATCTGCTTGCATAGCAGATATTTCAAATTCAGAATCCAGGAAGGAAAGTGCTCCCAGGACTGATTACTGAGTTATATACCCTTTTATTTTAATGTACTCTGCCAAGATGAGTCCATAACCTCAAATGAGTCAGGAAAGAAAAGGGGAAGGGCAATAACAAGCAGCTTCATCGTAATTTTAACCATATTGCCTAGTGATCACAGAATAACCTTTATGCTTAGATATTTAAGGAGACTACATGGACACATTCTTCCTGAGCGTGCTCATCCACTCACTGGGATTTGTGTTCTGTGATTCCAAGTACACAAGGAGAAGACACATGTACCATCTACCCCAATTTGATTACTTGGTTCTGGTGGCAGGGACAGCTAGGGTTTTATGCTAGACTGCAAAGTGACAAATTTCACTCTCTTGAATAGACCCCACTCTGTACAGTGGGAATACGCTTGCTGTACTGACTCTCCAAGTATTGCTGCTATAGTTGTGATCCTGCTCCAAGACATCACTTAAACATTATGTTATGTCCCAGTAATTCAGGCTTGCCAGTCGATATTAAATAAGTAAAGAAATATCAAGATGCTTTGGAAGCTTTTTGTGTAGTCCAACAAGCAAACTGTTCACAAGTGTGCAAAGAAAATATACAGTCAATTTAAACTGGAAATAATGACAAGCTTAAAGCTGCACACAGCTCTAGGCTGGCATGAAAGTCACAGGGCATTTTTTTTCAGAAGATAGTTTCGTAAGCTCCAGTATACAAGCCAACCTGTGTCTTGGGTAATTATAGTCTCTCTATTGAAAATCCCCCTGTAATTTCAGCTGGATGTATTTTTTCACTTACTGCCCTAAATTGTTATATGTTATTCTAAAAGCTGGTTAACATCATACAGAGAAGGTGGCAAAAAAAAAAATCAATAAACCTTCACAACAAAGACATGAAAGAAGTAAAATATGAAATCTCTGAAAGAAATGATGTTCCCATTTGGGGGCAAAAGGGCAAGGACAATGGGTTCGGTGAATTTATATTTTTTTCACAGGCTTTGCTGTGTTATTAAGATGTAATAATAGTTTCAGGCTTTTATTTTACACAGTTGTGCCTTTCTATAGTCTTTGGTCTGCCAACAAAATGAAACAATAGTTCAAACTGAAAAGTCAAGTTTTGACTATCAAAATGAAATTTGAAGACAGTTTGCCCAAAAGACGAGTATCTCGTCTTCACATGGAGTTTAATATTCCAGTTCATGCAAACTTGTCAAGATTAATGGTAGCTAATATCTTTAGAAAAGACATAAAGGAGATGGGAATCTGAGCTCAAAAGGTAGTCTGAAGAAAGAATATATACATGTGTATTATATAAAAACAAAACAATACTTACATATCTAATTTTTATGTATAATATATGCAAAATTGTATTCAACAACTCTTATCTCTGCCATTATAATATATTTTGTTGTTTAATTTCGGTTATTCTTTCTGGTAATTTTCCTTACAACATTAATTGGCATGTTCTGTACTGAACAGCTTGTCCCCCTGAAGAATATAGCTCTCGGTCAGTGAAACGATGCTTTCCCATGTGCTCTCAATAAACCCAAAGACCTACATTAAGCTTATGTTAAATTATCTGTTTGTTCATTGTCACCAGTGTACTCACAGCTGTATAAGACTTAGAAAGTCAATTCCTGTCCTGAGGCGGTTAGAGTCACTCAATGGTCAGCACTGTTCTTTTTCTCTCATCTTGAATTTGGGAATTCTTAGTGGATTGTTCTGGTCTGAATGCTGACTGTGAGGAGTCCTTTAAATCTACGGAGATTTTGGGTTTGTTTTAGATGCGCTCTAAATTACCCATATGGCTTTATCTTATGCAGCAGGTTTCATCGTTTACATTCTTGAACTAAAACGTACTTAGAGGGGAGAAAATCCTAAGCTTTCTTAGTTCGCATTGATAGCATACTGCAACATTATATGCACGTTTACATTACTTCTACAATGTAATACATAGGTAAGGGACTGTCTTGAACTACTGGGTTAAATAAATTCATATTTCTTCTTGAAGTTCTTGTTGGCAGGAAAAAGTACAGGTCCCCTGGAGATGGGCTACATGTTCTTTTAAGTCTTTTCTATCTAATTTCCAGGATTTCTATGAACCTCAATTCAATTTCTTGGCACTAGATACGGCAGTCTTTTGGCTAAGATCAAGAATAGAATCAATCTAATATTTGCTTTTATCCTCCATTGAGCCACTTCTTTTTACAGGGAGAGGATAATGCAATCATTGATAGAGTATGTTCTACTTCTTTCATTTCTCTGTATGCGTATTGTTTTGAATAATTGAAAATTTATGATTTGCTAAATTTAACTTGTACTTCCTTATTGCTGGGCCAAGTACTAACATTACGAGTCTCTCAAAATTGCTATCAAATCACATGGAAATGTTGCCTACCTATTAATTAAATAGACAGGGGGAGATTCTGAGCTAGTCTGTATTGAAGAATGGTGAGCTCAAAGAAGAAACATCTCTCCCTAAATAACTCGGGACTCTCCATCCTGCTGCTGATACACTGAGGCAGTCATCCTCTTGTACTTATATCTTACTTTAATTGGATATTGCCTGAGAAATGGCAGAATTAACTTTTTGTTTTAAAAACAAGTTTCTCTGACAACCTGGGATTTATGTGTTTCCTTTTCTAGTACATAATCATGCCCTGAATTTTTCTCTGAAGATATATGATATGTAAAACAGAAGAACATTACCTAGAGGGAATACTGTTCCCTGGATAGAGTATCTGTGATGAATGTTACAAAGGAGGCAGGAGAGGATGATTAATTACTGTGTTAATGCACCTACGTACAATAATGCATGACTCCTTAGTAAGAGCCATGTAGCACTAATGTACAAATTATCCATTTGTTACCAGGAGGTTTGAAACCCAAATACAGCGTGCAGGATCTCCATACGTGGCCATGTTTTCTTGATCCTCATCCCACAGGGCAAGAATATAAGCAATTTGTTGTCGCGAGGGCTGGCAGACAGGGGAGCTCTATGTCCATCTGATGTTTTTCTAACAAGCAAGGCTCCACTAGGAATTTCCATCTGCTTTTCCTCCTGAATTTACCTACCTGTAATTACCGTGCTTGGTGATGCTTAACTAAAGGTGAATGGAAACATGTTTGCAATTGAATGTTTTCACGGGATCTCTTTCAATAGGAGGATGTGTGAATAGGCTTGGTGTTCACAAAAGCTTTGCATTTTAAAAGAAGGCTTCTTGAAAAATCATTCATTTTCTTGAATTCATAAACTTCATCTACTCCTGAAATGCAAAGACCTCTGCAAACAAGTGACAAAATCAGGCTGAATCACCTTGGTTGTTAAAACTGAAGGACTCGGTGGAATGTTTTGGAGCCCTCCTGCAGCTGTTTTTGTTCCAATTGCAGGTGGCTTACATTGTCAAAGCCCTGTAAAGCTTCATGTACAGCTGTGACCCCCATTCCCACATGGACTTGGGTGATGCGGGTGAGTCTGCTCCCTCCTCAAAAGATGTGATCTAGTGAGGAAGAGGAAAGTATTTCTAGGAAGACAGCATTGTAGTTCATTGTGCAGTGAGGAGCTTGGAATTGCTATATTCATGATGCTCTTCTGCATTGTTAGCAAAATGAAAATCTGAGGACCTAATGAAAATTAAGGAGAGCAACCAGCTCTTCGCCCAGCCCTTGGCAGGGCTGAGTGTAAGCGGGCTGCATTTAACACGCTGGTGCTGGTGGCCCAGGCACCATGAGCTGAAGAGCTTTAATCAATGATGGAAAGAGGAGGAAAGCTTTCCCTCCTACTCATGTGCTGGGTGATACTGGCCTTGGCAAAACGACTTCAGAAACCTGAACTCTGGTTGCTTCTCAGGTAAGTAGAAGAGTGCTCGTTGCATAACACTGTGTAAGGCCAGAGTTTCAAATATGGCCTGTTTAAATTACACATGCTGGAACCTTTGCATGTAGCACAGTGGAGAAGAGGAGCTCTATAGCAGGAGCTGTTCTTCTCCTCTGACCCGAAGTGTCTGTGACCGTAATCGTAGAAAATCTACCGTGGCTACCTGTGCTAGGAAAAGACTAGATCAGAGTTTTAAGATCATTACTTCTGTGTTGCACTTTGTCCTGCCTTTGAAGGAAACTAAAAAGCTGCCTTAAATACTCACATGTGCACACAAATGTGGGGTCTGTATATGTGAAGGATCCACGTGAAATTGGAAGGAATGGCTTAACGCTACTGTTGAATCTTTTTTGTTGGTATCTTTTTTATATCTAACCTTTGTGACACTGACTATCTAAAAATTTAAATTGAAAAGTAGGGAGTTTAGGAGCTCCCTACTGGAAATGTGGGCTGAGCTTTAATCAGTGCTCAGCTTCAGTCAACCTGCTCGGTGCAGGTTTTATGTAAGAAAGAATATAGTCCTTTAATATTGAGTAAGGGAAATGGAATTAGTTCCTTCTGAGGGCTTTGAGCCTCCATATCTTTCACATTGAAAATGTTCGTGGAAGTTGGTGGGCATTTTCAGGACCAGAGGAACACAGGATTAAGTCCAAAATCTACCCGTTACCGACTAGATAACATCAGAATGAATGTATACAATGTTACATTGCATCCAACTATCACATTTAATTCCCTGTTTTTTACACCTTACTGCGTGCAGTGCTTGCAGCTCTGAATAATGTTCTTATTTGGTTAGATTTATATACACAGTAAAAGGGGAAGTAACTGCAGCTGTACTGCTGTCAGCTACAGAGCACGGCACAAATTGTAGGAATTCACAGTGTGGGCTCTACAGAGAGCTAAGCAATTCTTTAAAATACTATGAATAATTCTACAAAACACTGCAGGATCCAGCTCTCTGAACCTCACTCAAACAGATTTCTGACTCCTTTTGGAAGCACGATTGGTGTACGTGTGTCAGTGAGGGTCAGGGTGTTTGAGCAGGAAGAGGAGTTATGTGTGTGTTGAATCTCAAACTATAAATCAGAGTCTTAGTGGGTAATGGGCAGGTTGCCGTCTCTTGTGACCCAGCTAAGACACAAGTACCGTACTTAGTGGTTTGCACATTTTAAAAAAACTGATGATGACAACCTTCAGAAAGTGGCAAACTGCTCAGAAACAGTAGCAGACCTTGAAACAGCTGCAGGAATCCCAGGAGGTCCTTGCTTTATGTGGGGCACTGCAAAGAAATTGTTTTGTCATACCAGCTCCCTCACCACATCAATAAACTTTGCAAAATAATTTAGCTTTTTCTTTGTTCTCATTACTGTTCACCCACCAACTGCTCACATTTTACTTGATCTTGCAGGTAAGTGCTATTACTCTGAATTGCTGCTGCGAGTCTGCATGCAACACAAATCTGACAGAAAACGTTTCAGCATAGCTTAGTTTATTAGTCTTCCAAGTTTTAAAAAAAAGAAATAACGAAAAAGGAATAGGACAAAGAGGAGAAACAAGAAATACTGATGTATATCTTAATGAAAGTGCAGTTCAGTCTCTAAGTCTTCTTCTACTTGCTGTAATTTGTAAATTATTCCTAAATTGTACATAAAATATGAACATTTAAGTGAGTTGGAGTGACTCTGTATCCCTCTGTTGGCCACAGCAGATGTGATTTACACCTGCTGACAACTGAGCTATAGTAATTGGTGTTGACATCTGTGGACTCTATTTAGGTTTAGGTATTTAGTTCAAACATGGTTTTCAAGAAGCTGAAAACACTGAGGTGTTGTTAGGGTAACTGCAGGGATAACTGCATGATTCTGTCCTTGTAATTGTTTTTCAGACAATGCTTACAGTAGTTACTGGCGCTATTTGGATTAGGAAAATGGTAAGATCTAAACTAAAATGGGCGTAGAAAGATTGTGTCACGGTGGATGGTGAAGTCTCTCCACGAGGGCTTTGCGGCAGCGATCCCTGCGCGGGAAGGCAGATGTGGGCCCGGCCCCTGAGGTGGCGCAGCCACGGGCGCCTCAGACCGCCTCTGCCGCCTTCTCGACCGGACTGGTGGTCTCACAGGCTCCATGGCGCCATGTCCTTACGCTTGTGCGCCCTCCTTACAACACCACCCGTGCTCTTTGCGGTGTGAACCTTGCAGGCCACCGCTGCTGGTGTGACAGTAACTGCCCGGACACGCTGCAAAGAGTCGAGGGTTCGGTGGAGCCGCTGGGCTAACAGACCCCTCCTCACGCAGCCAAGATGGCGCCCGGGCGGGCTGAGGGCAGGCGGGCGGGTGCGTGCCGGGGGAGGAGCCCCGCGCCG
>NW_009649467.1:933316-944537 GCF_000708025.1 Charadrius vociferus | reverse complement strand
CCTCCCCCGGCCTGGGGTCGTCCCGCGGGACGGGGGGAGGGTGTGAGGGGCCGCCCAGGCGGCGGGGGCGGGGCTGGGGCCGCCCCGCGCGCCCCCTCTTTTATCACTGTAATTTATTTTAAATGTCTTCACTAAGCTTCAAAGAAGGTAAAAGCGTGTTAAAAAGGCAGTGTTGGGTGTATGTACTGGCGTAACCTTAATCTCCGAAATAGTTGAAGGGAGAATATGTCGTTTTCAGGAGTAGGGGTGTTTCTTGGCTTGTTCGCAGCGGTGGGGGTCTCTCAGTTGCTGAAGGTGGCGGGAAAGGCATACGGTTTCCCTCCAAAGGGCCTGAGGGAGGGGAAGCAACCTCACCCCCTGCTTCCAGCACCATCACCCTTGCATTCCTCACCTTTCGTTGCTTTAGGTAGCTAGGCTGCTCTAGATGATTTCACAAATCTACAGCATTCTCCTTAATGTTTCCTTTTTCTTGTTTTCTTTTTTTTTTCCCTATTGCAATTTTTGGCTTGATTGACAGGCATGTTTTCTGACAGTCAGGCAACTCATCTCGTGTTGTACGTCAAGAGAAATACTATAATACAAGTTATTCTCCCAAGAACATATGAGGTGTTGTGTCAGCTCAGAATTTCTCCCTCAAGGCAGCCTACGTAGTTGTAGCTCCTACGAGAGAATTTTCTTCCAGTTGAACTGCTTTTTGGTCTTAGATGGCTGAGAAGTTACTGTGACTGTGGTGGAAGGGATTAGCCACGTTCCACCACTGTAATGGTTGCATCTGTTGGCACAAAGCTACTCTAGCCATATTCGCTGCAAAGCTTAACGTTTAGGTTTCCTTAAATAAATAAATCCTCTTCCTTGTGAAATGTATTATTACATATTCTAAATGCTTTATGAAAAAATACGTGCGTCTTTCAGGGTACTCTCTGTTAGTGTTCTCTGTAAATATTTTGGCGGTTGGAGGAGCGTAACACTGGGGCAATGCAGTCATTTAGATCGTAGTGAAAGGATACAAGGTGTACTGTATGGGAAACGACAGGCTGTCAAAAATAGATCGTACATCCATTTGAAATGTACCACTGAAATTTTTCGTCATTTTTACTTCGTGGCTTTATAAAAGGAGTCTTCAGAGGAATTCACTGAACGGGTTTTTTTCAAGTGCTTTCTGTTCCTTACGTATTGAATGGTGTTCTACACACAATAGCTTACCTTTCTGATATTTTCTACTATCCTTTATTGTTTATTTCTATTGTAAACTCTGTGGAATTGTGCTTTTTTATAAATTAAACTATATAGTCTCCAGTTTTGTCTGAAGCTATCTTTGCGTGGTCTATATGTAAGCTGTAGGGAACACTGTATTCTGCTGCTATTTTTGTTATGTTGTTTCTTAGATCTTGAGACAATTCCTTTTGATGAAAATTGAATATTTTTATAATTGTTCAGACTTGTAATTACTTTCAGCAGCAAGCATATTAGAAAATCTGAATCCTGATCTTAGCAAGTGTTGCCGCTGCTTTATTTTTAATGACATTTTTTCCAATAAGTAGTCTGCAGCTGTGTAAACATCAGTAAAGTTTAATGTCATAATACATTTTGTCATCCATAAATCTTGATATTTGGACTGTACAAAACTTTTGAAACATATTTTGTTATTAAAAGAACACTATCAGCATGTGTTGTTCCTAATGGTCTTCTGAAAGCTTTCCTTCCATATAGGTTTTATCTTTTGCATTTGACATATCTGGATATTTCTCTTTGGAATGTAGCTGAAACTAGCGTTACTGTTTTTATTTCCTTATTTATTTGACAACAAAAGAAATATTATGACTAAAAATAGCAACTATTGATTTTAACTTCCCACTGTGGGAGTGGGCAAGTGGGGCTTTTTTAAAACAAACAGGAAGAGTGAATGCATTTCTGTTTCTGCCTTAACTATTTATGTAGACAGCTTCAAGATTTTCTGCTTCTGCTGAAGTATTTGACAGCTTGATAACAAAATGCTTATAATAATACAAATAACAGCCTGTGTTGCTGGTGTGGGTTGTTTGGTTTTTTTTCATTCTCATTTTGATTAAAGTTGTAACTGATATGCAACACTTTCAGGGTACATCTGTACTGCTGTCAGCAGTATCGCTCACACAGAGGTAGCTGAGCTAGCTTTAAACGATCTAGCTCAGGTACTGGAAACTGTCTAGCTGTGACAGCAGAGTTTAGTCCAGTAATTTCCATGATGGAGTGAGGACAGGAGGATCTTGGGTTCCTTGCAATTCAGGTATTTGCTATAATTTAAGAGAGCTGATAAGCTATTCCTTTGTGAGTATATTTTTGAAAGTCATTATTTTGCAAAGCATACTGTTGCATTGTCAAATAAATGCAAATAATCACCATTTTCAGCTACTGCAGAGGGCTCATCTCAAAGGACAAGCTTATTTTCCTTCAGGAACACTGGTGCTAATTTCCATTGTTGTGTTTCAAGGTTTTGCACTCTGGAAAGGCTCTCACCAAAATTGTGGATGGAGGGCATTTTTTCTAGTCAGGGATGACTCCCCTGGGATTTGGGTTTTGGAGAGAGTGTTCTTCCCCACCCCCCAAACACAAAGGTTTTTTGCAATTTGCTATTTGTCACCCTCCTCCTAATATTTTCTGCTTTGTGGTGGTTTTGTGAACATTGGCCGAAAGGTTCAAGGAAGACCTTATTCTTTTGTTTTAGAATATCTGATTTCATATTTTGATTTGATGCTGTTGACAAGGGGTGCCCAAAGCACTTGGAGTAATGTATTGAACAGCCAGAAACATATCATACATTCAGAACAGCTAAAAATTCTTTGAAGGAAAATAAAACAGCAACAAATAAGTCTCTAATGCTAGTCTGTATTTCAAGAGATTAAGTCTACTGCTGGGAGTAGTGGGAGGATTGGGTTGTGGGTTTTTTTTCCCCAACACGTGAGGATAGTGTTACCAGAATTAACTCGCCTTGGATTACCTCAGTCACTACAGTTAACAGTAAAATGAACGGTAAATTCTTTGACATCAGTCAACACGTATATAAAATGACTTGTCTTTGAAGTGGTGGTTAAAGGCAGCAATCAAAAGACAAAATGGTATTCAATCAAAAAAATTGTAAGCTTTTAGTCCTGTATGCATGTGTAGGTTCTGCCCAAACAGAAGCTTCCCACAAAGATGAGATTTTTCAAATGATTTGTGGACTTTCATTACTTTTTTAAATTACAGAAATATCGATAACTTTAAAAATTCATTTTCTAAATTAAGTAATTTCTCTCCTGTAGTTCCTCACGAGTCATTTGGAACAGTATTTCTTATTATCTGATACCTGTGCTTGTTGTAGTGGGCAGCAGTGCCACAAATCCATCCTTACCATGCGTGGTAGCAATGAGTAACACCCCCACTGGTGAGGGGTGTTGCTGCTGGAGTGTCGTTACAGACACTAGGTGATGAAATGGAAAGCATTCACCTTGCCATGTAAACTGTCGGATTTTGATGTGCAGATTACAAAGCCTTATCTGTAATACTGAGTTACAGCAGTTTGAATATCTCTTAAGTTTAAACTGAAAACCTTAGTTGTTTAAAGAATATGTTGCTAATTCTAGAGGACCTTTAAAAGTGTTGAAAGAAATGATAGGTGACTGAGTGCAAGGCACCTGGAGTTATTTTTAAATAAACTTTTGTAATCTTGTATAGCTTATATATTGCTGTAATACAACACTACATGCTAAGACTTCAGCAAATTTTCCCAGAGGTCCTTCTTGCTGTTTGTAATTCAGAGAATGAGATGAGCCTTAGCATCAGCATGTTAAGTGTGCTGGGCCTGACAGTATGGTGTGGATTAGAAAGTTTCGTACTGTAGTAAGCCAGGTACATACTGGAGGCATGAGAAAACTCCTTTTTGGACAAGCTTTTTCTGACATGATGGATGTTGCCTGATATCTTTCAAGAAGCAGTGAGGAATTAGTTTGGATAAGATTCCTGGGAGTTTGGGTAAAAAGTTGCTTTCCAGAAGGTTCAACTTTTTGCCTACTAACCTGTTCCTTATGGCACGAGTTGTAAGCAGTGGGAGGAAAAAACAGACTTTTGATACATCTCTATTTACAGGGCATCTGCTGTGATCTTGAATGGTGGAGGAGTGTCATGCAGGTAACTGAGAGTGTTATGGGAGGGTCTTTGTTCTTACTCCCGCCTGGCCTGTAGCCACAGAGGAGGAACTGGAAGATAGCTTGATGAGAACAAAACCACTATGCCTTGAACTTACTTATGGCCCCTTACTTTCTTACTTACTTACTTACTTACTTTCTGATACAGTGCTAAATTCCTCATGCTATACTATATTGTCCATCTGGGGCAATACCTGTAAAATGTTAACATTTTGCCTTGTAAAGAAGTATGATCAGTAAGGTGTTGACTGACTGACCGGTAATATGCCATTTATAGGGTGGTGTAAAAATACACGGTAAGGTATCCTAGGTATTGGACATTCCGAGAGAAAAAGATGAGCTTGTATTTATTCAGTTTCCAAAACATGGATATCAGTTATTCTTTTAATTCAGCTCTCGCTAATTCTGAAGAATCTGTTGCTCAACAAGTTTCTAATGCCACCAGTGACTTCGTGAAAGCATTCATATTTTTCCTAATTATTAAGAAAAAAAATCTTTCAATAGTTATGTAATATTAACATGTGGAGCTATTCATTCTCGTCCCCGTCCCCGTGTCCCCCCCCCAGCTAGGGCATGCAGTGTCAAATACATCAACGTTACGACTGTAGGAGTACTTCTTTTTATCCTGCATGAATTATTGCTAATAAAAACAAAAGCAAACTAATGTCATGCTCCTAACTATGTGAAGGAAGCCTTCGTTTACTTCATTCCTGTTGTTCTGCTGTGACACTGTATCTGAGACTAACTTCTTTACAGTTGGGAACAATAATTTTTCATATTAAACTACATGTGAAAGTACTCTAGTACTTAATTAGAGGAAAAAACCTAGTCAGTTCACTAAATGTTCTTTGTTGCTCTCAGTCTTGTTTCATCAGTCTTGAATGTTGTAATTCAGCTGGTCCCAGTTTTAAGTATATCTTTCAGTTTGGCAGCAGCAGGGGGAGTAGTGTAGCTTTATTTGGGCGCTCTCCTTGACCAATGCTCGCATTATTTGATTATTAGCCCAGAACAATGCTGTTCAGGCCCAAAAATCAGCTCATCTTAGGAAATCTTCCACTTCTCTCTCTCTCGGTGAGCTAGAAATATTATTCTGCAAGCTTCATCTTGCTGCACTTCTGTGAAGCCCATCTTTCCACAGATGCAGAAGTGTGCCTGCAGTGGGTAAATTATGATCAGGTTTTACTCAGGCTTTTTTGTGTCCTGGTGCAGAAGCAGGTCAGGCCAATTAGACTCATAGTCATGAGGCTGGAAGGGATCTTTGGGACATGAGCTGGTTCAGCTGCCTGCTCAGAGCTGGTCCAGCACTGAATGCAGACCAGAGCTTTGTCCAGTTCAGTCCTGAAAACCTGCAAGGGTGGAGATTCTTGCACCTTTCTGGGTAACCTAGTCTAATGCTTAATTATCTTCATAGTGAAATATTTTTCCTTATCCTGTCCCGTGCTAATGTATTGTAGGTCTCTTCCAACAGAAATATTCTATTCTATATTCCATTCCATTCCTGTTGTCCCTTGTTCCCTTGCCATGCACCTTTGTAAATAGTCAGGCTCATCTCACATTTTATAATGTTTTTTGACAGCTCCCTTTTTCACCTATATATTCTATTGCAAAACAGGGTTTTTTTTCCACTGTTTTATTTACTTTATAGATTTCTAACTGAAGTCTCTGGTTCAATGTTTTTGGTCAGTAATACACACTAAATAAAATGGCATCAAATGTTCCTATTTTTTGTAAGACCATTGCATTGTTGGTTCATGCTCATTTTGTTAACCCCTATAATGTGTGTATCCTTGTGTTGCCTATAAGGAACTGCCTTCTGTATTACAAATATACAGATCTTCCCTGAAACAGTAGTGTCAGGACCTTATATGTGTATCATCGTGTTGCAGCGAGCGTATTAGACTTTTCTTTTTTTTTTTTGTTAGGGAAGGAGTCAGTGTAGACTGTAAATTTGAAAATGCAATCAAGTACAGGGTGGAGAGCAAATAGCACGGTAACATGTCTGTGTACTCATCTTAAGCAGAAACTGATTTTAAAATTTAATTACTGTGCAATCTAGTATCATGTTGGTCAAATCTAGATTCATGGATTTTTTCATCTTTATATTTCTGTTGTTTTTACTTGCAAGTTAATTTAATCTTGTGCTGCACATAATGTCACTATGTTCCCACATGAATTTGAGATAAAAATATTATTTTCCATGTATCTGCCTAGTTTTTCTCTAGTGAAAATGTGTTAGGGTATTGTGTTGCTGCCATGTAATTATAGCTGTGTTACATTTTTGGCATTTGTTGAATTAATCCCTTGCATACTTCCTCAAAATCAAACTGTTATTTAGATAAGCTCCTGACATAATAATATAAACCCTTTAAAATAATATTCCTATATACATATGTGTTTGTAGGAAGAAGACCAAGATCAGGATGCCATAGGTGAAAAGAAGATTATGAATCGGACATTTCTTTCTCTTTCCCAAATTACTGCTTTGTCAGAACAAAATGTAGCAGGAGTTCAAAAGTAAGTGGTAATGATAAAAATGCTAGAACCAATGTAATAATGAAATAGAAATTGTAGACTGTTTGGTAGATTTCTTTTGTGATGGTTACATCATTAGTCTTTAGTTGTTCAGTTGAATCATTGATATTTAGTATGAATCATGAAAGACAGGAAGAAATACTGTTGATCTCAGATCCACTTTGTTTTACTGTATTTCCTATATCTCTTGATTTTTCTTTGACTCTTTTTTTTTTCCCCACTGATATTTCACATTGATATGGTTTCCGAGTTTACAAAAGTATTAAATATGCTGTAAATGAAAATAAGAAGAGGCCAATACTGAGCTTTTTTATAAGTCTCACTTGGTAACTTTTTTTCTAAAACGTTTAAGATTCTGTACTGTAACATAAGTTATTGAAAAATCAGAAAGGTTTTAAAAGTTCAGAAAGGGATGGAAAGCTCAAGAAGGTATTAGTAGGTAGCCATTATGTTGCACTGGGGATACAGGGGGCAGCCAAAGACTTCTGATGTCAGCCCATCTTGTCTTTCCTGTAGCAACACACTCCCTTGTTATTAGTGCTTAATAGCAGCTAAATTTAGGAGGCCAGGAGTTCAACCTGAGACTCTAGACTTATATTTTTAAGGATGGGATTTTTCAGAAGTGCCCAAATTATTTAGGAGCACTTATGTCTACTAGCAAATTCTTAGTGAATTGAAAGTCAACTGGGTTTTCTGGGATTTTTTTTAAGAAAACCGGAAAGATTTGTTCCCATCAAATAATAAAAAATAAAATTTCTTTCATTTACTGTTTTCTCTTGCACAGTCAGCCTCTTATTTTAGAGGAGGCTGAAGCATACGACTCACTGGAGACCAAAATGTGCTTAATGCAATTTATTGTGAAACTTTCTCATTAAGATTAAAAAGAAAAGCCTTGAAAGATAGTACTTTTCTTCTTAGTCTCAGCTGGTCACATACCTTTTCTTTTATGTATATACACACACACTGTACAAGTCGAATGTAAAGCATATACTGTATCTGACTGAAAAGAGAGTAGTTACAGGGTATTTTATGCACTCTAAGCAGTTTAGCAGCAGCATTGAAATGTTGTTAGTTTACCACAGTGCATCATGTCTGTAGACAAGAGCAGTTTGAAGGCCACAGCTAAGGTTAGAAAATCAGCATAGATCTGATTCATTATGAGAATTTTGTGGTCCTGCGTTCCCATCTATCATGGAGTTTTATACTGCTGCCTGTCTCCGTAGGACTTGAGCACCGTCGGTGAAGGGAGCAATAACAATCAGGGTAACTAGGAAATCTAAACACCCCATCGTTTCCCAATCATTTATAGATCCTGTTGTCAGTGACATGCCTTACAGAACATTGTAAAGATGAGTACTGGCATTGTTAGCAGCATCAGAGAAAATCTAAATCCCTGAGAAGCTCTGATTGTGAAAACACAGAGTTGGCAGAAGCTTCAGAAAGAGAGGATATGGACTGTTTCAAACCTTGGAAAGTTAAGCTGGCCACATTCCACTTCTATTTCAGTACACAGTTAAGTGTTTTTAACCGACTTGCATGTCTACAGCCGTATAAATTTGTCATGCAGAACAAAGGAATACATGTTTTAAACAAAACTGATTGGATTATATGCTTTACTTTGTTAGCTATTGAGGTTTTAATTAAAAAAAGAAACTCATCTTATTTGACAGTATATCTCTGCTGGCTTGGTGAAAACCGTGAAAAACTAATGGTTGCCTATCAGTAGGTAGGGATTAATGCCCTTCTTGGGAAAAATGAGAAGTGGGGGGCAGGACGAAAGACTTTGCTCTTCTACAGAGGACTAGAAACTGTGATCACAACTGGCACCTGTATCATCAGGTATAGTTAAGAAGCCAAGGAGCCAAGAAGCCATTACATTTTTTAATGTAAAACCTAACTACCTGAGACATGGCTGATGTAATACTGGAAGAACTGCAAACTGAAGCCCTAGCCCTGATCCCCTCTCTTCATGTGGAAAAATGTGCACAATTATCATAAAAGACATAACTAATTCTGTGTTTGGATAGAGTAGACATAAATGTGTCAGCAACAGCGTGATCTCCTACAAGGGAGTGTATTTTTTCATTACTTTTTCAAGTTAAACTCAGTGGAAAACTTTCCACAGTGTGCCAGTAAAATAGGATGAGGCTTTTCTTACGTCTTGACCATTATGAAAGTGGAAGTTGAACTTCTAAATATTTTAGGTACTTTCAGTAATTTTATATTCTATTATTTACATTAATTTTCAAATGTAATTTTTCTTCAGAGGCTACATGAAAAATAATCTTGAAAGGCAAGCAAGATCTTTTTAGTACTGTAAAGCTATCTCAATCAGAGTGAAAGAGTGGTCGTAGAAAGTGCAGACTAATTGTTCCATTTCATCCTACAAACCCCTTCCTGAACAAACACTAATTTTTCGCTGGGTTTTCCAGTGTATTTCTCTTTGTTTTTTGTAATTATCTTATTTTTGTTATTTTGTTAATTATATCTTAACAGTTAAATAGTGTCTGTTAAAACCTGTAGGTGTGTGTTTACTTTTTTAGTTCATATGTTTTCTGATCATAAACGTTCATATCTAGAAATTGATGTAGCTGAGTTCCAGGAAGATATAGCCATGTATGTATAATATAACATTATATATTATATATAGTTATATTATAGGTATAATTACTAGCAGACTGATTGAAACTTTGGAATCTGTAATTTATTTCTTAATTTCATTATTTTACTCTGCAATTTCTTCCAGAAAGCTGGAAGAATTTCTGAATTTTAAACAATTAAAGACATCTTTGAAAGAAGCTATTTTGCTCGATTATTATACTGCAGGATTTTGCTGGGCTAAAGAAATGAACTTCAGTCTTATACAGCTCTCAGGATTCATGAATCTATTAAATTTCCTGTTGGAGAACCTCAGTGGTAAGTATAATTTAAAATTATAAAATAAATATCTGAAGTGGAAGGCTAGAATGTTTTCCAGTCATTTTAATAAAGTGATATTTAATTACAAGTAATTGTAAAATTACTTTTCCTCTTGAATGTTGGCATGTTATACCTTGTACCTGAAAATAATTCTTATTGGCAGACGTTAAACTTTCATTAGAGAGTACTGTAGTCTTTTTACCAGAATATCCCTCATTCTTTGTTTGTACAGTATGTGGTTCAAAAGGGCCAGGTCCTGAAGAGACCTCATCTTTGCTATGGTAAAATAAATAATAATTGCAGTAGAGTGAGAGCAAGGAGCTCCTAAATTCCAATTCCAGCTGTCTCAGTGACTGACTCACTGTAGCCTTGGGCACATTTCTCTGCTGTTTGAGATATTCAGTACATCCTGTAGCGTTACAGCAGGTGAATTACATTTATTTTATCCTTGGAGGTCAACTCTCAGGCAGCTTTCTATA
Source organism: Charadrius vociferus (assembly GCF_000708025.1). Classification (NCBI taxonomy): domain Eukaryota; kingdom Metazoa; phylum Chordata; class Aves; order Charadriiformes; family Charadriidae; genus Charadrius; species Charadrius vociferus. The sequence goes on along the minus strand of NW_009649467.1, from coordinate 934,444 downwards.
TGGCAAATGCTGCACTTCTGGCACAAAATATATCGGTTAACTAAAGACCGGTGAGGGAAGTAAACTGGCATCACTGCCAAAGATGAGAAATGACCATGAGAGGACTGTAGCTCCTGTGGCCGCAAGGAAATTTGCAACAAAGCATGTAGCTGGGATCTAGTGGGAACAAAATAGCCAGAAAAATGGTAGCAGCCTCCTCTAAAACCCATTTTTCAGAGATCACGGTGCTTACTTAACATTCACTTTGAAGGTGATTATGTTGAGAAAAGTCCATCCCAGAGGAAGAGCGAAAGGACTCAGCGGTTCCATTCAAAGAAGAGATGAATATTTAAAATCAAGCTTATAATAGTTATTATACTCTTTCATTGTAATTTAATTCAAGGGCCTTTCTGACTTGGAGTTTTGACAGAATATGTACGTGCTTTATGATCATTAGAATTCCAGTTGTCCTTCCTGTCTCCAATGAGAAAGTATCTTAACATATGCTAACTATATTAATATAACAATAGAGAAGAATGGAAACATCTCAGAAATTAGTTTTATGAGCCTGTATGTAATGCCTGTGTACTAGACAGGCTGGTAGCACAACCAATCATTAAAGCTGGCTGACATTTTTCAGGAATGTGATCTTAGTTGCAAGTTTGCCAAACTTTAACTCTTTAAGCTGAAGTTTTCTGTGGCAGGGTCTGCCTCTGATTAATTTTTATATATAAAATTACAACTAAAAAAGTTCAATGGGCTTGCAGACAGAGGCTGTGGAAAAAAAAATCTATTATTTTGTGCCCCTTTTTTTTTAACAGCTTTAATACCCCTGTGCTTTGAAGTAAAGAAATAAGGTTTGGCAAGCAAGTGTTGTGAATTTGCTTTTTGCTGTCCTGTGAAAATCCATTCGGATTTGGCTAAGATACGTGGCTTTTAGGGAAATTTTTAAAATGCAGTTTGTAAATGCTTACAGGAGACTTTTTTTTTTTTTTTTTTTCCACAACTAAGTTCCCTGAATAATCCGTCTTACAAAGTATGCTGTAGCCCAGGGCTGAGATGAATTTCCTTGTAATTACTGTTCTCAGACGGTGCAAGTTCCAAGACCAAACATTTCAACTAGGAGCAAAATGCTAATGTCTTCTATAT
>NW_009649467.1:890964-933275 GCF_000708025.1 Charadrius vociferus | reverse complement strand
GTGGCCTGGAGAATTAAGCTGATTTGACCATAATAGCAAGAATAGCATGGAGCAGAAAGAATGGATTTAGAGAATGAGAGTAGTGGAAACTCATTTAAGGCGGGTAAAGGAGAGAGGAAAACTGAGGTTTGGAAACTGGAGGCTTCGGTTGATTTGGAGCCAGGATGAATTACATGATTTGGTTCATCTTCTATACATTGAGGATAAAGTGCTCCTTACCTCACAAAAGTACTGTGAGAGCCTTCCTGAGAGAGGTAGTTTGGTCTGAAAATCAGTTGTGCAGAGGAAAAAGAAAATTTTGACTAGCTGGCGACAGAGCTGGGCCTGGGTGTTATGATTTCTCATGATCTTGTTATGTGTCTTCACTTCCCTACTAACTGTGATATTTCTGGTTCTGTTGCTCTTTCTTATTTCCCATGGCTTCTACTCAATTCCATTCTGTTTTCTCCACGTTCTCTGTATTTCTTTCTTGTTTCTTCCATTCTAGTTATTTATATTGTGGTGCCTCTGTTACTGAAATCTGAGGTGAAATTTTCAGGGTTTTGATTGCTGTACCACTAAAGGGCAAAACTATAAGACCCGAATCTTGTGAGTTTTTTAATTTTTTTTCTGTACAAGGAACCAAGGAGCATATCAGTAGAGAATTAAAACAATAAGGAAAATAAATCTATTTCACCACTGGTGGATATTTCCCCATTTTCTGCTCTAGATTTTTTTTAGACTTAAAAAGAACAGGTAAATTACGTTCAAAACTTTTTTTTTAAACTCCACCGTGGTTCTAGTCATAGCGCAGACTGTGTGCAAATCAGAAAGATGAATCCTTTCTTTTTAAAGGTTCATATAAAGCAAATGCTGATATAGTTCAGATTTTTCAGGTGAAAAAATGTCTCCAAGTTTGATGATGCATGCAGAATATTATGCATATTCATGTTTAATCAATTATGACTGTAAGGACTTAAAAAAAATGGTTACCCTTCTTAACATCTGTTCCTGTATTACTGGTTTATATTGCAAGGGGCATGGTCAGAAGAACAATCTTTTACAATACATAAACAGTAGTAAATTTGTTTCAAAGATAAACATACTATGCATCTCAAATTTACACACTATTCTGACTGTGGTTATCTCTGCATAAGAGGCCAAGCTGCAGTATTTTAAACTCGCATTATTGTGATCCTTGCATTATGAAGGTGGGTCAGTGATTTTGTGGTGGCATTTTAATGTGCATTTTATTGATAAGAATAATGACAACAGGCAAAATGGTTTGACTGCTGTTGCTTCTTAACTTTCTACATGGCTCATAATGTAATTTCTTAAGCTTCAAGAAGTCTTGCAATTAAAGTAGAACAAAAAAACCCGCCCCACCCTGCTCTGTTTATGCTTATTTTTTTGGGATTTCTTTGCAGACAAACATATGACCTTAGGAGATAATTTAAAAGAACTTGGAAAAGCAATGGCTGGAATAGGAGAAACTGATTCAGAAAGAGGTGGTGACTTGAATTTCTTCAGCATTGAGCAAGCCAAAGCAGTCATTGATTACTTGAATATCAGGTATTTATTTCTATAGGAACTGTTATTTCTTATTTGAATAATTTAACGTGGTAGGAAGTGGGCTGCTAAAATAAGCGAAAATTATTTAGTTGGAGCAGTAATGGCTTCAAACTGGAAGAGTGTAGATTTAGATATCAGGAAGAAATTTTTCACTCTAAGGGTGGTGAGACACTGGCACAGGTTGCCCAGAAAAGCTGTGGCTGCCCCATCCCTGGAGGTGTTCAAGGCCAGGTTGGATGGGGCTTTGAGCAACCTGGTCTAGTGGGAGGTGTCCCTGCCTGTGGCAGTGGGGTTGGAACTAGATAATCTTTAGGGTCCCTTCCCACCTAAAGCATTTTAGGATTCTATGATGTGTTCATACTGTGCCAACATAACGCGGACACCAAACTTTACAACATTAAAAACAGGAGAGAATATGCAAGTAGCAGTAAAGATCTGGCCTCAGATGTCAAAGCCCATGAAATAAACTTAGACTGGAAGATTATAAAAATTTAAGATTGTGCTGAAAAGCTTCCTTCTGGGTTTTGTTTTGGGTGATAAAAGGGAAAGGGGAGAGCAGTAGCGTATACAGAATATTCTTGGTTTGCTCTTAAAACTCTCAATTTTTGGATTCCAGTTGAACAAAATCCTAGATCTGGTCTGTAACTTTAAGTATTTGTCTGACCTTGACAGTTGTAGTGGACTTCTTAGATGGTTTGAAGTTAGGTACTTTACAAAATTAAGACTATGGTCATGTACGAGTCACAGAAAAGTTGTGTTTCAAAGACAGCAGAAGTTCGGTATCTACATGAAAAGGTTTCTTGACAGGTGTCATCTTTCAAACAGAGGCACAGAAAGAGATGCAAACAGCAGTAATTCAGTTATTTATCTGAGAAAAATATTAAGGGTCTAATGGCAGCCAATCACACCTCTCCATGTAAAGTCTTAACTATACAGTAATGTATACAGACTTTTCTCCACTTAAGTGCCATAGTTAAGACAGTGGCTATGCTTATACACCACTGTGTCCAATACATGATGGACAGAATTGATCTCAAGCTGTTGTATCAATCATGAATCTGGGGGGCAAGGAGATGGAACATGGAAAAGGTACTGTTGTAATATATGCATATACTATTGTATATATACATACATAGATGTATATGTACTACATCTGTACCTTTTAGCCCATTTTCTGGTTTAGAATGTTTTCTTGGATGCATAAAAGTATTTGCTCTTGAAGGCAGACAAAAGTACTAGGACAGCTGATACCCTTCCGGTTTAGGGTACTTAGATTCAGACTGGGTGTTTAAACTCATCACAGGTGATTTCTCTTACAATTGGGCTATAACGTTTGTCTCTTTCTCCTGCTGTCTCATTTTTGTCTTTTTTTTTTTCATATAAAAATGAAAATATCAAAAACTTCATGTTCCTCCCGTATGAAATGAGAACATCTCTTTAAATCTCAAATTTCTTTAGTCAAGGCAAACCAACGTCCTGCCAAGTACTAGCCCTAAACCAAAAGGAAACTTGGCATTTAAGATGTTTCACTCAACTTTTTTTTTTACTTCTCCCTTCCTGTCTGTGCCTTTTGTATATTTATTTGGAACAAATGTTCTTTCCACATAGCATGTCTATAGCTCTTGTGTAAATTATTCATTGAAAATTATCTCGTCCACGAAGTAATTCCTTCATAGTCACAAGAATTTCATCCAAGAGATTAGGTGCTCCATCCTCCTACCACCGAAGTATTAACTGGGTAGGAATACAATCAAGCCACAGACTTTTGCAGCAAAATGGTATTTTGGCCACCAAATATGCGGGTTTATGTTCAAGCTGCTCAATTTATTACACGTATGTGCTGTTGCAAGGTCACGGATATATACACATACACTGAAGTGTGTCATATGTGTCCAGTTTATACAATCCATTATTTCAGTCATTTGAATATTTTTTTTCTAAATAACAACTGAATCAGCACTCTTCTTATGTGGGTGTATTTCAAACTTTATGAACTCAGGAATAGATTGACTGTGTTTTATTACAATTCAAATTAATGTATTAGTTCAACATGTTTTCTTGTTCTTCACTTTTTTGTTTAATTTTAAATGATAGGTCTATCACTTTTTTTTTTCTACTCAAGATAGTATGACACATTTTAGTTCAGATCACATTTTTACAGATGAGTTATAAACCCATGGGATTTATAATGGAAATGGGGACAAATGCTTAACCACATTGGCACAAACTGTGCAGCTGCTATAATGACACCTTTGGGTTTGGTGGAAGGTGACAGTTATCATCTTTTTATCTTGTCTCCTTGGGCAAACACACATCAACATAGCTCTTGACATTTTCTTTCAGGAAGCAGTGGAGCTAGGGAAATATGTCATTGTTAATCACCTTCAGATTCTCGTATGACATCATAAGAGGGTCTATTCTTAACAATCTCTCTTGCATGAGTAAAATTATTTTTGTGTAACTTCTAAAATGATGGTACAGAATTTTTTAATTGTTCTCAACAGATATAAACAAAAAAGCATTTTATATAATGCCTGATAGAAGAAAGAAAACTACACTGGTATTTCAAAATAAATACTGATGTATAATTTACATTATTTGCTTTAAAGAGCATTAAATGGAGGAATTCTTTCCTTGATATAGGGTTAAGGGTGCCAGGTTGAACAGAATTCGGCTTACAAATAAATAAATAAAATTCAGAAATGCCAAAAGTAATGAATTATTTTTTGGGGGAATATTATAAATTATCTGTATATGTAACATAGTCCATAAAGAATATAACACATTTAGAGGGGAAGGGGAAGAACTGATTTTCAGGTGCTGTAAATCTGGCTCCTTTCCAAGGCATAGGAATAAATAAAAAAGTTTGAAATGGTGCATTCTGCCAGTGCAGTTTAAAAGATATATATCTTATTTCCTGTGTGTCTGTGATGTTCATAAAATATTTTTTGTCTTTTTCAAATAATCCCTGTTAGAATTTTACCAAATAATAGGTGGGTATGTGAGGGGACATGTGTGTTTTCATAAATTGGTGTGAGTCATTTCCAGGTTAAGTCCTGAAGTCTGCTTAAACATCATTCCTATATCTTCACTGAGACATGGCAGGAATTCTTTGGTGAAGTACTGCAATAAAATGTACGGCAAATGAAATGGCAAATATTGTAACAACTTAATTGTTTATGTGCTTTGGGTTTGGGGGAAGGGAACTTCTACTTTATGGTGGCCAAATTTCTTATGCAAGTTCATAAACAAATTTGTTTTTTAACTAGTAGTAATTGAATGACTGAATTAAATGTAACTGTAGAATAAAACTTTTATATGGCACTTAAAGAGCCAAATGTTCAATGAGGCTGCCATAATACTTCTCACCAAATTAGGAAATGCATCTGTACATATGTGCAAAAACGTCTGCGCCCATTTGGGTAAAAACAGATGCATTTGACTAATTGCTGGAAGATGTGCAGTTGTCATGTAAGAGAGGCAGGCCATGCCACCATTTTAGTCTCCTAATTCTGAGCTGCTTTCATGGACTGGAAGAACCACTGCTGTACGTTAGTTGGCACTTTAGCACTGCTTAAATTGGAGCAATTGTCCTTGGTATTCCATATTTCGTGCGACCTCTGGTCCTGTGGCAGCATGTAAATATTGGTGGTGATTCAGGGAAGGACAGTCAGCTAAAGTAGTGTTTACTGAGCATCGACTTCCACAGCTGGCTTCCCCATTACTTCCCAGAGCCAGGATTGTATTTCAGACACCTGTGTCTCTCCACAGCAGCCTCTCGCTTTGCACGCAGCTGGCTGGTGGAGCCCTTCTGCTGGCTGTGCCGGGGTGCAAGGCTGCCGGGTGGGAGAGAAGCCTCAGTGCCGTGGGGCACCACCAGTCCTCCTGCAGGAGCTGGCTCTCTGGGAGCCTTGGGAAGCTCCACATCTTGAGCAGCCTGTGCTGGGTTGTGTGGCCAGGCACTGGTATCATAAACGCATTTTCATAGCATTTGCATGATATTCTGCAACTAGTAGCAGTGACTTTAGCATTGGCTGGATAATTGTGTATGTTGGGTGTAGTATTTACTTTCATAGACCCATAGAGAAATTGAGGTTGGGAGGTACTTCTGGCGGCCATCTAGTCCAAAACCCTCCTCGCAGCAGGCTTCAGTATTCCAGATGTGGCCTTGCAAATGCCAAGCAGAGAGGCATTGCCATCCCAATAGATGGCTCTCTTAAGAAAAGAGCTTGCTTCCTGTCCTTAGCCAGAAAGCACAGGAACCGGTTACAGATGTTCCCTGCAAATATCGCTGTATCTTTCATGGGTACATCAGGCAGGAGTGTGATAAACTCTTGGAATCATTCTTTAACCTGGACTTGCTATGAATTCACAGAGCTGTGTTTTAAATCATATGTCAAAATGACATGATAGAAGCCAGAAGTTCTGTATCATAATTTTAAGAGAACAAGTAATTGTAACAGATGGACTGTGAAAACCAAACCTTTGATTAAACAAATGACATATCATTGATCATTAGGAAAGGGAACAAGGAAAATTATTTAAAACATGTGAAAAGGAAAGCCATGTATGTTTGGAGGAAGATAAATATTTTAGGCCATTGAGAAATTCTACTTAAAGTTACTTTTGTTGTAATACACGAAACTCCAGTGTGTCAGTCTAGTGTTTTAGCTTTTCTTTGAGGATATTATGATGATGATGAATTCTATGATTCTGTGAAATACTATGCTGATTTTGAAACATGACCTTGAGAGAATAAATGCTTCCATTCTTTATTGTTTTGGTGTTCCAACATCAAACTTGCTCCCTGAACTGGCAGCCCATCCCAGAATCTGAAAGCTGATTTGGCTTTGTTTCCTTCTTGTCCACTATTGCTGATATTAAAAGCATAAGTATCCTGGTGATAAGTGTTTCAGGAATTACTTTTTTCAGAGCAGAACTTTGTCTTCTCAGAGTTCAATTTCATAAGGACAAATTGGATGTATTTGTAAGTATCATACTGTATTTTCTATGGCCATCTTATAGTGAATCCTGTAAATTAAATATTCTGCATATTGTACCTGAAGTTAAACAACCATTTCTTTTTAAAATATGGAGCATTACCATGCTGGAGAGTAACTCTTAGTGTAACAGAATTTTTAATATTTTTGCCTTTCCAAAGATTTACATCTGTAATAGTACTATATTCTCTTGTTTTCCAGCTTATTTAAACACTATAAACTATATGAATACCTCTTCCACAGTCCTAGAGAAGAACTTGTGATAAGTAATGAGGTAAGTCATTTATATAGATGGAACTCATTATGCGGAGTTATTTAATGAATGCACCGTGGCATATGTTTTATATTGCTCAAAGCAACTTCATGTCAACATTACTGCATTACTAACGTAAAATGGCTGATTAAAGAATACAAGATAGATGTTTTGATCCTCATATTCAAAATTAATTTTGGATTTCAAAAAAGTGTAAATGCATTGCTTGGTTAAGATGTTAGCTGTGTTAAATTCTGAATACTTTTGTGTAGGTATTTATAAGCTGATGCATGTAATTTGAATTAGCAATGCATGAGCCTGACTCTATTTTAAAATAAGCAATCAAGATCAGAAAAGGTTGTGTACCAAGCCTCGTCTGACCGCAGTCCTAATATTTATATATATGCACGTGTATGTACAGAGTTTTGTTTCTACTGTAGCCACCAATAGTTAATTATACTGACCATAAAGAAACAAGCTAGCTGGAAATTCAGTGTTTTGAAAGCATTCAGTTAATAGTGAATTGGCTTGACTGTAAACTTTACCATGTATTCTAACTTAAATGTGAAAAAATACGAAGGAAAATGTATTGATGCAGGATGTGGCCTTTAATCAAATGGACAGTTTCAATTCATCAAATAAACCTTCCTTTAGCCTGACTGTGAGTTTTAAGGATGTATGTTACAATACACTGAAAAGAATTTACATTTGTAATTTATATTAGGAGAAAACTGGTTGCTCAGAGAGGCACGGTAGTGGAATTTTTTTTGATGGCACTTATATTTTAGCTCATCAGTACACAGTGAAGTTGAAGTTAATGCACTGGAAAATTTTCTTTGCACTTTAAGCTGGTGGTTTGACTCTGTAAATGATGTGGGATAATTTCTTCCTGTGTTGCTTTTAAATAACCGTATTATAAAAAAGAAGGACGCTTCTTGACATGGATGCAAATGTTTGGAAATTATCCTAATCATTCCTAAGGTGGGTTAAAATCCCAACTATGATGAAATCAGTGACAAAACTGTCATTACATAAGCTGAGCAGGGTTTCAGCGTTACCGTGTTAGGGTTGATTTTTATATTAGCTAATCAGATCAATGGCTGGTTGGCACTTTGTAATTGGTAAAATTATTTTTAATGAGGCTTTGATTAAGTAATTTCTTGTGTAAATTTGGGTAATGTATCTTATCAGTTGTAGACTAGCTTAAAAGAAATGTCTTTGTGTTTTCTTAAAACCCATTTCTGGATGGCTGAGATGAGTGTACCCTGTCCCAGTCATGGAAGAGTGGTTGCTCTGCACAGTTTGCTCAGGAGTACCACCTCCAGTAAGGAATGGCAGAAATGTGTTTCTGTGAATTACTTGGGTGATGATGCATCAAAGGAACAAGTGCGATCTACAATTATAACTGTCACAAAAAACTTCATGGCAATTTTTAGCCATAACTCTTTTATGGACATTTCTTACCTATGTGCCAGTTCGGTTTGATCTGTCTGTTTTGTGTGCTGAGTTCCACGGCAGAGAGTCTTTAATTTGTGAAAACACACTGCAATGCCCAAGAAAATCAATGCTTTTATTCCTGTAAGAGTTTATTTTGATAGAGTGATACATTGTTCTTCAACGAGTAACAGTTTAAGACATTGAAGCTATACATAAAAGTTTATGGCATTATTTGCACTTGCTTTATGTGTTAAAATGTGATGGGAGGAGAACCCAACATAGGCTTCAAGTTCTTTTGCTACAACTTCGTTGTGTTTAGGATGCTTATCCATAGAGGAGAGTGTTACCTTCTATGTTTGCAGCTCAGCAGCTCAAACCCTGACAATTACATGGGGCAGGTGTGGTTTGGTGTGTATAGCTATGGCAGGAGCATGCTGGGAGTTGTGTGCTCTGCAGCGCATCTGCTCAGGGAACAGAAGGGGGCAGGAGATCGACTGGGATGTCTGTGTGCTGAAAGTAGATGATAAATCTGTGCTGAAAGGCTGACTGCTGTCTTGCTATGTAGATCAACGTCTTACCAGAAAAAAAAAAAAGCCCATGTAGACCCACTGTGGTCCACAGATGGATGTGATCCTTACACTAAGCTGAGTGCTGCTAACGTCTAAAAGGTTTTATTTTAGCGCCAGCGATAAAAGTCTGTTCTCCTGGAATGGGGACTGTAAATTGTAATGGTCAGATTTGCCCAAATAACAGGAACCATGGTGTTCCAAGAGCTTAATTACAGTATTATCTACTTTTGCAAATGAAGACTTTGAGACAAGTCAGTGAAATTACTTGCTTCAGCTGAAATGATTTGCTTCAGCTGAAATGGCTTGCTTTAGCTCAGTGAGTAAATTTGTGCTCCATGTGTGCCGAAAGTATTACCTGCTGAATAAAAGTCCAATAGCCTAATGAGAAGACCTGCTTCTTTGAGAGATGCAGCTACAACAAATAAAAGGAGTACTTAGTGTTGTAACGGATATCCTTTTAGAGAAACCACAGTATGTGTTTTCCAGAGAAATCTTACAGCGATGGATTGTAAACTCATTGGATTTTATTTTTTCTCTAGCACAGGCAATTATAGAGTGTTCTCAATCAGGTTTCCTTTTTGATCTTTCACTGCAGTTATTTCCAAATGACCCTGTCATTTCCTGCGTAGAATAAAATCAGACAAGAAAAGGGAAATGACTCAAAACTCAGATTATGCATACAATATCTGTGGCCATGCCACTTAACAAAATTTAAGTTACTTAAATGTGGCATGTAATTAGTGGAGTTTCACAGTCTGATTAATATTCTGCATTCAATGCAGCTAGCATAATTGAACCACCTTTGTAAAATACAGGCAGTATCTAAGTAAAAATAAAAGTAACAAATGCCTGGCTAATTTAAATGTATTTGTACATTGGTTGAAGCCTTTAAACCAAACTGCCTGAGGTGATCACATTGCCTAGGAAAAAAAAGGTTAAAACTGAAAGACGTGAACGCTTGGTTAGATGATAAAACACACATAATACATCTAACCTACTTTGGCAGTATTTAAAATTTAAAACTTGCTTTTCCAGCTTTCAAATCCCTTACTTCTCCTTCACTCCAGATCTACAAAGACCTATATATTATGTATGCGTGAATACCTGTTAGAAAACATGACGGTACAAGGAATTACTGAGAAGTGTTAGGATTGCCAAGTAAATTTGTTGCTTTTTTTCTGTTACTATTATGAGCAGTTCCCCACATTTAGAATGATTACAGAAGAAGCAGTGCGTTAGCTGTTCTGTGGCTGTGATCCAAAATAAAATGCCTGTATTGCTAACATACCAGAGTTCTTCAGGAATATTGTCGTTAAAAATACTGTTTTTTCCTTTTGCCTGTTCTGGAGGTTTTACTCTGCAGCTGTGATTTAGTACACCTATATTAGCCTGCAATTGCAAAGAAAGCAAAAGAAATACAGACTAAATCTTGATGTGCAGGGATTCAGTGAAGCAATTCCTATTAACAAATGTCAGATCTTATAACACAGGTTTAAATTGTTAATACATGTATTGTGTTGAAGTTTTTATTCTTTTCTGTTCCTATGTTCAGTTAATTTATTTAGCTTTGATAGGATGATATATTACAGTACATCCTGTATTTTTTTTCTTACATTTACAAATTGTACCTTATAATGCAGTTCATGTTTTTGCCACTCTCGGTTGTGTATTTTTGGATGGAATGAGGCTAAGGTCTTTTGGGATTATGTCTGCTTTGAAACATTTCCTAATAAAAATAATGTGGTTGGTAAATCTAGTTTTATTCCTAGTTGCTTTAGCCAGCCTGATGGAGTAATCTGCTATTTTATGGCCCAGATGACTAGCTAAGTTTGACTTTTGAAATAGTAGTGTACAATGTAATTTTCTGTAGAGATGTCATAGTGGGTCAGGTTGCAATAAAAATATCGAAGATTAAGTTTAATGGCGGTGCAGATTCAGTATTATAGCAGTCACTAGATATCATCCTCTGTGCTTAGAGTTCCAAACCAGTTTCCATTAATGCCTTCTTTCCATGTACTCCTTACTTGCTGAAACATTAAGCTTTTGGACTATGTCTGGTCTTTATCCAATTGTGGGTTGGGTCTTTTTTTGAAAGTTTGAACAAAATCCCTTCTGTGTTTGAATTTAAGGGGGTGGATAGGCAGAATATACTATTTGAAAGCTAATAAAGCTTTTTTTTCTGATGGCAAAAGACCTGAAGTCTGGGACTTGACTTTGATATGTAATCCTCATTAGGTGTTGCATATTTAGATTGTTTAATCAATCATTGTTTAAACAAATTTGCTCAATGATTTCTTGAGAACTGCATTTTAAAGATTTATGAAACCAGATTTCCATAAGCATATCAGTTCACACTAGAGAGACTCATTCCCCAGCTAATGGAATGCATGCTTTTCAAAGCTTGGAGGTTTAAAACATTTGTAATGCTTAAAACCACTGAGTTGATTTTCTGTAGCTTTGTTTTGTAAATATCACCATGGCAAAGACATCAAGACCACTTTGAAGGAAATAAGAGCATAGGACTGGAAAGGACCTCTTTGTCAACTCTAGTGCCGCTTTCTCGTAGGAAAACTTATATAATCCTCTTCAGAAACTTGTCAAGCTCCAGCTTAAAAAGTTAACTTTTTTATCTGTGCTATTCCAGTTAGAAAGCTGCCCTGGTGCTTGATCTCTGTAATGGCTATAAACTTCTGATTTTCAGTCTAAGTGTATTCATGACAAGCTTATGTGCATTTGTCCTTTTGTCAATTTGTGCCAGTATTGACCTTTATTTCTTGTTCCATCCCCAGCATTTATTTTTCTAGTGTATAAAGAGACAGCAATCTTATTGTCAGCCTTCATTTAGCTAAACTAGAAAAGCCAGCCTTCTCTAATCTTTGCTTTTAAGGTAGGCTTTTGATACACGCATTCTTACATTCATACCAGCCTCTAGTCATCCTGTTGGCCTTTTTCTATAATTGTTCCACTTTAAATCAGTTTTGTTTGAACATAAGTGACCAAACTGCACATAATATTGTTGCTGAGATAAAAGCAAGGTCTTGTACAATATCAATAGTGCTTCCTTGTTCTCTACTGGGAATAGCCTACATGACAGTTCCTAGAATCAGTCGCACATCTCATACCTGTATCATGTGGCTGTCTCGTTGTTGGTCTGCTATTCTGGTTCTCCTTTATCACCGTATTTTCCAGCTGAGGTACTCCCAGGGCACAGTAGGCTTTAAAAAACTTACGTCCCTACAATGTCATCTCACAATTTGTCATTGAATACAAGAGTCAAGTCTTCAAGGTCATTCAGTCCCATCTGTATGATATTCCTGCCCTCTCATGAATTGATCATCTCTCTCACATTTCTTTTGTCTAGAAAATTGGTTATCTTATGAAATAAACTATGAAATTAGTTTGGCATTGTGTATCTTTGATAAACTGATGTTGTGTTGTGTCCCATTTCTCTTTAATTTCCATGTCCTTACTTATTTTTTCTTCAAAACGTGTTCTTCAAGCTTTTACTACTATGAAGATCAAAACTGCAGCATCGGGAGTAGGTTCATTATTTTACGATTATGAATGTTTAAAACTAGCAAACTGATGCTCAGTCTTTTGATGTCTGAGGGGAAATTTTTGATGTCCATTACAGAAGTGTATAGTACCCAAGACCAGATTACTGAAGTAAACAGCTGGAGAGCCAGCGGGTTTTGTGAAAAAAATCTCTGATATTCAGTCCTTTGATCTTGAAGTTTGCTATGGCTATAACCAGAGAGATTTCTTGAAGGACTTGTGATTAGTCTGAATGAAAAGTGGAGTCTGTTGGAATTGTATGCAGCGTTACTTGAAATATTTTAAGCATATATGCACAGTAGAAACCACCCTTGTTTTTCAAAGACTGTCTTTGGTATACTCAGTTGCCAGTAGTGGAGATGTACTGACCTTTAGCAGTAACGTTTCCATGTAGGTCACATGCTGATGGTCTTCTACAGCAATATTAACATTCCTGAGTTTTGGTAGCTGAACTGCGCTGCCCGGAAAGCCAGTAAGAGCTCCAGAGTCAGTGGAATTCTTAAGCCAGTGCCGAGTACTTTTACAAATCTTGCTTTAGAGAATGATTGACAAAATGTTTTTAAAATTATTTTCTTAGCAAACATCAAATACAAAACAAACCTGCTTTTTAATTCGGTAACATGCGTGAAGTCATGAAAGTAAAAATTCAGGCAGGAAAAATGCCAAATGGCTGCCATAGGTTGTGTTTTCAGTATGCTGAGCGCTATGGTTCTGACCCAGCCAGCATTTAAACAAGCGTCTCTTTTTAAGCACTTGGGAGCTTTTATTTCAATGGACCTATTCATATACACAGAGTTAAACTGAGAAGTGACTGGGGTCACGTTGCTCAGTACCCTGGAGGATGAAAAGCTAAAGACACTAGAGCAAAAGAAATTTTGAAGCTCATCATAACTTTTTATTTCAGTTGTACAGTTGACAAAGCATCACATTTTTTGACTGTAAGATGTTAAATAAGAGAGAGACGAAAAAAACTTGATTTGTCGGCAGTAAAACATTTCTGGAACTGTGCACGAATTAATATATACACAGATGTGCTCTCAGAGTTTTTTAATTATTTATTTAGAAAATGGTTTGATTTCTGTATATGTGTGTGTATGTAAACATATATAGTTCTGATAACAGCAGTAATGGCTTGTTTATTTGCCGGAATGCAGATCAACTAAGAATTGTAGGCTTTGACTGGAAGGACAGACAGTGTATTAATGACCGCATGTTTCTGCTATTCACCAGAATGTTGCAAGATCCAAATGACTAAGTGCTATATCAGAAGGCTATAGCACAAATTGGAAAGTATTTATCAATCAATATGTAAATTTTAATGGAAGACAATGAGATCGGCAGAAATGTATGGACTTGGGGAAATGTCAAAGTGGTTAAGCAAAGTACCTGAAGGCAGACTATTAGGATATTAGTTTTCTTTTACTTTTCTAGTATTCCTTAATAACTTACTCTGTTACCCTTTGGGAGTTCTTGTGTTACTTGAACAGCATAAAACAAAATAATTGGAGCTGAGCAGTATTTTGTTTCACAGAAGATTCTGAGATTTTTGCAGTTTGATTTAATTCCAGTTTAAAACAAAAAATAAACACTTTTAACAGCATTGCTATTCTTGCATGTCTCTGTTTAAACTCCCTCACACCAAAGCAGTGCTCTTGAAGGCTGTTTCAGAGCCCAAACTCCATTCTGGTGCCATACAGCGTAGCTGGCTCTGCTGGAGCAAGGCCCACCTGATTCTGGGGTCTGCGACGTGCTGTCAGTTGTCCATAAGGCATGTTGTTGGGGAGCCAGGAATCTAGAAAGCAGGTTGCTGGGTCAGCCAACGTGGCAAGCTGTGTCGAAAGAGCTTTGTGCATAAGCTAGTGAGAAGCAAGTAGGCTGCTGCTGGCACGTTGATAGAATATAATTTGCGTAAACTCCATCCTAATTTTTTAGGGAGTTCGAAACAACAGTTATAAAGAATCTGCCAAAGAAAAAAGGACACATTTTATTTGAATTAACCCAATCCCTTATGTCTGCTGCAGAACACCATTTTCATTGTTAAACTCTTCCACATAACGCAGTATGGATCAAGGAGTTATTGAAGAAGGTACTGGGTTTCATTTATATTTTTGTCATTCAAATTTAGCTGCTTTTTTTTTTTAAATTGCCAGCAGGTAGCATTTTGGTACTTGTCTGTACAGTGCGGCTTACTGGAGCCTGGTTTGCCAGAGCAATTGCCCTATTTCCAAAATTTCCAGCATAATTTTTGTTAATTGACAGGCAGAGATCCATGAACTTACACTACAGTGGACAACTATTTTTGTACCCCCTACCTTTATCTGCAGCTTTTCATCATCTTGAGTATTGAATTGTATTCATAAAAGTATCTGTGGAATGCACAATTGATGTGATATTTCACAGGAATGTGTCCCCACGGGTGAATATTTATGTATCAAATTTATACATCTTGTGACCTTATGTTATGAATAACACATTGACCTTATTCATATAAATAAGCACCGTGGCATTTCTTTACTGTAATGATTTATAATCAATATATACTTTTATAATTTTTTATCCTTGCAGTTGGTGTTACGAGAACAAATGTGTTCAAAGTCTAAATAACAGACAAATTTTGCAATCCATTAAAGTCCCTCTTTAAAATGCACCAGAAAGTTTGTATGTTTTCTAATTTCACCTTGAATTTTATGACTTGTCATAAGATACAACATAAAGTATTTTTACTGAACATTGAATCTGATGTATTTGAATATTTAATTCATAAAACGTTATTTTGATTTCCTATAAATATGCTAAGCTCAGCAAAATGCAGTGTTACTAATTAGAAAGCTGAGTTTTTTAAGATGTCTGGTTGGTATGTGAGGTAACTTATATTGCTACTTAGACTTACATTTAATAAACCTTAGCTAGGAAAATTGTTTAAATTTCAAAGAAAAGATAATAAATAAAATGAGGGCATAGAATATTAATGTGAACTGTGCCTTTATTTTGTTAAAGCATTCAGAGTTAAATAGTGGTGGTCTGTTAACAATCTAGGGCTATTTGGCAAGTCTTTAAACTTACTCAATAATCAAAACATAAAAGGACAATGGAAACTTTTCACAATAAAAGAAAAAGGAGTTGAGTACAGAAACCAAACAAATTATTCTGTGCTTTTTCTTGGTAAGGAGGTGAACTTTATAGGAAGGGCAGCAAGCTCTGAGTTAGGGTTGCCTTTTCCTGTCTTTGTTATAAATTACATCTGTCTGTGAAGAATCCTCTCCAGTTACTTTGTGGTTCATGGCTACGGGGGAGGTGTGCATGTCTATCTGGAACGGAGCAGAGAGAGACAGATTGGGGGGACCCTTCTTTTCATTTTACTGGGGTTTTTTTCACTTAAGAAATGGCAATTCTTCACATTAATTTGCCTTGCTTACTAAATACACAGATGGATAAAAATCCTAATATCCCAGCTGTGTAAATAGAATATTAACTAAACAACTGTTTCCTTCAACATTTGTATTATTTGTTCTTTGTAGCTTGCTAGACTTTTGGAAGACTTTGACGCCATTTAGGTTCAGTGTAATCATTCAAAATGGTTTTTATTAGGGCTTAAATGGGGAAGACATTTGGCAAAGGGATGGACTTTATCTAAAGCATAACACTTGATTCTTTCATGAGAGTCCTAATACACTGCAACAATATTATTCGGCACCAGAAATATGGGAAGAAGCTGCCAAATGGTACTGGAAGGAGAGCTATATACTCTTCATGTCCCCCTTTCCCTGTACCTAGTGAGCACCTAAAGAGAACAAGCTGAGGTAGCCCATGTGCAACTGTGCACAGAGGAGAGAAAGGCAGCATGAACCAAGTTCCTATATTATTTCTTTCACCGTTTGATCCTGAAACAGGAGTCATTGACAGGTTGCTAGTGACAGAGCAGAGGGGGAAATTTTGTCCTTCAGTGTGGCTGATGGCCACCTCCAGCCTGCTCAGCTTCGCTATCTCTTGTTCTTCTGTTTTGGGAAATAGGTTCCTATCTATAACTTTCAACAGCCTTAACTAACCTCGCGCTTTGTGAGTCTCCCTCAAATCCACTGCATTACTTCTAGAAGCTAAGACTGCATTATGTATTTCCAGTTATTGCGCTCAGAAAAACAACATCAAATAGGTAGACTATACTGTATCTGCTCACAGTGTGCTTGAAAAGACGGCAGCTGGAGTCTTCTAGAGTGTTTCATGATTAGGACTGTTATCTGAAGTATTTTATTGTTTGGTTGCACTGTTGAAAATTTGGTAGTGAAGTCATCCTGAGTCTCCTCTTGACCAACTTAAAACAGCTGAGGAGGAATGCTTAGTTGTTTATACCTATTTGCTTTTTCTTACTTGTAAGAGTGGTCAGAATCTTTGGCTGACCTTAGGATTCTAAGGTGGTGAGTATTTATATGAACTTTATTTGCCTTTTTTTTCCCCAGACTGATTTCACCCTCAAACTTTGTCTTTGTCTCAGATTGCAAAGCCTGAGCCAGAGCATGCATAGGTTCTGCAGAGTTGCACTGCAGATAGTGTCCGGTTCTGCAGAGTTGCACTGCAGATAGTGCAGATAGTGTCCAGAATAAAACCCAAACAAACACGAATGCTTTCAGCTGAAATACATTAACTTTGTGCTCTCCACTTTTTATGATAAGTGGTCCTCCTGCTCTTTTTTGGTTGGTTCTACAGGAATCCAACAGTATTATAAAAACATATTGCAGAAAATGCTGTTACTGCTCTCAGAGCACAGAATGTTTTGCATAAATTACACGCTAATACATGTTTTATTCTTATTTTCTTAGTGTTAGAATTCATGTGCTTGGTAAAAGTTTTGTTGTCTCTTTGTTCTATTCAAATAATGCTACACAAGGAACAATATCTTCTGTGCAGTTGCTCCATAGTTTGTTTTGACTGTGTATATCAAATTTGGCTTGTGAATACAGTCTAAGGAAATGGCATAGATTCTAAGTGATAAAGATGAATGTTGCATGCTTCACTTATAGCAAGGCCATCCAAATATGGAAGAGTTGTGAAAACATCCTGTGCTTGAGAGGTCTTGAATTTTGGATTGATCAAGGCTGTGGGCAAGTTTTGGGCACTAACAGACTGGAATTCAGGTCTATATCTTTAGATTCACTGGATATTATGTGTTGTGAATAGATTTGCAATACATTGCAGCCATTGACAGTGTGTGTAGACTCCATGTATTACTCTTGTTTAATAAAACGGAGTACTGATAGGGATGTTCCTTAGAGCTTATTCCACTTTGAATATCTGCCTAACATTCTCTGAGTTTTTCTTAGCATTCATTTTGTATTCATGACACCCATTTATCATTTTCATCTCTCTCTGCTATACGTCTAGGACTCGATGATTTTCTTTTGTTCTAAGGAATATACTTTGCCAGCTTTTTGTATTCTTCAGGAGTTAGGATGTAGTTGAAGATTTACATTTGGAGAAATGTTGAAGTAGGTGTAATGATCATATTTCAAATGAAGTATTTAAAGGTTTTACCATCACTTTGACTTGTTGCAGGAGACTATTTTTAACTTTTAGCATTATTGTTGTCCCTGCAGGCCTAGATTAAAAGAAAGTTGAGGGCTGGAGGGTAGGTTGCTTTTTTTTTTTTATTTTTTAAAGTCCTACCAGTGGTGCATTGGGGTGCCCTCCGGTGGGATTTCTAAAAATATCGTTACATTTCTGTCCATTTTGAGAATCACCCCTTGAGTCTGTTGATAGGTGCTTGCATGCTGGTATGTAACTCAGTACTGAACCATTCATTTCTGTTTAATAATCACATTTTGTTTGAGAAATCTAGAAATTGTCAAGATGGAAGTAAGGAGCCAAACGTTACTCATTTTACCATAACAGAGATTTTGTCTTTTGTTCCTCCCTCCTTGCTGCACTTGCAAATGTAACTCTCTGAATTACTGAATGTAAAAATAATATCCTTTTCTTTGCAACTCTGGCGCAGCAAAACACAATAGGAGAAGTTAAAGACAGGATTTCAGTCTTATCTCTGTGTTTCCTAACTACTACTGGTTTGACTTCAATTCCTACTCTTGTTATTCACACTGTTTTTATTGTAGTGTATTTAATTGTTTTTCTTTGTTCTGATCAGTCCTCAGTTAAATGACTAAATAATAAAAGAAAGAGGGTACATAATCAAATTACCAGAAGTAATTGGTCAGTCCAAGCATTACTGGAACTTTGTAATGAGCGGCAAGAGCAGGGCTTTGGTATCAGTCATAAAGGCCAAGCCTTTAAAACTGACAACGCACACACATTGCTACATTGGCACATTTTTTGTGAATTTAAATTACAAATTATTGTGTATAATCAGAATCAGAGCAACTGAAAAAATCATACAGCATGGATAGACTTTATTAATTTTGGATATAAATGACAGGCATTAGACAAGCTTAGAAGTCTGACAGACTAGGAGAATCTTAATATTTGACAAGTGCAAGATAAAATGAGAACTTGTGGATTGTATTTTTTTTTTCATAGTAGTGGGGACATTGCACAAACTAATAAGCAGCAAACTGTATGCATTAGAAAAAAATGTAGAAGTCTGCGGTAAGGGAGCTTATTTAAGAAATAGGGAAGTTTAAAGACTGTACATTAAACGGCCAACAGGACATGGTATATTAAACAGGGGACTGTGGGTTGCTCTGGGGATTGGGAATTAGACACTAAAGTTTTTCAGTGCTTGATTGCTATTTTAATACATTTACCACTTTACAGACTATAACATGAATTGTTCTTGTTCCGCTTTGTAGTGAATAAGTACAATTAAAAAGACAACATGCTTTCTTCCTTAGCACTTATCTGTTAATGTATTACCAATTCTAGAAAAAAAAATAATTGCTTAATCAGATAGGTGTCAATAACTCCAACTTATACAGAAATATAGAATTTGAATTTTTATTTCCCTTTTTTCTTTTTGCCAAATCAATTGGGGAAGAATGGATGAAGAGTAAAGAAAAGGTAGCATGAACATTAAAAACTAAACCTTACTCTGTGGAATTCAGTTGTATAAAAGGCCATTTTTATAGATTTGTGCCACTTACAGCGTTCTGTGTGTCAAGTCCAGTAAGATTAGTATGGCAGGGGGAATAAATAAAGGTTCTCATTAAGAGTACGCTAAACTTGCCCGATGCTACAATAAACAGTAGTGATGCAGCGGGGTATTGTAGGTTCATTTTCACCTGGGGGTCAGATTGACTCTGTCAACTAGTTCCCTGTGAAAACCCAATTTACTTGCACTTACATAAAAACTTCAATGTGATGCTAATATTCTACTGAACTCTGTCTTCAGGGAACAGTAGTTTCTACTCGTCAATGATGTCTTGAATTTGAAAATTAAAGAAATGGTTGAGATGGAGACTTTTGGACAAATTCATCATGGGATAACCAATGAGAAGGCTTTTAATGTCTGCTGCTGTCAGATACAAATTTTGAGTGTCCAGTTAGGAATTACAATCCAATTCAGGTATCCTCAATCCACTGTACCCCAAGTAATTTCAGGGGATCTGCTAGGATTGTATCTAAAATAGACACTACATTACCATGGTATGTAGTGGTAGCAAAATTTGGCCTCAAACTGAAAATTATTAAATTCAAAAATATTCTTGTAAAAATGCAAACATCCCATATTTACTGTTGTATAAAATACCGCTATAGGTTTGTGATCTGTGTGTATGTATAAGTACAGTAGAAAGAGCTGTATTAGTTAACCTTATGGATCATTCCCAAATAAGACTTCCTATTCAAAACATTTTAACTCATTTTGCTTTGTATTTTCCATTGTAAATTAAGGACCCTAGTTAGTTTTCCACATTAAGAGAAGATCGCTGCAGTATTTCTGCAATATAACAGGAATTACATTTGTTAATATACTTTGTGAGCATTTAAATTCTAATCACACAGATAAAAAGGAATTTCAAATAATGGCAAGTAAATTTAAATTACACAACAGTAAAGACTTTCATACCTTTGAAAATATTTCAGCACTGGCTTTTTTTTTTAACTTGCTTTGATTATCTGTGATCACAGCAGCAGAATTCTTTTGCTGTTGCCATAATTTCTAAAGCATAACTGTGCTAACATGAAATATGTATATATAGGTACATTTGCCAACTTGTTTTAATTTTTTCATTTGTTTTCCACCTCATGTACTGGGAGGGGCTGCTGATCATACACGGGCTGAAGGAAAATGCGGAATTGTTGCGGGGAAAATGGAGATATGGAGGCAACATTTGCAAATAAAATTAAGATTTTTAATGTGGTTTCAGAGTGAAGAAAATTAGATTTCCATCGCATAAAACCTGCCTCAGACCTCTGGGATCCCTCAGTACACTAGCCAGCATTTGCTGGCCATGCACTTGCAAGTGTCTTGCAAGCACTGCGTAAGAGAGTATTTTTATGCGACATAAACTTGCCAGCTTTACACCCATTGAACATTACTCTGGATCAGGCCTCATAAGCTATGTATGTCTAGTAATTTGATTCATATAGCTTGGCTCCTCCTGTAAGCTGGGACTTGGTGAAGATAAAAAGCTGCAATACAAGACACTTAGTGACCATGGAAGGGAGGAAGATTCTGTCCAAGGAAGCATTTTCCAGCTTGATGCCCACCTATCGTGAGACTTTCCACCTCTTCAGCGGCACCTGCGTATTGTAAAAATGAGGAGGGGAAACTAAACACCACTGTGACCAAAAATAGAATTCCCCAATTTTTTTTATTGCCATGTTTAACCTCTGTTCTTTTAATCATATGCACAGCAGGAGAAAGGAGATGTGTTCTAACAACTCATCAGGTATTAAAGAGTGCAAATTTTTAGCTACAAATCATGCTATCAGTTGAAAGTAAACAATAAGGCCACATATATTTAATTTTTAATAAATTTTGAGTTATGCTATTCTTTTAATTACATTAATCAGGCAGGCTCCAACACTGCAAGCCTTAGGGCTTGAAGTGCAATTTCAGTGCTTTGTAATAAATTTGCCAAACTTTGGAAAAAGATGAAATGGCTTAATATTAAACATTTGCTTGATTTAAATTTTACTAACCCGTGCACTTTATAATTCATATTTTTTCAGTGCAATGTACTGCCACAGCAGAACAATCCTAATAGTAATTGTGAGTAAGTGTTCCTTTTGCATGCAGGTTTTGCTTATAAACTAGATGAATAAAGGGGCCTGGAGTATCGAGGGAATGCTAAAGATCTACAGAGCCTTTCACTTCAAGGTCATTGGTTCAAGCACACATCATTAAAGACAGAAAGTTAACATCTGACTTCTGCTTCATAATATACATGAAATGAGTCTGTGGTGTCAGTGGAAACAAGGAAAGGATACAACCAGTTTAATAACAAGAGAAGAGGTATGACTAATGCATAGGTCCAAAAAAGAGGAGGAATAGGGAGATACCCGATTTAGCAGGCTCCCGTCTTCTGCTGCGTGCAATCCTAAGGGTCGTGTTCATTCTTCAGTCTGGAAAGGTTAGAAAGGTTGTAGCCACCCTACTTGGTCTCATTTGATGTCATAAGCTTAATTGAGTTGAGCTGGGTAAATACTAGGTCAGAAAGGATCCAAGGAAAATTCAGGTAGAAGATGGTTGTTGATGAAGTAGTAGTGAACCTGGCTGGACGCTGCTAGGGCACTGCACAACAGGCTCTTTGCAAGAAGATGCAAAACTGATATCCTGACCACTTGCTGTTACCTCTAGCATATAAATCACAAGCAGAAAGCTTGACCATGCTGTCCTCATAACTACCTCCCAAGTGAGTAATTACAGCCTGCCAACGTTAATTCTCCAGTGAAGTTAATCGACTGAGGTACTCTCTCTTTTGATCAGTTGTGTGGTGTTATTGTTGTTGAAGGCTTTTTTTAAGAAGTAGTTGCTTTTCAGTGATGTGATCCCTTTATGTGAGACCTCTAAGAAGATTAGGTGTGTTTAGAGAAAGGAGTGTGTGTAACATGGCAGTGATTTTTTTATTAGCCATTTCATATTTAGTTGTCAAAATGAAGTAAATTGTTTCTGTCTACTGTTGTAAAAAGTGCATTATTTTTCCTTTTTGTTCTATGAACCACTGAGATTTTAAAGGGTACTGTTTCACAGCTGTCTTTTCTCTTCCTTTGGTCTTGTTGTTGTCATTGGTTGTTTTGAAATCTGGACTGAGACTGGACCCAGGATGCCTTTGCTCAATGTTCGTAGTTTTTAGTGAAATAAATTCTTTCAACCATTGTAAAAGAGCTGTATGATTTCTTCTCCTTGCCATAGTGGCTTTAGTTATGAACATATACAAAAGTAAAAAAAAAAAAACAACCAACCTTCATAAGCTTTCTTAAAAAACATGTTATGAGTAAGAAAGAAATAAGGTGAGAAAGATTAAGGAAGGAGAAAGTCAGCCTTCTAGATAAGGGGAGATACAAAGGAGTTTGTGGGTAAAATACAGAGATATGCAACTCTGGCTTGGGTCAGTTTGTTTCTTTTGCCCTTTGGCTTTTGTTACTTGTATACTTTAAGTTTTTATACCTTTGGAAGAGGTTTTAGTCTCAGCTTTTTTATGGTTTTAATATGTGTATACCTTGAAAATATTTAGTCATATTTTATATTTAATGTGTGATTTTCTTTTTATTTTCAACATTTGTCTGGAGTAGAAAGCATTTTTTGAAGAATTCTTACCTATCAAAGCCAATGAATTAATATAATGTAACAGTTTTTAATTTATAGGTGGCTTCACTTAATTGTAATGGGGAAACACCACTGGCACATTTTGTAATAGAATTTTATGGATGAAGTTGTGGTTTACTTGTGAATAAGTGTGTGATGCTCAGTGAAAGGATCTCTGTAACTTTCCTGACTTTTTCATTCAATAACCTTAGCCCATGTTTGTTTTTATGAGGAAAGTGAAGTTCCAAGTATTTCACTGAAGAAGCTAGATGTCTTTGAGGCAATATGGCAAAAGCTTCATTATAAAAAATACATTTCAACTGCTAGGTATTCACACATTGCAAGAGTTTTATTTCTTTTCATAAAACATTTCATCTAAATTCACATCATAACGTTATTTTTGGATGTGACAGCTTAAAAACCTAATCAGGGTCAAAAAAAAGGAGGAGTCAGAGGTCAAAATTTAGATATTTTTGCAGTAGTCCAGAAGGAAACCTCCATGGTATACGTCAATGCCCTTCCTGAAAGAAAACATGGTAATGAAGCCCTCACTTTGCACTTTTTTTTTTTACCCTTGAATTTGAATACAAAAATTTT
This sequence comes from Charadrius vociferus, assembly GCF_000708025.1. NCBI lineage: Eukaryota > Metazoa > Chordata > Aves > Charadriiformes > Charadriidae > Charadrius > Charadrius vociferus. The sequence goes on along the minus strand of NW_009649467.1, from coordinate 909,620 downwards.
TGACATAAAAATCAATTAGGATTTAAAATTGTTTCCATCTCTGTAAGAAATGACACAGACTTGAAGTCATTAAAAAATAAATAAATTCTTCAATCACAAGTTATGGCAACCTACAGTATTTGGTTGGAGGATTTTTAGGGTTTGAATGAAAAAAATAAAGGATCCAACAGAACTTTTACATCTCAAAATATTAGTGCATCAGCTTTATTGAAAAAAGCTGAAATTGTTCGAATGACCTCAGTAAAACAATTTGGACTACGATTCCCGGAATGCTCATGAAGCTGACATGTCTACATGTTCTTAAAAAGTCATAATCCATCATTCTGATACTAGATCGATGGATTATGACTTTCTGATGTCAGATCTGTGAATTAAGGCTTTTTTGAGTACAGCCCTCTATCCAATTATTGCCCCTATTCATATATTATAAATCATTATTCCTTCACCAGGTAGTCAGCAGATTCTATTTCCTAATGTTTCAGAGCCTTCTTTTTTTAGCCGTTGTGGCGCTCCCATTGAGCAATCAAAAACAGAGAGTGCTGACCTGAAAAATAAAGCTTCTGTCACAGCAAATTGTTGAGGGAACAGCATTCATTTCTAATTCTTGTAGTTTCTGTTGAAATAAAGGGAATTAGATTAGATTGAAACAAATTTCATCCCTTTCCTTCACAAACAAGCAATATAATAAGTTAGCACAAAAGTTGTTGGCATATATTGACTTCATTTTTAAACGCTCATGCCTGAGTTTCTTTAAAATGATGCTCTCTTCTGATAAGTTGATACTTTATTTTTTAATGAAGACAGATCAGCTTCTGATTTAAAGCTGAAATTTGCCAGCGTGCTACCTTAAGTGATTGTGTCTATTAGGTGCTGTTAAGCTGAGGTTCCTTTGAAAGAATTACTTACCGAGTAATAAACTTACTTCTAATGCAATGGAGTATATGATGAAAGTAGAAAATACTTTACTGTAACCAGTTTAGGTATGTCAAATAAAAATGCATCTTAAACAACTTTATTAAAAGATACTCAGAAAAAGAAGGGCTATTTTAGGACCTATCATGCATCTGGAGAAGTCATTAAATGAAATGTAATCATGCTATGTTGGAGAGTTATCTCAACAGATTTCTCAAGCTAAGGGAATTTAGGTCTAGTCCATATGTGGATGGAAAAAATCAATAGTATGATCTTCTTGTTGTTCTTTATTTCATTTTGCTGTACTGATAGTTCTTCATTAGGATGCAGTTTTCACACTAGAGGGCCGTCCAGTCAGTACATTGCTGGCAGAGTTGTTGTCAAAAAGGATGGTAATCGATGAAAGGGAGGGTGATACAATGAACATGGTAAAATTCATCTTGTAATAACTATTTGCTCTAGTCCTGTGTCTGTCATGAGAGAGCTGGCAGAGCACTGGCTTGTGCCTCAGTTTCTCCTTTATTTCAGCGGCCACATGGATTCTAAAATCTGTGTCCCAAGGACTGTTACCGTGGCGCTTTTATGAAAAACAAATTTGCGTATATCGCGTTACCCCAGTTGCTATTCAGTCAAGGATGTTAACTGAAACAGCATGAGAAAGTTAATGTAGTATTTCGCGTATCCTGTCATCGAGTAGTTGCGGGGGGGATGCTTTAATATGCTGTAGTTTAATTCTTCTTAAAGGAAGACACTGGTTTTGCATATTTATCTAATTTGTTGTTGTTTATTTCAGGTGCTCTGGACATTAGTGGCATACTTATTTTCACCTTCCATTTCCTTTTATCTCTTTCACATTTTCAAATTTTGGCCAGGGTGCTGCAGAGTGTTAGAAAGAGCTGATTTGTTGGGAGAGCATGGAAATAGATATTCTTTGAATGATTCTGGAGAAAACACGATTTCAAGGGTGAGTGCCAGCACAGCGATGGAACCACCCAGCGGGCTTTCAGTGCCTTTCTTGCTTTAGATAGATTTCCAGCATGATACAGCTTTAGAGCCCAGTTCTGCTGATGGGAAGTCTAGTGAAGCTCTTTCTGCCATCCGCGGAAGTAGGTTCCAACCCATTTCCAAATTTCCTGTTAAATGCAGTTGCCCACTAGATGGAGACATAATATTTTATACATTAGTGGATATACAGATGGTAATCAAACCCACCAGCTGCTGCCTGCTCTTTCCGGGCACCTTGCCAATTTACTGGCAGTATGTTGACTGGGAAGCAGACAGTGACACACTTTGATCGAAAAGCTTGTATGATGATTTTTTTTGTTGTAATATTATTGTTTTTTTAAAAAATGATAAAAGAGATCAAGATGTGTATCTTGATCAAAGGATACTGCTGTCTGCTTCCCCATCAGCAACTTCTAATTTATAGAAATCAGATTGCGTGGAAAGCAATCAGCAAAGGTTTGAGGTCTTTCTTGTTCTCACTGCCAAGAGATGCTGACAAGTGAGAAAATTAAAATCAGAGAAGGTAGGGAGAGAACTAGTAAAACACTGGTTGAAATATAATTATTTAAAGTTCACAATTTTAATAATTTTAGGGCTGTAAAAAAATGCAGTTAAAGTGCTCAAATTGGCTATTGCTTGTATCATAAGAGCACCTGAAGATCTATCTTTGATAGTGGATGTTGCATTGAGACTAATTTACCATTAAGAGACAAATAGATCTGTTTAGTTACTTGCTGTCACAGAGAAATAACCTGTCTCTGGTTTTGGGGCCGAGTTTTTCAAAGGTGTCTCCTATCAGCTCTATTTCTTCCACATGGAGCTGTGCATCCAGTATGATTTATTAGGGTGTATACATGATATAATGAACGCCTGCAAAGAACACTTAAACCAGTCAGTCCTATAAATGTGAAGATAGTGTGTGCAGAGGGATGATACTGAAAAATTGTTTATTATGTTTGGTAAGGTCTTTTCTCTTTTCAGCTCGTGGTATCATTCCTTCTTTAAAAGCCATATATGTGTGTAAATACATGGATTGTGTCAACTGGAGAAAGACCGTTTTGGTGCACAGGTGAATATTTCTGGCCAACATAAAAACACGAACCCAGTGGCCGTGGTGAGAGTTGCTTCACATTCTGCCAAATGTTAAAATCAAAATAAAGAATCATATGACAGGAGCATCCAGGGTATGTGACATTTTGTCTAGATGGAGCAAGGGATTATTGGAGGGAAATAGCCTGATGTAGGTAAGGAAGTTAATAGGGCCTGCCTTCAGAAGTCTTTAGAGTTCCATCTTTGATATGATCTTCGGGTTATGAATCTATTGGAAAAGTTATTTGAAATCTTGGTTTGGTTACGAGAGATGCTGTTGGAGCCACACTAGACATTCAGCTGCTTCATGCAGTCTGGTGTGCTTGGCAGTTGGGGCCAAAGAGGAGTCTGAGGCTAGAATAATATGTGTTACAGTTCAGCATTGCACTCTGCTAACAGTGTGGTGAAGATGGATCTGTTCAGCCTCACTGCCTCGCCTCTGTGTGCGAGACGTTTGGCTCTTGTAAACTACTTCCCATTGCTCCTGCTCTCTTCCTCTGCACATTGACCCATGCTTTTCCCTAAGCTGCTGAATAAATCTTTCCTTCCACGGGACCAATTTAATTCCTGTGTCCCCATCCACCCCACCTTTCTCTCTATTGCCAGCTGAGCGTGTCATCCATTAGTGATTTTTCTACCTTCTCCTCAACTTCTCTGCTTGGCAATCCAGACACATTTGGTGTTCCTGATAGGTGTTTCCTTCTGAGGGTTAGATCGGATGACAGCATCTTGAGAGTAGGCAATGTCACGTTTCTGGGTATAGCTGTGCATTCTTACGAGAAGGTGCTGCTGTTTGGCATTTGGTCCCTCTAGGTAGTTATGATGTTGCTATTTAGGAAAGCTGCCAGGGAAAAGGTGCTGCTAAAGGGAATAAATAGATAAATCCCTTTGACATCATTGCTTCATTTTTTCCATCAAAAGCTGACCATCATAGACATATTGTCTTTATCTCATCAGGCAAACTGTGCGCAAACTTTGTCATGACATTGTCTGCCTATTCTTATAGAACAGAGTTTCTCAAAAAGACAAAACACAAGGGAAGGAGAGGAAAGCCTATAGCGTACAAGTCAACCCAGTAACCTTCATATTCACTTATTCTATAGCTGACTCAAGATTTTCACTTCAAAGTTTGAAGCGTTTGCTCTCAGTCCTGACTTGTGTTAAAATTCTGTACAATTGTGGAAACCTTCTTTGAACAAATGTCAGATTTTTTTGGTTTTGTTACTTGTGTGTGTGGTAGTTTTCTAAATGATGAAGTTAACTTAGAGTTTATAAGGCAGAAGGAGTTAAGTTAGTGTTGGTTTGTTTGTTTGGATTTTTTTTATATGGGAAGAAATAATTCAGTAGAAATGCTTGTTTCTTCTCATCCTTTGTTTAAACAAATTTTGAAATAGCCATATTTGATTATACTGTTTGTCATGAGCCTCCTAACAAGTCAAAGCAGAATGAGATTTATGTGCTTTTTCACCAGAAACCATTTCATGCCCCAACAGAAATGGAAATGACTATTCTCAGAAACCTTCCAAGTCAAAGTGGGAGGAGATAATCTGTAAGGAGATGTTACCTTCTCAAAAACAACCTCACATCATCCAAGGTGTGGTTGGCTTTGGCAGTTTACCAAGGGGAAACTTATTAGATCTCAAATCACCCACCAAGCCAAGCTACACTGAAACAAAGCTTTGTTTAACTCTTGCGTTCACCAGACTAACTCTGCCCCTATCCACAGCTGCATTTTTATTTAACATGAATGACAATATTATAAGATAGAGTTAAAACTAACCCCAGCATTAAAGCTGAGATCCAGTATAAACAGATTTATGAACATGTGCTGTAATAAGGAGAGCCTGTTTACAATGGGATATGAAATTCAAGGGTTATATAAGGAAGTGGTGGTTTCTTTTGACTAACAGGCTATGGTTAAAATACTGCAGACTCAAGTTATATAGAAGCACAATTGTAAAGAAGTACTGATATCTTAGACTTATGTGGGGTTTTGTGTATACTGATCAAATAGTCTGGTGCTAAAATAGACTAGTTTCACATAGAGAGGTGACTGAAAACTGTAACTCCAAAATTTGAGAGAAAAATTGGCTTACTTCTGCCTTCCCAAATTGGAAACATATATGTTAATAACTTAATTTTGATGATAAAAACATGAAAAATAAGTCCCTAAAATAGTGTTGAGTCAATTTTCTGATAAAGTAAATTTGTTTTCCCATTTGTGATTAAAATGACCTACAGTAAGATATTTTTTTTTGAACTAGGTGTTAATTAAAAATATGGAAATGGATTTCAAAAACATTGCAGTTCACAGTGGAAGAATTACCATAACTGATGTGTTCTCAAAGCCATGCCTGTTTTAAGATGTTTTTAAGATCTCTAAGTTACTGGTTGTTTTTCTGCATGATTGTTTCCAAAGCAAAATGTGATTCCAATAAAAACAGTAATTGAATTTACAGTCCACAGGACAAATTGTTGTTTTAACAGAAACTTACACACTCAAAGACTTTATGTTTTAGGTCTAATAACAAAGAACAAAACCTCCCCATTTTTATGTGACTGTATATCCTGAAAAGTTCTCTAATGTAGCATATTTAAAAAAAATCTCTATTGCAGTTTTTAAATTGTGTAAGCAGGTTTTTTTTTCCTCTTAGCTCAGAATCAATATTATTTAGGTTGAGTTTTTTGATGTTTTTTTTTAATGCAACCTTTTAAATGTTAGAGCAGCTTTTTCTGTAGCGTCAGCTAGGGCTGAATCAATATAGACAAGCCTATTCACATCTAATGCCCCTGATGGCTGAGAGGAGTTTAGAGAGAGCTTGTTGCTTTGTCGATCGGTGGTGCAGGAATGTACAGAGTATGGGGCAGTTGTGTGAGGGACTTGTCCATGACCGGTCTTGCGTGGAGAAAATGCTGGTTTCAGAAGAAACGGATAGGAAGGGAAGGCTGTCCAAGAGTGGCAGTGGACAAAAGCAGGAGGTGGGACCTCTGTCTAACTCGAGGCAGTGATTACACGTTATTGTATCAACAGCAAAAAAATCTTTTTCTGCTGTCAGACTTTCTCAGCAGGAGCTCCCAATCACTTCTTGAACCCTTTTTTGTTTCAAAGGTTTCTTTCAAAGTTTTCCTAGTTTTTTGGGAACCTCCTTAGTGCCTTACTTCCATGTATATGTACTTACATTTACATAAAGCCTGATGACTGTGCTTAATGAACGAAGAGAAATCTGGTGGGGTAACACAGCTTCCTACACACACCTGCTCTAACTAGTGTGTACGCAGCATGAGACATGCCAGAGATAGACACAGGTGCTGGAGATAGGCATGTCTACAGTAGCATTTTTGACAGTCTTAAGGCTGACCTAATGCCCTATGGAGCAGTAATAGTTGGTGAGATGTTGCTGCATCTCGGATGTAACACCTGGAAAAAACAGCCCAGGATAGTGCCAACAGGCATCTGACTTTTGCCATACACTCTCAAGGCTGCAGGAGGAACGTGTGGCAGTCCCCGCTGAGTTTCTACAGCGGTCCTTTGAATGAAAAAGGGAATATTTCATATTTCCCAGTGCCAGGCAAACTGGGGAGCCTGAGCGAGGGACCCAGCTTTCCTAGGTTCCCTGTATAGTCAATGGGAGAGGTAACAGGCTGTGCTTGCTGTGGACCAGGGCAGATATATTGAGCAACTGTTAAGTTCTCAATTTATCTTAGTTGCTCTGACTTTCCCTCAGGAGATACAGTCGTCTTTGCGCTTACTGCAAGGAGGGGTTTAGGGGGTTGACAAAGCCCCTAAAGCAGGTGTGATGAATACCATCCCCCTAAGCAATTTAATTCTTAGAGGCCACTTTGTTCCCAAAGGCACATGCTCTCATGCAAATTGGTTTTCTGCGTGTATGAGACTGCAGCAAGTCTTTATAAAATGTATGAAGACCTCCCAGAAAGAGGTACCAAAATGCATCCGGCCAAATCTGCTTTTATACTTTTATCATAATGTTTTTAGCATTCATGTCAGATCTTTCCTGATTAAATGATTTGGGAAAAGAGATGCGCAACAAGGAAATGTAAAGCTCTGGCCTGATAAGGCACACGCCTCCAATATATTAGACTGCCTGTTGTGCACTGGGTTCAACAGAACATATTTTCTGTTGATTACATGACTAGTAAAAAAACATTACATGACTAGTCTGTGATTACATGACTAGTAAAAAAAGCCTTTTTTTTTTTTTAATATTTATAGATCCAGCAAGGAGGTTACGGTGGACAAGGCTGGCTCTTGATTACTTTTTTTTTCTTTTAAATGGCTTTAGATCACTGTTGAGTTTCACTGTACAGCTAGAATAGGAGCTGCCTGCTCTTTGCTTGTTTGATGGGTGCCCTTGAAGTAGAAAGGGGGGACTGGGACTTTCAAGAGTCGTGACATGCAAGAGTTGCACTTTGAGGTACTAAAAATAAATCCTTCACCCCTCCTCAATATCTGTATGCATTGTTTTTAAAAGCATTTTGTTAACCTCAAGCATTTTAAAATGGTGAGACAGATCCCAAAAAATCATGAGACTTGCTTAAAAATAATTGTTGCTTGGTTCCTTTTGCTTGCAGTCTAGTTTTTGCGCTTTCAAGATTTGTTTTCAATCTTTCCTCTGCAACTGTAAGAGCTAGACGCTAACTTTATTTTTAAATGAAAGCTGAGATTCTCTTGTAATCCCATAACTCTAGGAGATTTGGCAATGCAAAGCACAATGTGAATTTAGAGTGACCATTCCAAGGTGAATCATTTAGTGATGTGTCCTCAGCATGAAAGCCAACTGGGGATTTTTTTTTTTTTTTGATGTCTCTTATTTTGTCTTTCTAAATAATCTGTGAATTGGCAGTAGTAATTGGAAGCTTGGTAAAAGCAGAAGTAGATGACTGCCGCCCAGTAAAATCAGTATTATTTTTGTTCTGGTATGTTAGGATATTCTTACAGCATCTAGGTATTAAGGGCATTCTGCATTAAGATATCTCTAGAGAGGAAGGCTTTGGTTGTTTTTGTAGAAGCACCCTTTTCTACTCAGTTGAGCATTAAAATTGGCAGCAGTTCCTGGAGTAGCAAGAAAATCCTGGTTGTTGCCCTCGTATAGTTACTGAAAACAGTAAGAGGATATGTAAAAGCTTTAACTCCAAGGAAAAATATTTATAACTGTGACAGTGTGTTTCCTTACAATAATTTATGGGCAAAATGTAGGAAAGGAGGACACAAGCTATAAATAATATTCCGTATGTAAACATAATGGCAGTAGCAAATTCTTTTTATTTAAAAATTAATATTGATGTTCATTAATATAAATTACCACATTTCAGATGACTCTGATGTCCTTGAGGCCAGATGTCACTGACTAATTTACAGCTTCCTGGGGGGGAGGAGTAGATCCTGTTTTGTCAGTGTAGGCACCAAATTGCTTCAGATAGCTATTTTGGACTAGATTAATTACTGATGTATTGTCAACAAAGTTGATTCACATCTCAGCTCAGAAACATGGAAAAATCTCTTTAAAACGTATTAACTTGAATTCTGAAATGCAGGAAAAAGAGCATAAAGTAAACCTATGACTTACTGAACTTTTGTTTAATTTAAGGAATAGTGGTTTGAAAACTCCTGCCCAGGAACACGCACACGGAATTTCCATGTGCATCATTAGGAACTGGGGAACATACTTCAGAGGCCAAGTTTAGTCCCTCATTGATCTTAATTCTACTTTAAATATTAATACAAATGTGTACAGTGAAGGGGTTCGGAAGGAAGCTCTGCCATCTTAGTCACACTGCACAGATCGTATATCTGGATAACTTTTGAGTGCTTCGTAGTATCCTTTGGTCCTTTGGACCTTGGGTATAGCATTGCTGCAAAACAGGATAGCAAATGTATTTGCAGAACCTTCAGCAGCCTCCCGGAAACCTCCTCACCTGTGAGAACACTGGTGGGCGATGCCTCAGAAGGCAAGTAGGGTGGATTTGTTGTGTTTGCATATGCTGTCAGGTTAAAGAGGGGAAAAAAACCAAAGGCAGGCTGGTTTGAGTCACTGTGAGACAGTGCATCTCTGTCCATTAGTTATTCATTCAAATTCAACCACATGAAATAAAGGCAGCTAACAAACCATACCTTGTAAATGCCTTTTACTCCAGCAACTGAAGTTCAGCGCGTCTGTAGGTGTGCAGCTGGGCATGCTTAGCATGAATGGCAAACTAATGTAAATCCTGTATTAAATAGTTTGGTTCATAGCAAATCTCATGTATGAACACATGTAAGAGAGAAGTCTGTGCAGGTCTCCGGTAGCATTAGGTCCTATGGCATACAATTAGAAACTACACGGATGATAGGAATGTAGAGAGTAACGCACAAAGAATACCCTTTTTTAAATGCATCTGTCATTCATACAAAATCAAATCCATATCCATTGAAAGGCTTTGAAAGATGTTACAAGGCTTTAGAAATGGTCCGTGCTGATTTTTTCCAATCCTCATAAATAATTATTTTCCTCTGTTTGGTAAGATTAGCTACAGAGAATTTATATTAAGTCTCTGTGGAGAGGAGTACAGAATTTCAGTTAATATTAAGCTGCAAAGGTGGCTTTAAAATATTTCTGTGATACAAAAGCCTTGTATCACAGAGGCAAACACACCACCCCCTCAGTCTCTTTTCTCATTTGTGAAATAGCTAAGCGCAAACTATAAATTCTAATTTTCAGCAAGTATGTTAGTAAATCCAAACTGACCTTGACCTTAGCTTTGCTAATTTCCAAACTCTGATATTTATTCCCCGAGTAGATTGTTTGCCTTCATACCACATACATAAATACTGCAAACCTTTCCAATGACTTGAATTAGAGTGTAAGTAAATAGCTGGTTTTAATCTACATAATATTTTGAGAGCAGACGTTCTGTGCTATGACTATTAAGATATACCCAGCAGCCATTTGTATAATACTAAAACCTCTTACATATATTATTAAAAGTAATGCTATCAGCCAGGGCTTGTTTTATGCCACAGAACCTTAAATAATAAAATACAGTGTGGATAAAATCTGCAATAATAGTAACTTAAGCAAAATTAATTTAAGTAACAGATAACATCTGGGGGAAAATGTAATGGTATATTGGTAAGTTATGCAAAGCTAATTTTATAATAACTACCACATCTGTGGAACTCATTTATTAGAACACTTTACCAATCTTCTTTCCTGCCATTATTCTGTTTTAGAAATTTTCCTGTACGCTTTTTTATTGTCTTTGCTCTGCCTACATTTGTAAAAAGGTAATTTGCTAGCTCTCAACAACAAGAAAAGTGTGTGAGTTTATGTACAGGACAACATGACACTTCTTATACTTCCCTCTCTTTACGCACGCTTTTATGAGGAAGAATTGCAGAGAAAAATCGTGGCATGGGGCTGTACATTGAGAGCAATGCTTGAACACCAGCTACCGCCCTCAGCTGTGACTACGCCGAGGCTCAGTGCAACCGGGGTGGGAAAGTAAAGGTGACACTGAATGCTGTTCCCCGCATCCACCTCTGCGGAATGTTAGGGCAGCCTCTCGCCTGCTCTGACTTGTCCAGATTCAAGTGGGCTTTTGGCAGCCCACCACACCTAGGAATTAGTAAGAATACTGCATTTAACTCCTGCTCCCTCTAGTCTCTTTCGGAGCATCCTTTCATCTGTGGCTGACACTGATATGCCCTCTACATTTGTGCAACTGCTTTATGATTGCTTTATGTTTGAATTCTCACACACCCATTGGACTGCAATGTGCAGGCAAATATTGCCAATTAATTGTAAGGCATTATCATCTTGCCAAACTGTTTCTCACATTTCAATAGTTATATTGATTCAAGAGGACACTTGCAGTAATACGTCTTTGTCATAGTGAATAACGCTCACATAATGACAAATCTTCAGGAATTAAAAAAAAGGAGGATGAATTTTTTAATGTAGGTCACTGGAAGTAATTCACCATAAATTTACTCAGACTTCAGAAACTAGCAACATTTTTTAAAGCTAACTGTAACTGTATAAAACTTACTGTGTCTCCTTCTCTGTTTTTAAATAGATTTTACTACAGAGCCATTGGTGCTATTAAACATGAGGTTTTGTTCAAAGGAAATACAAAGACTTAATTGTATTTTTTAAAGGAAAGTATTGCATCAGAAGGATTCATTTAAATACGTTTGTTGGCTTCGGGCTCTCACCACAATTCATTCGTTCTAATTTTCCCCTGGACTTGTTAAGGACAAAATGTATAGGAAGGAGCAATGCAGAATGGCATTTTTAGGTCACTATATTTTGGCTGTAAACTGTAATACTGCTCATAAACTTATTATTACTAAACAAAATACTTCATATTCTACATTGAAGTTTCACAGTCTTTTAAAAAACTTTTGGCTAAATGTTGAGACTATTATGGCTCATTAAAGAGACTAGTTCTGCTGTAATTTAGTTATTTCTTAATGATCCAAGGGTTATTATTAGACGCGGAACAGATGAGTAAAGAATGGCTCTCTTTAAAAGGACGCAGTGAAGTAAAAATATAATTCTAAAACAGAACCTCTGAAAATCGTGTCCGTGCTACAAAAATGTATTTGATCAGCCAGGAATTGGTTTTAAAAACCCTGTCTAGTTTTTTACATTATTTCATTTTTAAAAAATTTGAACTGGAGGGAATAAATGGAATAATGATTTAATCTAGATAAAGAAAATATTTTGAGTGAATAGTTAATAACTAACCAAAAATATTATTTTAAGGAAGCAGAAAGTAATTGTGAATTCTCATCCAATTCAACTAATATTTTTTAATAAGAAAATAGAAGGTGAGAAATCAGAGAAAATGTAAATATTTGCTAAATCCAAATTGCTCTAGTTTAAAAAAAATACAATTTTAAAAGAAAGCTTTTTATTTTAGAAAGAATAACATTTAGGTCAACATAAGGCTTTTTCATTTTAATGCAAAAACTATCTGACTATCTCAAAGATAATGACAGAGTCAAACACAACTTCTGAAATGCTTTTAGGACTACAAAAGAAATTTTTAATGCAATGAAGTACAATGGCTAGGTCTCACTGTTTATTTACAATTTTTGCTATCACTTTTGCAAATGTGCAAACCTTTAATATTTTCAGCATGTTTAACTGTAGCAAGTAACGAAATAAACCAAATATCAACCTCACTATGATTTCAAAGGTTTGAGGAAATTAATTTATGGGAACTGCAATTACGCTGATGTGAATTAATGTAGTTGGCTTGCACCATCCAAGCAAAATCTTGTTTGTAATAGCTGACTCAGAACTGGAACATCTGCCTGGTATTCTCGGTGGGCTCTTCCCATTGTAGAGGACCTACACATATAATTTTAGTATTATACCTTCTTCCTTGCTCCTTCAAAATGCCTTTTGTCACCCTACTTGGCATGTATGTTCTGTCATCCATTTTAAAAAAAACAAAACCAAACAACACAAACCCTTGTCCCTTTAGAGGACGCAGAGCTGCCTTCTGCATCACTCCTGAGAGCCCGAGCAAGGACTAAGTGCTGCATCCAGCTACTCTGGGGCGGAAAAGCCATTTCCTTGGCAGAGCATTCCTGGATCCGCAGTTCACACGCCAGCAGAATACCAGTGAGGTTCCCATGTTCACAGGAAAGAGAAATGGGAGCAAGTTGATGAAGCAGCAAAACTTGGACCGTTAGCAATTCTTAAATTATAGTCACATATTAAAACATTTTTCTTAGGGCCTTATTTGATGCAGTGTCACTACAACTGTATTCCAGCTGAGTCCTTTGAAAGAATACCCCGGTGGTCAGCCGGGCCCTTTAATTCCAAAATGCAACAAGATCCCTGTTCAGAAGTGACAAATTTGCATTGGGAAGACTGCATGTTACCCAAGCTCTGTGTTTTCTAAACTTAATTATCCACATGAGTAAGAAGCTGTAGTGTTATGAAATTATGAAAATCATCTGTTCTTTCCAAGTATTATAAAGAGGGCCCCTTGAGATGCAGCTAGAAATTAAAGCTGATCTATAATCATTTTCAGTACGTTTTCCAGTTCTGAGCACCTGGATAGTAACAAAAAAGGTATTGGTTTTTGTTGTTTGCAAGTAATTTCATTTCCATTTTAAAAAATCTGCAATAAACCTCTAAGCAATAATTAAACCTGAATTACTTTTTTGTTTTCTGTTTTTTCTTAATATTGCCAGTATGTGGTTGAACTTGCCCAACCTGAAGCTCCCCCCTTCCCTGCTCTGCCGGAAGAAGGCATACCTTCGGGTATCTATTCGTCATTCATAATATCACCAACAATTGCAGAGGCAGAATCTCAGGTATAGAGTTTTGTTCCTTTTGTTTTGTTTTTTTTCTAAAAGCTATTTTTCTATGAGTCTCCTAACCTCATTTATTCCCATTGGAGCCCAGTCACTAATGCTATTTATTCCCCAGAGTATAGCATGTGTTCTCTTCTGAGATTGAATGAAGTTGCTTTTAATGCATTAATCAGTCCACAAAGGATATTTGAGTCAGCACCTCTGGGCTCTTTCCCCTTGCACCTTCATAACCTCAGGATCTGCCTGGCCTGGGCAGTGAAAGAGGGACACTGACGGTCTCTGTCAGAGCGGGAGTTCTCAAAAGCAGCCTTAGTGTATTTTTGCATGTCTTTGGGCTGATGCTGTTTGGTCTTATAGAGAGCAGGAGGATGTTCTAACTCACGTCTTTCCTGTGGTTGGTTGCTGCTAGGGGTCTGATCATGAGGAAGAGCCTTGTCCAGAGGTAGAGTCCTTCGAGGCAGACGCTGTGGCTGGTGTCACTACTGAAGATCAGAAGTCTGCAGTGGGTGAAATCCCAAATGAAATTATTGGCAACCTCGAGGTACTATTACTAGAAAGTTATTCGCTAATTCTGTCTATGGTTAATTAGCTAGCTGAGCCTTAATGAATATAAACTGTATTCATGCTTAAGCTGGCAAAAAGCACATCCATATGCTGTAAAATTGTGAATTAGCCTCTATAAATAACTCCTAGTTTAGTCAGCTTATATGTGATAAGATAAAAAATATTCAGTAATATAACAACATATATCTTCAGCATTACTATGTGTTAAGAAACATGGACCAAATCCTGCTGTCAGTGATGCCGGTAATAAAATTCCTTTTTGGGCGTTCAGGATCAGCTGCTGCGATGGAGTATATGCAATGTGTGCTTAATATAAATTGTTAGAGGCATCTATGTTACACATCCTTCAATCTGTGTAAGCAATAATACATTTATGCCAATTCTGGACTTCATTTGACAGGTGCATAACTATACAAGAGCTGCCTTAGTGGAACAGGTGAGGTTTCAGTATGTGGTCTGCAGACTCTGAGCAGTCCATGAGTCCTTTCTGTGGGGTTCATGAAAGGGAAGGAAGCTATTGTCAGTGGACTTAAATTTGTTGTAGGGTGATCTGCTTCTCTACAGGGAGGTCCATAAATTGAAACGTGTGGAAAGACGGCAGAGTAGATCATTGTTATTTTGTAAACTGCTTCCTCAAGCATACGAAATTATTAAAAGCAAACCAGCTAGAACTCCATTCCACCCAGGAACTGGTGGAATTTGGTCTTGTTTGCAACAACCGGGTGGCATTAGGCACTTTAAACTTTTGATGCTGCACATTGGACACTGTTGACCGGGCCATAGTTTATTAACTATCTGATATGGTCTGAAATAGTGCGATATTGATAAATCACTTTACATGGATTATAGATGAATGGGGAATATAGATTGAAATAATAATGCCATCATTAGATGTACCTATTTGATTTCATATTCCATTTCAACATGTCTTTAGAAAAAGGAGGGGGAACCTGGCCTATGTTGTCTTATTCCTGTCCCCATCTACATAAAAAATGAAATGCCCAGTTTTCACTTGACCTTGATTTCATTAGCGTCAGTGCTAAAAGCTCTTTTTCTTTACAAGAACTGCATAATTAGAAAAAAATGCTTTTTATTATTCTTCTTTTGAAACTCTGGTTATATACACAGACAATAATTTCCTTTTAGTTTTTAAAAGTCCTCCACTAATGTATCACCTGATTTCTCATTTTGTTGACTTCTGAGGTAATCTTATAATTGGATTTTTACCTGATACCTGGTCAAACTCATACCATTCTGTTGTCATGTGTGAACTGTGATTTCACAATCTGCATTACATCTCCAGGGGACACGAGGCATCTCTTGCTCTAGTTGAGTCTAGAAAATAACTTCTAGTCTGCAATCACAGTGCTGACGCTCAGTGATCTCAGCCATGGTGAGTAAGGTGGCAGCTGATTTTCACTGAAGGTAGAATCAGAGACAGAGGGATATAAAAACTGGAGAAGAAAAGGCAGCTGGGGTGGCTGGGAGAGGAATAGTCTGGAGGATGAGTTCCACAGCAAAGCAGCTAAGTATACATATGATGTAAAGGGATAGCAGCTAAGTATACATATGATGTAAAGGGCCTGTACATGCATATACATATGATGTAAAGACCTATCTGTTGATGCTTGAGGATGGATTGAACATGGTGAGGGCCGTGTCTAAAGATACAAAGTTGAGGTAGAGATTCCAGCTTTTTGATGCTAATCTGAGCTACTGAGAACTTTGAAAACATTTTAGCTGTGATTATCCACTGGTAGGTTGCAGTATAGCACTAGTAGGGATTTTTAGGACTGGCATGCCGAAAAGTTCCAAAAAAGGCAAATTACTGCAAGCTTTTCTAGGCCAAATCAATTCACTTTATCAAAATTACATGAAGTCCATTAAGAATGTAACTTTAAGTTTTGGATCAGTTTGTGTGGAGTCTGTAAAGGACCTTTGAGCCCGTTCCAGTTGTTTGAACAAAACTTGTGACTCTTGGAAAGACTGTTATTGTACTCTTTCCATTCCTCATGTGTTTTTGCTGTGATGAATGCTGATATGGGGAATTTATGTATATTTCTCAATAAACCCCCAGTATTTGTGGCCTTTTTTCCAGTGATCCCACATTGCCAAATGCTGTAGAATTAACAATTGCTATGCATTAGCACTGCCAAAGATTTCACTACAGTGCTTGTACCTTCCCCACAAATGTTACTCTGGAAATGAAACACTCAGTGTCTACAGCAGTCTGGGTTTCTAGAATGAGATACACATTCATAATTGTGTTTGTAATTAAGAAAGACAAGCAACATCATAGAAATATGTTTTTTTATTGTTCATTTTCAGTAATGCTTTCTAATTTCAGCAGTGTTTCAATAAAATGTATTACACTAGAGAACAAACATCTGCAGCAAAGGAAAACAGTGGCAACAACCAAATCCCAAAGCAATTTTTCTGATTTGGTGTTTATTGGTAAAGGCTGTCTGAGAATAGAGGCAAATTAGCCTATCTCCCAAGACAAGGTTACATGAGAAATGGCTGTCCCAGATCACTTCCTGTTCATGGCAGTCATACCATACATCGGGATTGTGCACAGTAATATGATAAAGTGTTATCACGTAAGTACAGGCTGAAACACCGTTCTGTCTGCAAAACAGGAAGGTGTGTAGGATAATGTCTGTCTTACTGCACTACAGTGTGTCAAAACCACAAAGACAATGTGCAGCCTAAGATAGCTCCATCACAACCACTTTTTTCTTCTGATTTTCTCTACAGGCAGAGATAAATGAAAAACTGGAACTGCAAGAAGCAGCTTATACTTTGTGAACGGAAAAATTAAAAAGGCCTAAATAGCCAGATAAGAAAGGTGATGTTGAATTTTACAGAAATTGGACAGTAGGGGATGGCGTGCACACAAGACTGGCTCCCTGCCCGAACGTAATTATTTGTGTATAAAGGAAAATGGTTCTGTTAACATTTACCTAGAAATAGTTCATCCCAGTTCCTCAAATTTACTGTGTTCTGCCAGTGTTGTTATTTAGTTTAGACTTAAGTAGAAGATTATAAACAGAAGGATATGTAATTAAAACATGTTGAAGTTCAGTTTATTTCTGAGTAGAAATCCTAATTTAGAAAAAAAAAAAATCGCTCTAGTTTCATTCTTTTTTTTTTTTTCCCAGTTGTGAAATATTTAACAGTTTCTACTTTACACCTATGGCTTTTTTCAGGTAGTTTTGCTAGGAGAATACATAGAGAGAAAACATCATTTTGAGGCACTGCAGATATAATATAAAGAGACTTTGATTAACATGTAATTACACACTTTTCACTGTAGTTATTCATTAATCATATGTATGTGATTTCATTTTAACTTGTTTCCTAAGCTTTAAAACAAATTTCATATATTACACTACTTTATTTCCACTGTATTAAAATTCCACAAATGAAGAGTTTGCACTTTTACAGTGTTCTCAAGAAAAGCTCCTTGTGATTTCAGTGGAAATTTTTCTGGAATGCATGTAACCTTTCATCTGAGAATGTTTCCATATTTTGTCAGACGTTACAGAAATATTTCAAAGTCAAAAGGAATCTGACCAAATACATGACCTCAGAAGAACTGGTTTAACATCTATGTTTCACAATCGTAGCCTGTACTAATTGTTATGTTGCAGAACTCTGTGCCCTAGAAAGCATGCTGAATGCAAGTCATGCTTTCAAGCGTAAAGGCTGGATTGGATTACACATTTAGTGGAATATTTGAGAAATAGAATGTTTTATTCATCACGACTTCATATTTGTTTCCCATTAAGTAAAGAGTTAGTTTTTGTTTCATTTCATCCCCATTTTTTATGGTGATAATGAAAAAAAGGTTGCAAGCCTGACTCGAGGGGGCACCGCCTGCCCGCCCGCCGCTGCCCCAGCCCCGGCCGGCGGTTTGAAGCGGGCAGGGTATTTCGCTTGGTCTCAGGCCTGGAGGAAAAAATTTCTTCCCCTCGTACGTGATCAGGAGCGGTAAGCTCCAGAACAATCCGCTTGCAAGTTTTTCTCGATTGCTCTTTCCAGCGCTGGCCAGCTAATTAGCGAGAGCTTCCTCTCGGCTATTAAAAGCTAACTGTTCTGCTTTGAACACTGAAGGATTATTAGTTTTACCTTTAAAAAAAATCTTTTGAAAATATTTTAATCTTCTACAGTTGTTAAGAGTCCTGGTTATGTTCTTTGTTGTTTTATTGCTTTGATATATGATTTTTTTTTTGTTATCAAAACTTTCTGAAATCAAAATGTCCTTTATTTTGATACATAAATTCATCTCCCAACACATTATGCTAATGTCACAAGTTTCGCTGGTTTTGAACTCAAAGGTGAGAACAGAACTTCTGAAGAGAGCTGTCCGTATGAAAAAAAAAAGAGTATTTGAAATACTTTTTAGTGAAAATGTGTTATTGGCAATTTAGCATTGTTTAGCACTTCAGACTTAAATCTGAAGACTACGTTCCTGCTATAGCACTGAGCAGTGAGGGACTATGATTTATGTTAAGACCAATGCTAAACAAAGGCTTTTGCCCATATCTCTTCCTCCCTCTCCCAGATTTTGTAGAACCTCTGGGAAATTTTAAAGTGCTTTGAAGATGAGAAATTGTATATGAACATTGAGTATTACTGCAATGATTTGTTAGCGTTCAGTCTTAGTACATATGCATAACAGCTGAGGTATTGCAGAAATTCACAGTGAAGTTCAAATCCCACAAACTGTATTTGTAACTATCTTCCTGCT
>NW_009649467.1:871057-890951 GCF_000708025.1 Charadrius vociferus | reverse complement strand
AAATAGCCCCAGGGATTTTTGGGGAGCAGGAGGGAGGATGGTTAGGAGGCTGAAGGAGGGAAGATGAATAAAAGGTAGACATAAAATCTCTCAAAGCAGTCAGAGTGCATGTTCTGACACAGCATATGAACATCAAATTGAAGAATCCTTTAATGTCTTCAGAATGTTAATATGAAATGCAAAACGTCATGCTTTGGATAGATGGGTAGGAACAAAATGTTCAGATGCAATATGGTGCATTAAGAACAGTCTCCATTCTGCATTCCTGGCTTTTCCATTGGTTTAAATCAGGCTTGCTGTTTCTCAGGTCTCTCGTGTCATGTTGAGTTACTGCTATAGTCATCTCTAAAAATAATTATACTGTCATTCCTGGGACCTACAGTTGAGGCTTTGGTTAATCTTTGATTATGTTTTTTTTAATTTTTTTTTTGTGCAACATAGTTCTTTACAATACACATTCTTAATGTAGTTCCTAACAGGTTCCCACCCTACAGAGCTTTCAATTTAAATCAGACAGATCTTGTAGAAAGGAAGGAAAGAGGTGTTGTGTTCTACCTTCTCCGCCAGAGAAGTGGTGGTTTTGCAGGGGACAGGGGACAGATGAAACAGTACAGTTTTTCCTGTATAAGTTCTAATATTGATGCTTTTTAGCATCTTCATCGTAAAATCCTGGCCTTCAGTAGGATTTTATAATGAGACAGTGAACAACTAGTAATTATCCTCTAGTAAAAGAAAAGCTCTATTTTCAGGCAGTGCTTTCCTGCATCATACTGACAGAGTGATGGAAGTTTAGACGAGATGGAAAGCAGCTTTTCTAGTAAGAAGCTGGCTTGAAAAAGATGGGAAAGGAGACAAACGGAGAAAACAGGTTTTTACCTGTTTCGTAGTGTTTTGCTATGACCTTTTCTTCTCAAGCCTTGCTTCTCTTCTTCTGTGCCAAAACTTGATCTGAATTTGCAAATTGCCACATTGTTTCCTTCCTAAAATTGTAATTGGCATTCCTAGAAAATTTGCTTTCCCAGAAAAGCCACTGTGCGTAGGCATCAAATTCAGCTTTTCACAAGTGAGAAAAAGACATTTTCTTCAATAACCTCCACTGCCAACCTGACCACAAAATGTGTGCAAAGTCAGCATGGGTCCCTTTAAATCAGACTCTTAAGCGCATGATTCAGCTGACCACCAAGACACATTCATCCAGATGTACATGTCATACTTACCTTAAAAGCCTGCAGAGCATAGGTTTGATGCTGGTCTAATCCAGAAGTGTGTAGAAGAGCTGCTCAGAAGACAGGATGCTAACATGGGCCCTCATTCGCAACTTGCACCTGTTTATGGCAGACTGTGGATGTGACAGGTGAACTTTAACAGGGGTTACATACGTAGCAAGGCTGGTAAAGAATCCATAGCTAACACCTATAGATTTACTGGGGTGTGAAAAGGATGTTTGTACTCTTATTAGCACCAGCCAGTGTGGCGTGTCACCCAGCAGTGAGAGATACTGCATATATCCTGCAGGCATACTTTCCTCTAAATCAGAGAGACGTGCATATGACAGATGGACCACTTGGTGGATAAGGAATTGACTGGATGGTGGCACTCAAAGAGTTGCAGTCAATGGCTCAATGTCCAAGTGGAGACCAGTGATGAGTGGTGTTCCTCAGGGGCCAGTACTGGGACAGGTGCGGTTTAACATCCTTGTTGGTGGCATGGATAGTGGGATTGAGTGCAGCCTCAGCAAGGGGTAACAGTTTTAAACTGGAAGAGGGTAGATCTATATTAGATATTAGGAAGAAAGTCTTTACTGTGAGGGTGGTGAAACACTGGCACAGGCTGCCCAGAGAAGTTGTAGATGCCCCATCCCTGGAAGCGTTCATCCCTGAAGGCCAGGTTGGATGGGGCTTTGAGCAACCTGGTCTAGTGGGAAGTGTCCCTGCCCACGGCACAGGTTGGAACTAGATGATCTTGAAGGTCCCTTCCAACCTAAACCATTCTATGATTCTGTGAGGATTCTAGGTAACTGGATCATTCACCCTCTTTGCTCTTCCTCCTCCCTCATCTTAGAATGGTGTTTGTTCTACCTGCCCCTACCATAATGTGCAACCACATAGTTCTCCTGTACAATGGCAGTTTAGGGAGGGGTTGTGTTCAAGGTGAAATCACCTCCACTTCTCTGCCACAGTTCACAAGGAAGTGACAGCAGTGACAAAACACACGGGCAGCATTGCTTGCCATGAGCAGCTCAAAACTGAATGTAACATTTCAGCCCATTTTGTTGTGGCACTTCAAGTGTGCAGAGCAAGCTTCAGGCTCCAGCAGTTGGGGATTCAGATTACATGTACGTGACAAAAAAAAGGAAAAAAATAATCAAAGGATAGTTGCGGTGACTCATGTAATTGAGAGTCCCATTCAAATGCAGAGCATTAAACAGAGCTTGGAATTTGTAATACAGCAGAAAGAACAGAATGTTAAATATTTCTAGGGTAGAAACAACCTGACTTTTTACGTAGTAGACTTAATAGCCCGATGCTTTAAAGGTTGCACTGTCACTGTTGCAACAAAGACTGCATTAAATGTGAGGTTTTTGTTCATGCAGAATCCTGCACTCGCAGTGTTTGCCTAGGCCTGCTGGTAGTTGTATGTATTTTGCATATTTATGCAGCTGACTCAAAGAATAAAAAAGGAAAAGGTGAGTTGCTGCAAGCACCCTGACTGGGTGGGGTAGGAGGGGCAAGAGGGGAGACTGGGGCCTGACAGAAAGAGATCGTTTAGAGACTACAAGGAAGAATGGTCCATAAAATTTATTCACCTAAAATAAGTATAGTCCTTGGATAAGGAGCTGGCTGGACGGTCACACTCAAAGAGTTGTGGTCAATGGCTCGATGTCCAAGTGGAGACCAGTGACGAGTGGTGTTCCTCAGGGGTCGGTACTGGGACTGGTGCAGTTTAACATCTTTGTTGGTGGCATGGACCAACATCCAACCATGGATTCTCTGTTCCTGGAAAAACGCTGCTGGAGCTGTATCAGTTTGGGATGCTGATGTGGATGATGATTCATGGTGGGAGCCTCTGCAGGGTGCTCTGAAGCACCTTCTAAATGAGCTAGTTCCTCCGGTGACTAAGAAGGTGGCTTCGGGATTTTGCCTTCCTCCACTGAGGTTAGTCTAAATGAATATTTCAAAGTTTTCATTGAGTTCTTTTTTAACCTTGTCTCATAAATGTCAATGTTATCTCATACAACATTTTCTTAAAATTTGAATCTTATTTCTTTTAAACTCCAGATAACACAGTTTTCTTGTCTAAACAGTCTATTTTTATGATTGCACTCATTACAGTGTAAGAAATGTCATGTCTGCGTAGAATAGGACCCAGGTGTCCCAGGGTCCATCCTTTGGCATTGGCTATGGGAGATGCTTAGGGAAGAGTACAGGAATGGGACACCCTGAGAGTGATCCACCACGTGAAGGCATACCCTTCCATTGATCAGTGCTTTAGAAACTTGTGGAGCCAAAGTATGCACCCAGACCCAACAGTGGTTTGAAATCAAAGGACACCTCCTCCATGAATTTGTCTAGACCTTTTTTGAACTCAGTTGTACTCCTGGCCACCCTACTATTCCATGGCAATAAATTCCATGCTTTAATTTTGTGTTGATTAACCCCAGTTGAAACAGATACAGGAGGCTCAAGATTACTCATCTCAGAGGCCCTCAAGGTCCTCAGTTTTATTGGTCACTTGTGTGTGTTGAGGTGCCGTCAGTGGTGAACCGTGGAGACGCCAAATTTTCATGTACACCAGGAGCAGATGAGATCCAGGTAAGAGACAGCACTGTCATTCTCTGCAAGACTAAGCCTAAATTTCTGCCACCTGCCCTGTTATTTTTTGTCATCTCTTTTTGTGCCATATCTAACTTGGATTATAATCTTCCTGAGCAGAGATGCATCAGTCTATCTTTATCTGTGTGTCAAGGGACACACACATGGCCCTGCTTGAACAGAAAGATACTGACAAAGGGAGGAAAAATGACCATCTTTGGTCTGTCAGGCAGACAGTGAATATTTTGCTATCCTAATCATCAGAGTAGCAAGTTTCTTTGGAGCATGTAAGTCATGAATTACCATGCAGCTCCAAGAGGAAAACTTTGCCCTTTGATTGTTTTCCAAAGAAATGTTCTCAATTTCTTTTCTGCCAAATTTATATTACAGATCATACTAACAAATTTTCCCAAGCCTTCTTGACCTCCTCCCTTCTTCACAGTAGTAAAAGAAATTTCAATCATCACTGAGAGATGTTGAAGATTGCTACATTTTGCTGATTTAGGAACTGGGTGAATGAAACAATCTTACAAAAATGTAGATACTGCATTTCAGAATGCAGTTAGCTCCATTAATAAGAAAAATGGAACTTGTGATATTTCTGCTATTTCACAGTATGTTAGTAAATTGCCTGCTAATGTGTCACTAGGTTGGGGGTCTGCAGGCGCTCCCTCGTGTCAAGGCCAGAAGTGTGCATACCGAGCTGGGGAGTGCTAATTTGGGGAAGATTCTTTTATTTCTTCCCCCCCACCTTTCCCCAGAGAATCTGCGCCTGGTTTTACCAAAGAAAGACAGAGTAACAGCCATGTTTACTGTGTTGCTTTGAACGAGGTGTTTTATTTTGATTGGAGTTTGGAGTTCTCAACGTTTAGTGGCACCAGCTCCTCTGCTACTAAATCATTTGTAGACAGCTGAGCAAGGCTGCCAAGCCTCTAGCCTGAGTAAGGATTTTGGGGTTGTTTGTTTTCTGAATGAGCAAGGTGAGAGAAAGCCACCTCTTTACTGTACTTCCCTGCTATTCACAATTACACTCTTGTGTAATTGTCACAGGACAATTTTGCCACTAACACCAATTTTTCACTGGAGTTTTCTTACCAGGTGGCTGTTGGGATAAAAGCAGGATTCAGATTTTGTGTTGGTTTTGCTCTTGAGATCATTCCAGCCTTTTTTTTTTTGAAATGTCGCACTTCAACTTAACAAATTGCCAGTTCCTGCAGCTCCGATGCCCCAGAAACCATTTCCAATGACATGCTATAAAAGCAGGACCGATACAGATCTCTTGACTGCATTTCTAAGACGTACCTTTGGATTACAGGGTTGCAGATGAGACTTTAATTCTGTGGAACTCAGTGGAGAAATGTTCATTTGCTAACAAAGGCTCTTGCTTTAATTTCTTTTTTCTTCTACTCCAATTTTCTGTGAGCAATGTAGATATGGGGGCTGATCTACTGAAGTAGTTGAATCAATTATTCAATTGAATTCATTTACTATCAATGCCAATATTTCTGTGAAATTATTATTTTGTAGGGCTACAGGAAAGGTGTATCTTTGTTATATATGACAGCTTTTGATACTGTCTCCCAAATATAAATTATGGGGCTGATTTTTAAGCCCTTAATCTCAGTCTTACTAACTCCCTACTCAGGCAAAATGCTTCTTGATCCCAATAGGCATATTTACCTTGGCGTGACTCAAGTACAGCAGAGGCATGCTTGGGCTGCTTGAGGCTGCCAGGCTTGGAGAGCAGCGGCAGCCACCTGCCATGAGTTGGGTAGAGCCAGGCATGAACCGGGAGCTGCGGGCTGAGCCCCCTGCGCCCCCCGCCGCACCATGACCCGCACCCACCGCCCAGTGTAAGGCCGGTACAGGTGCTTCCACGCCATGGGGGAGTCTTGCATCCACTGGTGGTTTTCTCTGAGTAAATACAGAGCTTTAAGTGTGAGTCCGTCAGGCTCAAAGCAGGAATTAGGATCTGTTTGCACATCCCCGCGCTGCGCTCCTAACAGGTTAAACGTGTGTGTGTGTTATGTTATTGAGAAACAGAGTGATTTACATGGATGCACATTATTCCTTAGCTCTGTGTCCACAATCAAAAATGAGCTTTTGGATTTATTAGTTCCCAATCTCGCACCTATCTTAAATCATTACCATATAATAAGGACTCTATATGGTGCATTGTCAATAAAACCTAATATTGAGAAGATTACTGATCGTCTAGTGCAAATGGAGAGCACTGTAAATGATTTAGAGAATACGTGTCAAACGTTAAAGCTATCTAATACCTTCTAAAGTAGGTTGATACTCATAAATCTAAGATAAACGACCTGTAAAACCACTTAAGAAGAAATAATACTCATTTAATCAGGCTTCCAGTGGAAAGACTAGGTAGGAGAGAAATTCATAAGGAATTATGAAATCTCTTTTAATTCAGTACTTTGTTGATAGAGAATGTAAACCTACATTTGATAAGCAATTTTAGTTACCTAAAACTGTTGTTGTAACAGCATTAAATTATGACCCCACTGAAAAAAGAAAAGACCAAAGGGCATCTCTTTTATGGTTTATTGAGCTCTCATTTTTCCAGATTCAGCACTGTGTGTATCAGATGGAGTTATAAAAGGTATTTATTGGAATTACCGTTTTGCTGGATCATGGGGACGGGGTGTTGGATTGGCTTCTGGTGGTGTGGCTGTTCCTGTTCACTGATAACAGTAGGTTTGTTCAAGGTATTCCCCTGGGTGGAGCAAGACATCATTTATTGGGACAAGCCTGGTTAAAATTATAGTGTCGAGTGGTAGTTGAGTGGTAACTTGTACAAACTTAGTCTATTGAGTTTAGTGGTGTTTTCTGCACTTTGATCCTGAAGAAAATTCTATTTCCTTTTCTACTTTTTTTCCCCCAAAACCCATTTGAAGGTGGCTAAACGTGGGCAGTGTAAAAATTAGGTCATGATTTTCATTACCAAAGTTCTGATTCTTCAGTTCTTGTGTGGACAAAACTTCCATTCTCTTCAATAGGGTTTTAAGGCCACTTTTTAATCCGTGTTCATCCTTTTGGCTTTGTGTCTTCTCAGAGCTCAGCATCACTGCCAGCATTTATTAGAACTTGATGCAGATAATTTCTTGAAGCGACTGTAATAGTATATTTAGCCACAGAGAAATCTTTCCGACGAGCAGTGTGCTGTAACTCATGTGACTCCGCTGCTGCTCTGTTGACCCTAGCAGACTTACTCATCGTTTACATAGTGGCAAACAAGATCAGATTCTGGCTTGATGCCTTATTTCACTTGATCCAATAAATGCGCAACTTGCAAATACTTCAATGCGCATTTTTTAAGATAAACTGGGTATCCAACTTCTTTCCTCTTATGGTGAAAAATAAGGATGCTTAAATGCTGCTCTGAATGGAATTAGTGAATGAAATGCAAATGCATCTGATCCATATATAACTCATTTATAGTGCAAAAATAACCAGGGGATGACATGGTTGTGGTCAAAATGTATTATCACCTGCTTTATTCTTGCTTGCCCTCACAGAGGGCAAAGCGTACAGGCAAGCATACATGTGCTCGCTATGCAACGGCTGTAGTCACTCCGACTTGCAGCAGCAGCATGTGAATTGATTGTTTTTGTAATGGGGGTGCAACCTTGGCAGCAAATTTCCATTGGTTGGGAATTTTTGAGATACTGAAGTCTATCTGAAAAAAAGCTTGTTGATTTACTTTCTAGTTTCTCTTCAGCTGCATAAAGCTGGAGTCATTTTACTACAATTCCAGTTAAACGAGCATACATTAAAGAAAGATCATTTCAGAAATCTGTCAGCCTTGGGAACATTGCTTTCCTATTTCCTGGGAATACCTGGGAGTAATTGGGTTTGCTACTCGGAGGCAGAGCAGCTGTTGCGTGTATATGTTGTATGTGCATTGTGTGTGTGGTGTATTTATTATTAGTTTAAAAAATAAAAATAAAAATCAGAGGCAATAGCTGGACTGACTTTTACCTGTTGGCTGTGGTTACAGGCACCGTAGTGTCTGGCTGTTGACAGAGAGCAGGGAAACATGCACACATGATTGAGAACTGGAGAAACCTCGGAGAACTGGAAGCTGAAGCCTTCAATCATGTAAAATGGCTTGTGAAGGGCAGAATTGCTTGGAGCTGATCAGTTTTTATTTTGAGGTCAGTGCTTTTTAAAATCATTGTTTTGGAATTTTTATTTTTATTTTTTTTTTAGAAAAAACACTAAGGGATGACAGAGGATGATGTCAGGTAACTCGTTATTAGTTGTTTTATGGCAGTCAGGTAACAGTTATTTTATGGATGTTAACTAGTTATTTTATGGTGGTTAATTTGTTGACAAGTCTGGGAGATGCGGGTGGCTCAGACCAGTTGGAAATGGAAGGCCATTGGGATTTGATTAGGTATCAAGAATGCGCATTGCTGAACTGTAAAGGGCAGCTAAACAAGCCAGCAGGACTGTGGGGCGCATCCCTGACTTACGTCAGCTGCAAAAACAGCACCGAGGGGGCCTTAGCAAGGCTTACACCCCCTGGGGACCTCCCCCCTCCTCTTCCACGCTACGCGTGGGAGAGACCCTCATTTCCTCGCTTATAAACAGGCAAATCACACATGCACACACGCTCCTCGGTTATAATTAAATTAAAATCTCGCTAATTTGGAAGCGTACCTATCACGCTGTCTTCTAGGAAGAAACTATTATTTCTTCTTTTATTCTTTCCTGCTTGAATCCCAAGCTATCAATGGCTTTCAAAGAAAAGGGAGTTTTTCTTTAGAAAAAAGTCTATTCAAATTATTCATGATTTATATCAAGAAGGGACCTTTCCTCTTTCAACTAGCAAAAAAGGGGGAGTTTGATCTTCCTCGAAATCATTTGAGAACCTTGTGCGTTTCTTTCCAGAACTAAAACTTTCTTACAAAGCTTCCGTTATTGAGCAGAATAATGACTATTACATAATTGAAGCTCGATACAATACCATGGGGCTAATAAATGGTCTCCTGGTTCTATAGAAAATGTAACAAATCATAATAGCACTTATTGGGACTAGGCCAGGCACAAATGACAAAGCTGCTTTTGAAAGTGAGTTGTGGCCAGAAATACTCTTGGCCCAAAAATCATTCTCTTTACTGTCAGGGGGACATTTGCTCCCTTCAATTTTCAGCCTAGGTTTTATGCTGAACCTGCAACACTGAATAAAATCAAGCCCAACAGAGCTGCTACTGCAGCTGTTACAGATGTAAATGCGAAGAAGGCCATTTAAGACAACTCTGTTTCCCTGGATGTGTTATTTGGAAAGTATGCAGATTATATTAAAAATGGCTTGATATGTCCTTATTCTGTGTGGTTTTTTTAAAGGAAGAAAAAGATGCTACACTATTAAGTAGTTTATTAACATTTATGATCACAGCTCCTTTACTTAGAAAATAATTGTTCTATTGTGTGCTGCAAAGCAGCCTGTAAACAACTGGCAAAGGGGTATACTGCTTTGTATTCTCCGTGGAGAAAATATCAAATTCAATTGATTAATCAAAGGGGACATTCTTTGATGGAAGGGAACCTTTTCAAACTTTATTAAAAATATTGAATAAACCATGAGCAATCAAAGTTCATAATCTGAACTCCTGCTCTACTTTCTCAGATACAGTAAACCTTCAAAATAACTCATAAAGCGGGAGATGAGATGTCTGTAATAAAAAAATAAAAACCCTCAGAGCAGCATATTCCAAAACCTGTATCTTGATCTGGATCTCAGCTACACCACTGCAGCTCCACTGATTTTACTGGAGTCACTCTGTGTTTCCGCTGGAGAGAATGATAATAAGAATTGAGCCATGGACCTTTTGTCAGTAACTAATTCAAAAGCATCCTCACACCCTCTGTCTTTTCATGGAGGGTTTTTCCCTTATCTGAAAGAAGAAATGAGATTGCTATCAGCAAAGCTGCCTAGTGATTAGAAGATAATCTAGGTATGACCTGCAGGCTGAATAACTGTCCCCTCTGTTCCAGGAGGAAAGCAATCATATGACCAAACGCATGATGGCTGGTGGGAATGAAGACAAGTGAAATGGAAATTCCCAGAGCTGAGGAGAAAACAGAACTCAAACAGGTGGGACTAACATGTCTCTGTCCTCCAATCAGCACTGAAATCAGGGGCCCTGTGTGAAATATGATGTTGTAAAGCCATTGTGCTGTTCAAGATCAAATTCATGTGGATGTTAGCAAATAAAATGTTCATATTTAGCAGCAGGAAAAAGTTATTGGAATGCTTCCAGGTATTTTGATGGGAAGAAAAAAAACAATTGAGGGAAAGAATATTGAAGGTATACAGGCAAAGAGTGAATGAGAGGAAGTGAACGCACTGATTGATCATGACATAGTAATCTGATGCCATTTTTAGTATAGGTCACAAGGTAGAGCACTCTCAGAATAGGCAGCATCGAGACAGCACAGACAGTGCAAGAAAGGTGTCCTCTGTGGCCACGGGGGCTCAAATGTACAGACCTGAGTGAGACCCCAGGCAAGCAGTTAGCCCAGGCCATCTAGGACACCAACAACAAGAAATATGAGGGTTTCATGGTCATCCTCTGCAATCTTTTTTTTTTTTTTTTTTGCAGTTCCTTCCTCTATTGTCCCCTTCCTGTCCATATTCCAGGGAGGGGTGGAAGGGCAGAGCTCCTCAGAGCCGCAGCGGATGAGGAGGTGAGGGTGGGTAAGGGGCAGCTCACAGCCTGGGGTTTCCTCTAGCTGGAAGGTGGGATGGTGAGCAGGGGAGGGGAGGACATCTGATGGTACCCAGCAGAGGCTGTCAAAGACCTTTGTTCTGAAGGCAGCAGTTTGTAATTTCTTTCAAGTAGCACCCCTGACCCAATTGGGAAAAACAAACAAACAAAACCCAAGCAAAACACCCTGAGAGTTTTTGGGCCAGCACTCTTGCCTGAAAGAAGTGTTGGGGATCTGTCAGCAAAGCCTCTGTCGCTGGTTGAGTCATCCTTTGCTCTGTCCTTGGGGGCAGAGAGATTTGCAGTGAAAACCCTTGCCAGTCCCCAGCCAGGATAACTACAAAACCTCTAAAACTCCAATTAGTTGTTTGGGTCAAAAGAGATCATACTATATAAAAAGCAGCCTTCCTATGTGTCATCTCATCCTATGCACTCCTCCTGTTGAAAGGGCTTATCCTAAATACTCGATTCTGATAAGGCAACACATTAAAGAGAAAAAAAGACACTTTATTAAAAAAGAAGCCCTTTCACAGTGACAGATGAATGTAGTGACAGATTAATATACATTTTAAAACCTGAACATTATCCTCCAGGGGGAGAAAGCTTCTAAATACACATGCAAAACAAAAATGGCAGAGAAAAATCTCTGACAATGCATTGCACAGAATCATTTATTAGGTCTCTGTAAGCGATCATTTACATGAAACTTGCATTTAATCTAGTATTCAAGCATTCCCTTTTATGTTCTGGCTGCATGTGTTTGTGGGAAACAGTGGTCCCTCATCCCATCTGATCTCCCTTGCTGTACCAAGCTGCTTTTTTTCGCTGGAGTATATGTGCAGGGGAACATAGGGCAGAGAAGGGAATTTGAATATCCTGGTTTCAAACTCGGCTCTCTTTCTGATTCTAGCTTAGACCAAAAGAGGAAACCTCTGCTTTAGAGGTGAGCAATTTCTTTCAAAAACAAATAAAACCTCAATTGTCCTCTTGGCAGTACAGCCCTTTTGGGTCAAAGCAGAGGGGAACAGTCTGTAAGCTATAACGTGGTCTAGGGTGCACAGAAATATTAGCTTCATTACACTGTGCAGGTGTAGTCTTTCTGGGATATTAGCAATGGCATGTGGGCAAACTACAGAAATTCTTTACTTGTGCTGCTATAGCTCAAACACCCAAGCAACGTATTTCAAAACTAGCCCTGTGTATCTGCATGTGTGGCAATTGCTGAAATCGTTGCACTGTGAACTCAGCTTAATACCCTGGATTTCTGCTTAAAACTGTTGCGCACTTGCGTTGAGATCTAAAGCCATCTCCTTGACCTGCTCCTAAGAGTACCTTGTTCAGGGAAGTCGGCATGATGTGAAATTGTCTCCCCTCTCACAAGAATGTGGCTCACGGCTTCTCAAGGCCATGTTGACACCTCATGACAAACATGGGTTGATGGCAGGGGTATAATATTTGTGTTGGGGATCTCCAAAAATCTGCGTGCTTCTTTCCTCATGTATCCCCTTGTGGTGTGTGCCCAGCTGCCCTGCTAGTCTCCACCACTGATTTCAGTGAGTGACAACCACAGGCATTTCAAACTGAGAGGAGGTATTTAAATACTGTCAGAAACAACAGATAAAATGACCTCAAACAATCCTACATAAAGTCCTTTGTTATTTTCAAAGCACTTTCCCAGCTTGACACCTTTGCTTTTTTATATCCAATATAAAATTCAAAATGTTTTATTCCAGTGCAGTACATGAATATAAAATATAAATATATCAAACCTCACAGTACCTTTTTTGTGCTACTGCTTTGAAAAAGAACCTGAAGTAAACTCAGTGTAAAGACTGAAAAAAATATCATGAAAATTCCATTTCTCAAACTTTTGTTCCCAGTTGTCTTGTACGTATTTAGAACAACTTTTCTCAAGCAAGCACGCTCACAGCAGTAAGGAGCAGCCTGGATGCAGATGTATCTGTGGACGACAGCTCAGGACGGTTTGGGGATGAGCACGCTGAGCTATTTCAGGTATCCCTTGCACTGGGGTCCCACACAGATAGACTGGCTGTCCGTTACCTCCCCAAACACCATCCCCCTGACACCTGCGCTGCTCCTCCCCATGCCCACGGCCGCTTGCCTTTACACATCTTGTCATTGCCGTACACCAGTTGTTGCCAACCTCTTGCCAAAGCCAGAGGTTGCTCTTACGCAGCTGCCAAAGGGGCAGAACCTGTTCCATTCACATTTACATCCTCCTGGGCTCTGTATTGCTCCAACGTGACCCTCACCACCGCCTCTCCTCTCTCTTTTTTACTACTGTTACCCATGTTACTGATATTGCTGGAGAACGAACTTCCACAATGCTGTTGCCCTCCTGTCTGGTGAATATGGTATCCTGCTGCTGTTCACTGTTAAACAAGGTTTCTTCTGACCTGCTCAGTACACAGGTGAGTACAAGAAGCAGAGCGGTGACCTTCATGTCAGTCCTGCTGGTCAGGAGCAGGGCAGAGAGCTGGAGTGAAGAAACACAGTCCCATCTCCCAGGGGCTGGCAACCCCGTCTGCTTTCCTGACACCCTTTCTCTGGGGTGCAAAAGGTCAGTAGAAATGGTACTACGCCCGAAAGGTTGATATCTGATTTCTGTTTTCTTTTCTGGTAATTGCTGTGATTAAGTGGCTCAGAGTAACTGGGTACAGGTTTGGGGCCCATGTGTACACAGTAATTGAAGTAAATCTGTTCAGAGATGTTTGGAATAGGCATAGCTGGCAGCACGCAGCAACGCAAATAGTTGGGTGAATTTGCATCTTATTTAGTATGTCAAAAAAAGTTTTAAGCTGTGACTGGGAGAAGCCAAGCCAGGAACAATAAGCTTGTCTGGAGAATTTTGGTATTAGAAACTAAAGGATACGGAACCATGTCCAAGGTAAATATTGACGTGACTCAAGATGAACTAGTAAAACATTTAATGAAGCTGAAAATAAGGCATCTGGGATAAATATTTATTGTTAAAAATGAAACATTCGAGCAAAAGTAGCATAGTGATGATGGAGGTTATTCATAGGGAAGCCAAGCTGGGGAAACAGCATCATCTGAAAGAAACTGACTCCAGCTATTTGTGAAACATGGAAAAAATTAGAATTATAACACAGCTAAAAATGTAAGTGAATAGCAAACAGTCATTATGGACATTCAGAGTGGATTTTGGAGACTGAATCATACCAAGGGACAAATTACTTCAGTGTCCAGAATAACTCTATTGACTTTGACGGATTTCTCTGTATTTGCCTTTGTGTAATTGAGAGTTTACTCCCTGATGCTGTATGAGGACTGAATGTTAAGAAACTTTGAGAAAAAATATTGACTTTCATTCATTCCAGTGTCATTCTCTTGATGATATAGAATAAGACACATTAACTTCACAAGGCATTTCAGGAACACATTAGGACTTTTATTTTCCCTTTTGTGCAGCATGAAAAAAAAAAAGAACCCTTGCACAATGCTGTGAAAATAGTCAGAAAGGCTCGATTTAACTAGAAATGGGAATAAATTGTGCCACTAGAAGTCTTACAAGTAAGTCTACAGTGTTACCAGAATGCTGTGTTGTAAAATCCATCGAGCCAGGCTGTGGTGAGCCAACATGACATTCATGCATTCACCATTGGTGGAGATACTGGGGAAGAGATGCCAAAAGTTGAAACTGGGATCTTAGGTGTGCTCTATAAACCAGCTTTTTTCTGCCTCAGAACTGTGACACTAATGCATAAGCACTGATTACATACAAAAGATACATTTGATCTGTTCCCATGTAGCATGAATACGGTTCTGGTGGCATTGCTACGTTAGATATGTGTATGTGTATCTCAATTCAATAAGCTATCTGGCGATTATGCACACGCAGCTGTAGTCCCCGAGATGGCTTCATAGTGCAATACAAGGGCTTCTCCCAGCCCCAAGGCAGAGGACAATCTGTACGGCTGACCACGTGGCAGAAGGAATAGAGGCAGGGCAGGAGGAGAAGCAGGGAGCGATGCCCAGGGTAGAGAGCGGTTAGGAGAACCTGCCACGCTGGGGCAGCGCATCCACCCTTGCTTCTCCTTGGCTGCTTCTGATGGGTTTGGGTAAACAGCAATTGTAGTGTTTGGCTCTACTCCATCTCTCAAAATCTTTATCCTAGGAAGAGGCGAATGCTACAATCTCTCTTTGTCCTCCAAGCAATCTTTTGGAAAGCTGGGGTCCAAAATAATTTAAGACTTTCAAGCATAACCATCAGCTTTTTGGACTAGATTTAGGAAATCCACAGACAACCCATCTGCTTCCTTCATCTCCTATTTATTGAGAAAGTTTCCTTTGGCTAGCCTGCTTGTTAAGGCCAGGATCAAGTCATAGTTGCCGGTAGATTTTATTACTAACATAAACAAATAGCAGGTTATTTTGTTATTGTCCCGAGCATCAAAGCTGAAGCTGGTCTTAGCATCAGTAGGTTCTACCAGTACTGACATGCAATTGGAATACAAAGGAGATGTTGATAATAGAAAACATATGTTGCTTATGTAGATCATTGAGCGTCACTTAAATACTCTCTGCAAAGCTCCTTGGCGTGTTGGTCGACCAGCGACCTCAGCCAAAATAACGCTAGAGCTGCAGATTCTTTGAGATGCTGCACAGGGACCTGGTGGCATCCCTATGGGTGCTCTTCCCAGTGCTGCTTACCCCGGAGAAGGATGTTGACGCAAGCGGCAGATATGTAGGATCACTGCTGGCATTGTGCTCCGAAACTCATGTGCAGCAAAAGTCTTCCCTGGGCATAGCGAGAAGGATTCACTGAACATAAAAATACATCAAAAGCAAATAAGAGCTTTTTGTTGTCATTCTCCCCCCCACTATTTAATTGTTTTTGTGCACATAAAAACATTAGCTGATTAACTCACTATCAGAAATGCAAAGCTGTTAACTAACAGTTGTGTGCAAAACCAGATACGTGTAATGCCTTGCTTATCGGAGGGTGAGATTTTCCTTTTTCCTGCTTCCTCACTTTTAAAACTCAGCCAATATAACTTTTTCCTGTCATCGTAACATTTGGCGCTATTCCCATATGTACAGATTGCAACATCTGCAAGTTTTAAAAATTAATATAAAGTTCCGTAATTGTATAAGCCTTGCTCGTTTTAGTGGTCCTAAACAAGCAACTTAGCTTTGACACATTTAGCATTTAGCTTTTAGCATGGCGTGCTCTGGAAGCAGACAGGCTGTGGTCCGAGACTCCACTTCCCAAGAGTAGCTGCACCAGAATTGCAGCTCTAGCACTAGTTTTTGGTACTGTAGTCCGTATACTTTCCTCCATCAACGTGGCTGATGTTACGCTCTGGATACTTAAAAAGTTGAATCAAACAAGAGCATAAATTGTGGGCCAAGCGAGACACAGCACAAGTAATGGCTGCTGATGTGTTCCGAGGAGCAAGTCACCCATCTCTTGGCTTCTTTTTTTCCTTTAATTCCTGTATTTCTAGACTTGGTGTGTGATGTTTCCTTTTTTTCCATTTGAAAAGCATATTGTATGTGGATGTGTACTTGACTTTGCATGTATCATACTGAAAGCCATAAAATGACCTAGTCATTACACATGCAGAGATCTTGGAAGCACCGCTCAGTATTTCCAGGTTTATTGAAATAATGGTCCCTTGTTTGTTTTTCTAGAGGCAGGCAAAGTAGAAACATAGCTGTGAACAATAACATAAACCTTACTGTTACCAAGCACTTGGCAAGCAGGTTTAGGAATGCTTCTGTTTTTCCTAGTGTATGTAAAGCCTCAGAGAACTCTCTGACTGCAACGTATTTCAGCGTAAGGGAAACAGAAATAAAATCCAGCCATATATTTCATGTGTTCAGTAATGGAGGACCGAAGCAGGAAGAGATATCTGCTTTTCTGAAAAGAATGAAAGATCTGAGCAGCTGATTCATGGTGAAGTAATATGCTTTTAGCTGCGGAGGTTTATTGTAGCTGAACCTCATGCCATCCCTGTAGCCGATATCTTAGATGAATCAGCAACTTGCTATTTTTGTCTTGGCTGTACCAATAGAGTTTATAATATTGTTCTGTCAGTGCTATTTATACATCATCACATGCCTGACTACTCCAGGCTGTGCTTTTTTTCCAGAGTCTTGGATGATGTCATCGTGAAGTAGGCAGTTGTATCGAACAAAGGCTTTCTTCAGAACAGCAACAATTAAAGCTTATGGCAAAGTACAACACCAGACGGCAATGAAATACAGAGGTAAGCTCCC
Source organism: Charadrius vociferus (assembly GCF_000708025.1). Classification (NCBI taxonomy): domain Eukaryota; kingdom Metazoa; phylum Chordata; class Aves; order Charadriiformes; family Charadriidae; genus Charadrius; species Charadrius vociferus. The sequence goes on along the minus strand of NW_009649467.1, from coordinate 874,138 downwards.
CAGTTTTAAGGAAGCTCTAGATAGGGCTTTCGACACTTTGGTAGCTGGTCCCCCTGGGGAATGGCTTGAAGAGAAGTCCTAGAGCTGTCAGTGCCACACCTGGCCTTGGAGATGTGCAGGGAGCAGTGTGCTCTGAAGCCTGGGACTGCTCTGCATTGAGGACTTGCTAACATGTAATTATTCAGGAAAATAAAAATAAAAAGAGCTCCTCCAAGAAGGCAGATTTTCTACTGTGAACCCATTCTAAATCTTCTCCTCAGTCATCCACAAACAGAGAAGCAGGGTTTTTCTTTTCTCTTCTGCTGCCTGAAAATGTCCATCTACCTTAAATGTTTTTGCTGTATTGGGAAGTTTTGAGGACGCCTGTGTGGGCCTGGCCAGCCCTGGAAGCCTGCAGCCTTGCCATGTGCATCTTCCCGAAGCCAGGCGATAGAAGCCCATTGTAGCATGAAGCAGTGAAAGATCTACAGATGACTTGCAAAGGAAGAATTCAGTGTCCTCAGTTGATCGCCTTTTCATTTGTGATGTTCCAGCGAGCCTGAAATTCTTCACTCCATCCCTATTCCCCAGTGCATCACGTGCATTTCCAGCTGTTTATCATCATTCCATAAGGCCAGCAACATGTCAACATCAACAGCTGTGTTCTTCTCATCTGCTACTTGTATTTGAGCTCTCATAGTTTCAACCACCAAAACTGTCAATCAGCACTGTTCAGACACAGCATGTATAGCTTTTCCCTAGAAGCGGTTTCTCAGGAGCTGCATATGTCCTCCAGCCAAGCCATGATAAGCATGTCACTGGGTCGCAGATGGAGGCAAAGGAAAGAAGGTATTACCCCCCCACGCCCCCTCTGCCTATGCTTTGCAGTATGATCACAATAACTGAGCAATTTATTTTGGAAGTACTCGTCAGGTGGACACAACTACTAGCTACCCTGGAGACAAAGCTGGGACATGCTTATGCTGTGGTTTTCAACCTCTCTTGATTTGCAGACCTCTACCTCCATTTTCCAATGGAGGTTCAGACCCAGGTGTGGAAAGCTGCTGTCAACAAGGTTAGTTTTTTTCCCCATTAGTCTTTACAGACTCTCCAGTGTGTCCCACAGTCCCTCAGGGACCTGTCTCCCCCAGGCAGGAGAGCACTGGCCTAGCCCTGGGGAAAACTGGCCCAATAGCCTTTTTGCAGGTACAGTGGCCACCCCTCCCTTGGGAACGGCCCTTCCCAGGACTCTGACATTTTTAAGCTCCCCTTAAATGACTTCTTTCCGGAGCCTCCTTCCAACGTTTGGCTCGGCACAAAGCATGTCAGCATCTGATAAAGGCTCAAAACAGAAACAGAACAGTATAAATAGAAATTAAGTAAATTAGGAAGAGGTGCCAAGGCAGCAAAACCCTCATGATAGCTGTGGCTGCATGTGCATGTGTAGTGCGGCTTCCAGCGCTCGCCGGAGTGCCAGGCTGCCCCGCAGTATTCTTAGAAACATATGCATGTGCTGTGTCACTGGCACTGCCTGCTCGGCCTTGGACAGGCTTTCGCATCTTCTCGCAGACTCTTTAGGAAGCTTGGGCTTGTGCAGAGATTTGGTGCCAGAGCCCCAGCCAAGCCGGCAGCAACCTCTCTGTGCCTGGATATTTTTTCCACGCTTGGTAAACTGTGCTTGCGCCACCAGGTCAATGCAAATAGCCTTACCCTCCCTCCAGCCAGATTTTGCAGAAATTGTGGTCTACCTGCATTGTCAACTCGGAAATGATACGATATGGTTTATTTCCTTCATGAACCAAATGAAACTTGGGCCAGATTCCCAGCTGGTAAAAATCAACATGACTAAGGTGAACGAATTTGTACCACCTGATGGTCTTCGTTATAGCCAGAGCTGGAAAGATAGAGCACATCATTTGCTACTGAATCATTATCGATGCTGTTTTTCCATAGGGCCATTGATCACAAGTGAACAGGAGATAAATGGGTGAGAGCCGTTCCCTGTAAGCAGCAGAACAACGGTGGGTTCCAGGTTGAGATCCTTCCAGAAACGGGAAGCAGTTTTAAAACTGTGTGTGGTGCTGGGTCTGCTCAGGTAGCCCTGAGCCCTTCGGCCAAGCTCCTGCCATTTTTTGGTTTTCCACAGAGGGCAGCTTGCAGTTTGGTTCCCCCAGAGCTATGCTGGAGGTCACCCACCCCAGCCTTTTGTCAGTCTCATTTTTCATCCCCAGTTCTCTTTATTTTGCAAATTAGGACATTCTTAGTTTGAAAATACAGTCAAGGTTTTAGAAAACTTTTGGGATGAGAAGAGGATATGGAGTCAGGGGAAGAGGGTTGATATGACATGCCACTCCTGGGCTGCTTAACCTGTGCGTATGTTTTGGCCCTACCGGACATTGAATTTGAGGACCTGTGCTTTTGAGGGAGGATACCTAGCGAGGGAGGTTTATCAGCTCTTTATGTGATGCTGCCTTGCTTGAATTTATGCTGATACAGATTTCCTTGTGCTGAATCTTTCTTGCCTTTTGCTGTGTCCTGATGCTCCTCCTTGCCAGCTTGGCCTGCAGGTATGTAAGGGGGCACTCTGGGGCAAGGGAGACATGATAGTTGCTCTTCTGTGAAGAGCTGTTGGTCTCCTGAAGTTCAGGGGAACTGCCAAGTATGAGCACAGTCAAACTGGAGGTCTTTTTCAATGCTGCAAAACAAATTGTGGAAATCCAAAGTGGTGTTTTAGGGAAAGGTACCACCCCTGCATCTCCTGTTGGACCAACTGATACACTCAGGAAAATGTGGACAAGGTTTTGGGCACATGGTTCTGTGTAATTAAAAGGAGCGCACTGAATGAATGGGCCCGGAGTAAGGGAGGCAAAAATAGAAACAGCCATCTGTCAATACGCTACTGGATGGCTAATTGGGAAGCCTCAGGTCTCAACTGCTAAATGTCCTGCCTCGTTTCCTTACAAAACAGAGGCAGCAACAGCAGTCTCTCCTCGGGGACTGGGCCCAGCTCAGTGCAACGCGGCATCTGGGTGAGCTCCCCTAATGGTAGGATGCTGCTGCCTGTGCCAGGAGGCGTTTCTGTCCTGAGGACCACCATCTTCC
>NW_009649467.1:852432-871034 GCF_000708025.1 Charadrius vociferus | reverse complement strand
TGGGGCAGGAGCATCTCTGCTGTCTCCGCCTGCTTGGGCAGGAGAATTTCCTTCACAGTGAACAGCCCAGCTGCAAGGCCTGAAACAGAGAGGAGGCAGCCCAGCTGGGGCGTTTATTGAGAGTTATCGAGATGAGATCCTTACATTACTTTGAGCTGTTACCTCTATAAATAGTACTCGAACATTATAAATATATATATTTGTAACGTGTACTTAATGATTGATTTCATAGTCACCACACACGTTGGAAACACCGTTAACGCGATGTTATAGACAGGAGTTAGTCTAAATTAAAGGCAGGAAATTCCAAGGTATTGTTCTTATGGAAACTGTGACAGCTGAATTGTATGGGCTTGTTAAGGAACTAAAGATAACCCCATTCAGAGTAGATAAAAACATTATGCATGAGCAAGGAAACTGAATTACAATTGCAGTGAGAGCCATAACTCTGAGTATCTTGACTGTTGTGTGCAGTAAATGGAAACTCCACCATGCTGTTATATTAATTTGGCACTCTTTATTTAGGGACAAATCTTCAAATTCTTCACCTTAAAACTCCAGTGGAGGTAATGGAGAGTTTTACATCCAGAAGGATTCAGACATGAGGATTCAACGCCTGGTTCATATAGGTAGGATGAACTTCCATCTTGATTTTTCTTTCTGTTGTGGTTTGGTGGTGTAGCCGTGGAAAGCATCCTGAGTCATCCTCAGACTTGCTGGGAGGAGACTGCACAACTTGTAAACAAATAGTGGAATTCATTTCTTGCTGATCACAGCCTCTTCTTCTGGGACAGAAACCATGGCTGGATCCTGGAGAACAAAAGCAATCTGTCAGCATCCATGGCAATCTCAAGGGCCTGGTACCCCCTTCCCACCATCACACACACCTGCTCACAGACAGGGTCCCTCGCAGGCTGTGAACAGCTTCCCAACAGCTCTCAGGATGACCTTTGGGAGGAAGGCCTCCAACATACCTGGCTGCCACCTGCCACGCTACACCCTTGCAGCTGCCAGGCAGTCAGGCTGGAGGAGGATCTCAGGGGATTACTGTGGGCTGAGGAGAGCATCCTCAGCCGAGTTCACTGTTACCTTTGTTTGGGGACCACTGAAAGAGGCAATGGGGTTTGGTATGTGCTGCCCCTGCCGAGTGCCCATCCTGAGGGAGCATCCTGGCAGCCACTAACCCCCGCTCCAGGTAGCCAAAGGGAAGGGACACCTCTGACAGCTGATTTGAGAGGGGATGCTCTCCTTTTAGTGTCAAGTCAGAATTTTACAGTATGGCAATCTGATTTAAAAAAAAATAAATATGTATTTCAGCTGGTCATTCTTCATCCAGTATTTGAAACCTGCCATCCGTGCACTGGCTGCGCTTCTGAGACCCAGGGGAGCAGCTGGTCAGCTCTGCCCCAGCTCTGGCGGAAAACCACGGCTGGGTTTTCCAGGGTGGCTATGGGAGAAGTTTTTCTGTAATTTTATTGCAATGCCCCTACCTTGCCACTAGTTTTCCTCCTCTGAGACAGCAATTGGTCTAAGTTTTGTTGCCATAACGTTACGCACGTGGAATTTGAGACATTTTGCTTCTGCTTTGCTTTGTTTTAATCGGGCTTGCTTGAAATGTCATATTTAAATGAGAAAAACAGCAAGGCTGTAGAAATCTCTGCTATAGGCTGTGAGGCAGTAACTGTGTACAGAGCTTGGCACGAGGCACTGGGACTACCTGAGATCTCTAATTGCCACCTATAAATATCAAATATCAGTATGTGTAGAGAAGGTGAGTGCAGGGGATAGAAAATAGTTTTACTCTATGCTGTAGTATGAGTCATGCTTTTAAGATCAAGATTAAAAGTCTCTGTTAGGTCCCAAACTGTGATTTTATTTTCATTTACATCAAAGGATTTAAGAGCCTTCAAAACCCCAGTATTTTTAAAAATAACTTAAAACATACTGTCTGGCAACGCGAGTCGCAGTTAGCGCAGAAGCAGCCAGGCTCTCCTCATATAAAGCAAATAATTGAAAAAAGCAGAATTAAAGAAATACCTTGTCCTCAATTTAACTCCAACAGCCTGCATTGTACTTTTGTTTCAGGAGAAAGACTCGAAACGTGGGCCCTTGCAGCCAGGACGTAGCCCTGGGTGATATGCCCTACAGATCAGCCAAAACCATGCACCGTAACAGCTTGTGCAAAGGCTCAGAGCCTTGATTTGAATTTTTGGGCTTGTTTGTATTTCAAAAGCAGAGCCACCAAATTGCATCTTGAAAACCGTATTCCAGTGCAGGTTTCCTCAAAACACAGCCCAGGTTTGATCAAAAGGTTCTCAAGTCTGCAAACCTTTTGACAAGCCCGACAAATGTTTACACTTTCAAAGTAAACCCCAAACCAAGTGCATTTGCATGGGCTAGCATCTTGTTATGGGAATTTATTTTTTTTCCCCCATTCTTGCCAAAATCCCATCTATGCCCTGGGACTGGGCTTTCAAGGCTGGCATTCTAATATTTTTATTGATAAACATGCCACCAGGCACAAAAAAGAAATATCTACACCCAAACAAAACATTTAGCTGTATTTGTAAAAGCCCAAATAAAAAGCAATTTTGTATTTCGGTTTAATTTAGTGTCCATTCATGTAGATCAGACTGCACAGCGTTCGCCTGTCCAAACCACTAAGATAATCCTTACTGCATAGAGAAATACATTTTAATTATGGAGCAATAAATATTGTGTCTTTTTTTGCTGTATGCATTTTTTTATCAGCAGACAAAAGCTGACATTTATTTTGCTGATAGCCCTGTATTTCCCCTCCCGCTACCACCGCAGCAGAATTTCCCTTGCCCAAGGAAATTGAGAGGATCAGAGCACATCTGATGTTCCATTAATTTAAAACGGCTGCCAGGACTTGCATATTGTAGCAGCTTTAAAGTGATTGAATTTGGATTATTTCAAACTCTGGAAAGTCCTGCCTTGCCTGACAGAGGCGTATCAAGTGACAAAATAAAATACGAGCCCGGTACGAGAATATCAGCGCCTACATACGTTCTCTTCCCTGCGCACGCAGGCAGATTAGAAGCAATGGAAAGAGCAGCCCTATTTTTTTTTTCTTTTCTTTTCTTTTCTTTTCTTTTCTTTTTTTTTTTTTTTTGGTAGCAGGCCCCTTTTTTAAGCCGTAGCCCGGCTAAGTGGAGACACCTGGTGTTTGTTGCAGCAAATTCACTGAAGCCATGTGAAAGGGGGAGAAGGGGAGAGGGGCTGGTGGGGTGCCCTGCCCCAGGGTCTGCCCCCCCCCAGCCGTCTGCCCCCCACTCTCCCCCCAGGAACTGTGTCTCTCGCAACCTCCACCCTGTCAGGTGTTAAATGAAGGCGCTAATTTTGGGGCAATAACTGTTCTGCACCGCTCAGCGAGCGGCTTGTGTAACGTCGTTCCAAAAGCGGAAAAAGTTTACCCACGGCCAAAGAAATATTAAAGTTTCACTACAAAAGCAATGCTGCGGCTGCCAAGGCCTGATTACTCATAAAATCCACAGCATTATCACCATCCATCACTGCCGTTCTTTTAATGACCGAACTAGAAAGAGAGACATCAAAGTTGGGGGGGGTGGGGAGGTGGCAGCAGCGTCGTTTTTCGAGAGTAAGGTTCCCTAAATATAGGACAAATACTGGAGCTCGACATATTTTTTGACCAAAAAAATAGAAAAATCATTTGACTGAATCACAAAACATATGTTATGTTTTGCTGTAAAAGCCATGAAGTTTATGCAGTGCTCTATTATGGTGACTGCTTGGCTTTTCATGCATTCCTAAATTACCATGTAATCTAAAACCTTGTTTTCAGCTGCTCTATATTGGAAAGTCCCTTGCAATAATCAGGATGATTACAGGCTAGCGCGGAGAACAAAACTTGTTTGTATTATTGCAAATAAAAATGTAGTTTATCAGAAATGTTACCTTTCAAGGGAAAAATAAAAATAATAATAATAATAATAAACTTTCTCTTTTCCCTTGCTGGAAATATTTTAAGCATGGAATTAATTTTGGCCACTCCAGGACTTAAAAACACATGGATACTTGGTGTAAAAATATGTTTCTTTCCTGTAGGGACTTGACTCTAATTGGTGTGCCAAAACTATCTCACAGAGATTTCATTGTCTTATCTGCTTACATCATCTTAATGCGATTTTATTTTACTTTGTCAAAGTCATATTAATGTAAATGTGTTCTTGATAGCAAACAGAGTTCTTTTTTATGCTAAACAGGATTCAGCTGACTCTAATAAAACAGCTTGCAATCCATTAGACTATAACTGTAATATAGTTATTTTGTTTCCCAAATAAAGACTGTGTCAGAAAGCTGTATAAGGATTTTTGTCTTGTTTTTCCACAATAATTGCTTGGGTGGGGTTACATTCTGATCTTTAAATGAATAGTATCGCTTGGAACAAACACTTCATATATCTTTTATCTTCCCCTTGCAATACAGTTCTGAGTTTTCTTTGAAAATGCAAAGCTACTTTTCCAGATAAGTCATCAAAATGTTTCCAAAGTATTTTAACTGCCAGATTAACTATATCTTGAATACAAAGATAGATGGCTTACATTCTTTATGCAGAAATCTTGCCAATGCATAGCAACTAGCAACAAATTAATTTATTTTGCAACAGTGGGGGGAAAAAAAAAAGAAAACCCTGCTTTGCTATGCAAAGCTCAAAAAGGTAAATAGATATTTAAAAAGAAAATAAGGTTACTCGTTCTGAAAGGGTAATCTCTAAGCAAAGAACAGAGGATTAAACGTACTTTTGCTTTTTTACAGAATCTGTGTTCTAGCCTTCTCTTAATGTTTTCAGCTAATTAAGGACTGCAGTGACCTTGTGGCAGATTTTGAAATCTAGGAATTTCTATTTTTTATTTTATTTTTATTTCTTTTAATGCTGCCTCCCCCACAGAGCTTTAGCACAATCTGTTTCAGGTCAAAGTCTGTTTATGTCAGCAGTGTTCGTACTACACAACTAAAATGTTTTAATGCATTTATCAACTGGAAAATATTGCAAACATTTCATTTCCTTTGATACAGACACAAAAAACCCTCTGCCTTCATTGCAAATTCTTGTTCATATGAATCACTCTGAGTAATATTTGCTTTAACTTTCGTGTGGTTCTACAAACAGCCTTTATATGGCTGGACTTCAAAGCTGGTAGAAATAAAGGTTAGAAATGTGATAGGAGTAATCTATTATTAGGCATGAAACATTAAACCACTTTTAGTTATAAGCCTTAAAACCTGAATAATCTGGGTTTTTAACTTGCTGCATATTTATTGTGTTTTCAGTTACTTAAGTCATTTAGCGTGGAGGGACTGTTTTGAACAGAAATATTTTCCATAGGAATACGAACCACAATTGGGTTTAATTTTTCCTAATATTTAATTTAGAAAAACTGCAATATTATAACAGACGTCTCGTATGTCAAAGCTGAAATACTCTGCTCGGTGTTTCTTGCAGTGTAAAATTAATCTCTTACCAGCACGCTGACCCGAAAGGCAGGTTTTAGTGAAATAGGCACGGGGTGAAGGGGAAGGGGGGGGGATGGGAAGATAAAATCTCCTTCTTCAAATAGCAGGGAGGGGGGGAAAAGTAACACAAAGGAATGTCACAGCCCGCCGTTTACATCAAATGACAAAACCCGACCCAAACGTGTGTGTGAGAGAAGTTTCTTTCACCAAAACACCCCTAAGCTCTGCATGGGGGCATTTCTGTGGGGGGAGCGCCTTGTGTGCCGTCACTGTCAGCTCTCCCCTCCCCTGGGTGTCGTTACAGCACGAAGAAGGCACTAATGGACCAAGAGGAGCTGGGTGTCGCGCTGGGATCGCCATGGGTCTGCGGGACTTCAAACCATTCAGCTGATGGAGGGGAAGGAGCGACACTCCGTGCTGGTAATGTTTTGTTCTTGGTTAAGTTTGTGTACTAACACAGCAGATTAAAAATAAGCTCAACAGGCAAAAACAGGTAACAGTGCAAGCCAAACAGGTCAGCCAGAAATACACCATCATTTGAAATCCAGAATTTTAAATGCTCAGGAGCCTGGGAAAGCACAAGGGTGCAGCCTGGGCCTGAACCTGGTCCCACCAGCACCAGTGGGAATTTTACCGTTCATGACACAAGCCCTGTTGCCTTTTTCTGTTGATTTCAAACCTAAAAAATTAATTTTGTTTCCTTAGGTCCCACTGTGCCAAGTTACTATGGCCCCTGGCTTTCCGGCGGCCCCCAGCCTGCCATGGGGACATCGGCCGCCTTGGCTTGCATTGCCAGGGAGATCTTGGGAACCTGGAAAACGAACCCAAAATGTCATGCAGGTGAGTAATATTCAGATGTACAGTGTGTGCATGGGGGAGGTAGTGTCTCCAGGCTGCCCTGCTCTCCCATCGGTGTTGGGGGGGTTGAGGAATTGGTGGCTTCCTTCACAGTTGCCTGCGGGATGGTGCCGGGGCGGGCACAGGGACAGAGCCCGGGGTCCCACCTGGGCCAGGTCTGAAGGAAGAAGGGGTCTCGGGGCCTTGAGACCAACTGGGCCAGGTCACCCATGTGTGAAGTCTGGAGAAACCAAGCGAGTGCTGTAGGGTTGGGAACCGCTCACTCGGCGGCGATTTGCCCGTTGGGGAGTGGAAAACTCTGGCTGGCTATTTATATTTTGGTCGGTGGAAGAAAGGGGCCGCACCCACCCATCTCGTTAGTATAAAAAAAAAGGCATCGACGACACCGTCGTCTCCACCTTTCCTTCTCCCATGCTTCTCCAGCGCACCTGGTCCCAAGCCAGCCTGGTTTAATAGGTTACCCTGCAACCCCTGGGACCGTGGCGTGGGGCACAGTTGCACATTCACAGGAAGCGTGTGTGCACAAAGCCGTAACGGCAGCAGACAAAGGAGCGATAGCCCTGGCCAGAGATGTTAATAATGCTGGGGAAGGTGAAAACATAACTGAAACTGTTTATTTGGGGGGCATGTGGGACTGCATGAGGTGATAGCTTCTGAGCAACAAATATCTGTATTCACTTGTCCCGGTCTTACAGGCTTTTAATTTGCCCTACAGATTTGGTTAGCTGGAGAACACGTAAACACCAAGAACTGTACGGGGCGATCCATTAAACATTAACTTATTGTAGACTTAGAAAAAAAAACCCCACTCTTATGATATTAAAAACATAAGGGGAAAGAGATGCCAGGCTAGTGAATGAAGCCAGCTGACTGCTGAGAAGCGGCTATAGTTTTGCTCCGTAGCTTTGCCGTTTTCAGTAATCTGACTCACTGAGGTATTTTTAGACACAGTAACAACTTCCATTGTCAAGTAATTTTTCATTTGAGTTTTCCTCAAATTATTCCGTCCTCTTGGCCCCCAAATTCCTGTCTTCAGCAAGGCAGTGCTGCCCTCCGCGCCCCAAGGAGGAAGGGGAGTCGTGGAGGACTCTGATGATTCGGACCACATGGTGGAACAAGATAGATCTCAACGTCAGGTTGGCAGGATATTTCCCTCTCTTCAAAGGTCTCCAAACCCAGCAAGCTTTTCTTTGATATCTTTCCAAATGGATTTATCAGCATTGGGGCATACATTTGTTTAGATTGTTCCTGTAGGGTGGGACTTTCAAAAGAGCAGAAGAGTGCCAAGTGCCAAATTCTCACCAAGTTCTCCATAAAGATTTCCTCAGCTCCCTTTGAAAGTCCTAGCTGTGCTCCCCATCGCTCTGTGCATCCCGGCTGGAAAGGTGCCCGTGGTACCCTCACAATGTGGGCATGAGGGATACAGGAAAGATTGTGACATTTCAAAAAACAGGCGGAGGAAGAACTGGCTCTAGACAGAGGAAACGCATGAAAATGTGGAGCTGGGGGAGGAAACAAAGAGGGAAATGGAGACCAAACTCCCTAGACCCATCATCTTTCTTTTTCTTTTTTTATTCTTCCTTTTGGTTTACTCTTTCTCTCAGGTTCTCCTTGACGTGTCCTAGTTAAAAAAGAGGTAAGCATACACTGTTTATCGAGAGCACGGGCAGAACTTGAGCCCCACAGTCAACTTCTGCTCGTGCTCGGGGCTTAAGATGCATTGGAAGAGACGCAGGTGACCTGAGGGTGCCAGGCGTTAGTCTGGTCCTCCTCCGGGCTCCTAAAGAAAAAGCAGAGGCTGCCACCCTGGGACAGAGGCTGTAGGGAAGTTAGAGGTTTGGCAACTGGTCAACTGATGTACTTTTCACAGGGCAGTAGCTAAGATCTCACTTGTTTTAATGCACTACCTCAGAAAGAGATCTATAGGGAGCCGCATAGAAAGGTTCAGGCTAGTAGCTACCGAATAACAAACGCACTAATGGCCAAGCAAGGACTGCCAGAGCTATTTGTTCTCCTGCCCTGGGGAAAGGGCCTGATGAGGGCTGCTTGGAAAGGATGTCAGGCAAAGAATTTTTGGTTTATGAGTAAGGAGATAGAGCGGCTATTTCTGATCTGTTATAGGTGCGTTAATGATTTGTGAGCTACAGCATGGTTTGTGCGTCCTCTGGGTTTTTTGCAGACCTGAGAAGATCCTGCCAAGTTCTCTAATACCATATTTGTAGTCATGTACCTGGCTGGTTTTTTAAAATGGTAAGTACCTAGAGATTGCTGAGAGCCACGATGTACCTTAAATCTAGTTTGTCCTTACTGCCTCTTGGTTTCCAGATAGAATTTAAGGTGTTGATTTTGCCCCCAAATCCCCATGGCTTGGTCTTGGCAGGGAAAAGTGGTTGTGTTGAGGTTGGTCTTACATCATGAGCTAAGTCAGCCTCAGCACAGCCCTTCTCATCCCACGCGGACCCAAGGGTGAGATGTTGGCTCCCTAATTGAGCGAGGCCGGGCACAGAGGCAGCAGCTCTGCCTGGTGCTTCTGAGGAGGACAAGGGCGGTGGGGTGCTGAGGTGAGGAGGGCACAGGGGTCATGGGGTCTGCGTCACTCGCAGAGAGCTGGAGGAACAAAGGGGAAAGCCTGGAGGGAGCTCTTGGAGAGAATCCCCAGTTTGTCACTGGGGCACAGGACAGGGCCAGTGTCTGGCCGGGTTGGTCCTCGGGTCTCAGAACAGGAGTTGGTTTTTGAAAGAGGGTTGGTTAGGCACTCCTGACTGTAAGCTTTGGGAAATCAGAGTTTCCCTTTCATTTATTTCAAACATTCAGCTACCCAGAATGAGATAGGGACCTTTCTTACATGTTTTGGAGATCTCATAAAACATGCACGTCTGCGAAAGTCCTCTGCCACGCACAATCAAATCAGCATTGCAAATCTATCTGAATGTGGCACTCCGGCATCAGCCTCCAGATGACATGTAACATGCTTGTGGTTTGATGGTCTTCACTCAAAATGCTGGCTAAAATATTTTTATCTTTAGATTTATTTTTAGAGTTTATGGTTGAAAGATTTCAGCTCTGGGCAGCCCTTCCCGTGGCTTTTAGCAGCAACACTTGCAGTTGTGTTTCACGTAATTAAGCAGCCAACAATACTTAATGAAGAAATAAATAACATCAATAAAGTAGTAAATAATTATATGCAGGCAAACACCAAAGACATTATCCATCAGGCAACAGCTGTGAGCATTAGTTTTGATTAATCAATAATGTTGTACAATAGGAGCAGTAATGCTGGCCAGGCCTCTGGGGGAATCACCTACGCTTTTCTAAGCAGCAAGCTTTGTGATTTTAAGCAGAACTTTCAGCAGAATCCTTAATTAAATGTAACAGCCGGGAGCTCTTCCGTCAGCAAATGCCCCGCTTCTCAAAGCACACCGAGTTTAACGAAGACTGACCGAAGGCCTTGTCTGTAGTTCGGAAGGTTTGTTGGTATGTCTGTGTCGGGGGGATGCTGAGGGGTACCATGTCCACCAGCGGAGGCACCATCTGGCTGAGGGTGCTCATATTTTGTTCCAAAATGTAAACATGATTGAAATCTGGCACATGTGCTGCAGCTCCTCTGGAACCCAGCATGGGCGGGTTCGTGCCGAAGTCGGAGAAGTCTGGTTCATCTTTAACTGTACATACCTCCTGGACGGAGGAGCCTTAACAGCGCTTTCAGGAGAAATGGATCTGCTCCCCAGCACATCCCTCTTCCCCAGTGCTCCTGCCACCAGCCCATTGATTTCTGCAGCGCCCCCGTGGGCAGCAGCCCTGAACCGTGCTGAGAGGTTCCTCTCCGATCATCGGTCAGCTGGACTGCCGGCTTCTTCCTTTCCTTTTTATTTTTTTCCCTTCTTTAACATATAAAGGGTTTAAAAGAATGCAAGCCTTTCAGAAAGACTGATCATGGCACTAGATCCAAGCCTAGATAAGAGGTACAAGGTTTTATAGCCCTCACCCCATTAAAAGAGAAAGAGGAGAAAGGACAGGAAGGGTTTCAGGTGTGTCAGGGACAGGTTTCCAGAACCCACGCTCACATCTTCATGGCTTGGTCCTCATGAAGCTGACTGCTGATGACTTCTTGGCGTCTTAATGAACAACAGCACCACATCGCTTCCAGTGTACCTCCAATCCCGGTGAGATCTCTCCACCAGCAGAGATGCGAGCACAAGGAGAAAGAGGGGAGTGAAGAGAAGGGCTGTAGCTTGGCTTGAAGGATGTAAACAAAACAGAGGTGCAGACCCATATCTGAAGGGTTATTTTAATTCTGGGTGATGGCAGATGCATGTAGGAGCTTCACAAGCACAGAGGCACATGGGTTCGTTGAGCTAGAAACGCTTCGGAGAGCTATGGGCAGGGAAAGCCCTCAGTGCTTGTTTGAGAACTGGAGGTTTGCAGAAGGCAGTGGAGGAAACATCCACGCTGCTTAAAAACCCAAACACTTCGCAAAGCTCAGTCTTGTAGCGTTTTTTTTCCTCAAACCCATCTGAGGAAGGACCAGGAACAGAAATCTTCTTGCATGATAATTGCTGATAGCGCAACAAAACCCAGAGGGTTTCCTTACCCACTTCTCGACACGCAGGCACTAATAAACTTCTGTGATAACATTAATATTCCTGATAGTCTCTGTGGGCTCCTTCTCCCAAACGTGAATCTCATTATCGTCTGCGAACCCAAAGTAAATTGTGGGCGTTTAAAGCTGTAGCCTGTCAATTGTGGCATTGCTGCCCGTTCCCGACCCCTCATACGACCCATTTTGGAAGCACCTGGGTACGGCAGCGCTGCCTGCGCTCCTGGGCTCTGGCATGGCAAATAGGTGTTGCCAAATCTATGCAAATGCGGTTCGGTCCCAGATAGACGATACCGAGTGAAATCAAGCGAAAAGTGCTCACAATTCCTCTTCAAGATCAGAAGACACGATTACGGGTCTCCTCCGTCACCTGTGAAGTTTACTGGGCTTGCTCATCTCAGTGTCGTGCAGAGCCCATTTGGTTAATCGTCCCCCACGACGTCTGCTGTGCATCCAGAGGCATGCGTTACGCAGACGCATTTCCCTACGTGGATGCTAAGGCTGGTGAGGATAAATCAAGTATGTTTCCTGCAAAACAAAATCTCAGTCGCATGTTTTTAAATAATTAATACAGTGTAGGTAACCTATAAAATTCATGGCTTTTCCTTTCCCTAGAAGACAGGAAAGCATATCAACAAACCAAAGGTACGGGCAGCGTATAGGGGGGTGAGGGTTTTTTTGAGTTCTTGGTCAAATTTTTGCACAGAATACCCCCACTGCCTTCAGGGACAGTATTTATGGCAGGTATTAATTTGTTCAATGAGATAAATTTTAAAAAAATACAGAGAAAGAAAAAGCTTTTGGTAAGATACGGATCTCTCTCCAGAAAAGCAACGTCTTAATAACAGATAACATATATTGACTTGACTTGAAAATAAATCTTTTTTCTAGGTCCAATTATGAAGTACCTTAAATATTTTTTTTTTTCTTAATTGGAAGAAGGTTTCTGCAGACCTTTTTTCTCAAGCAGACAATATTTGACATCTTGTGAATTGCATCAGATAAGACAAGTAGATGATATTCAGGTACTTCTCTGCGATCCTGTTATTCCTGCTTTGTTTTACTGAGATGGAGTCCCACATTTCTAAACCCAGGAAGGGCAGATGTCAGCAAGGCCGCCTTCTTTCTCGCTGTCCTGAGCCAGCACTTCCCACTGACACTGCTCAAAACGGGTTTTTCCCTTAGGTTACTGTGTTGTGGTTATTTTCCTGCGGGGGGTAAGCGATGGCCCAGGCGCGCGATGCCAGGCAGCCAGCTCTCGCCTCGCCATCGGCTCCCGGCCCCGGGGCTGCCACCCGGGACCTGGCTGTCCTCTGGTTCACTGAGATTTGGGGGTTGGGAGTCAGATCTTTTTGAAGGACTGCAATTTTCACAGCCCTTCCTATTGCAAAGCTAGGTAAAGCACCTCTCAAAATCGTTATTCAAATGTGGCATATGTTTTGCTGTGAATTTTCGGTAGAACTCTTTCCAGTGATTTCCAAAATAAATGAGACTTTGCATAGTACTTTTTCCGTATTTAACATTGCCTTCCCGGCGTTGCAGCCAAGGCTTCCTTTTAAAGGCATGTGCATGAGATTATGCAATCGTAGTATTCCGGATACCCAGAGCAATTAAAATAAATCAGGCTAGGTATAATGAAGATGAGCCAAAGCATCTGTTTCTCTAGAGGATTTAAAAAAAAAAACAACAAACCACACCAACTCTTATCATCCCCAGAGGCTTGGATCCATGGTGGTTAGACCTCAGAGATTCTTCCACTTTGGAAACTTGTCCAACGCTCACTTGGGTAAGGAAAGGAGTTGGAAAGGAGGAGAAGAATGACTCTCTGGTATGGCAGATATCCGTGCTCCCTGGAAACAGCGGCTGGATAACCCTGGGCGTTTGGCAGAGCTGGACTTGCAGATCAATTCCTTTTCCTTTCTAGTAGTTTAGTTTGACGGGCGTACCTGAATTGAGAGGAGGAGGAGGAGGAGGAATGATTCCTGTGTCCTCTCGAGTGTTTACCAGACAAGCCTTGTGTTTATAATCTGTAGTTATTTCAGCGTGACTGCAAGGCCGGTTCAGAGGGAGGTGCCGAAATGGCTGTCGTACCCCCCCAGTGCCAGTGCCAGGGACCACAGCCAGCCAGCACAGAGGAGCACTTGCCTGCTGAGCCAGTTGTCCTGCGAGGCAAGAAGCAGCCTTCAGGCCGAGCAGTTGAGGTACCAGTGGCTGTTTTGCTTTGTTTCTCCTCTGCTGCCACTTGTCACCAGGTGCCAAAAGCCTTTTCCAGGCAAAATTTGGAAGCGGGGAGTTTCAGGGCAGTCCCTAGCGGGCTCTTTGCTGCGCTGCCTTGAGTGTGCACTTAGGTAGGGATGGCATGAAGACAGCTTAGCCAAAGGTTAAATGCTGCTAAACTGTGCTGGGTGATTGACTCATCGGTTTTGTTGCATTTGTAGCTCTGATAAAGGATGAAGACGTGGGAATAAATGCGTAGAAGTGACAGCTAGAGTGTACAGGGGGAACTCTGCATGCCAAGGGAAGAGAGAGGTCGTGGTGGTGGACTCACCAGCCCCATGTCCTCCAGCTGCAAGTGTGGGACTACCAGCCTGGCAGGTACGCAGGGGACTTTGGGCGCCCTTTCTGTGTGTCACTGCATCTCATCCTAGTGCTGTTAAAAAAGATCCTGGTAACTGAGAGGTCAAATGTCCTTGAACAAACCGAACTGGGAAAAATGGAAAAGCTTAGTCCCAAAACAGAAGAGCAAGAGTTGTCATGAGCACTCAGACGTGGGCAAGGTATTCAGAGTCAACAAGGAGGTGAAGTCTCCTCCTTTCAAATGAGGGCAGGGCAGAAAAAGGTAAATTTTGAGCTTGGCTGGTGTGTATCCCTTGCCTGGGAAACCCCCCTTGCCCTCCCTGGCTTGCTCCCCGGCAGCACAGGCTGCTCCCTCCAAGATAGCTGCTTACCCTTCTCTGGGGCCCACCAGTTTATTAAAAAAAGAATTTTCTCAGCAAAACAGCCATGATGGCTCAGACCTGTTAAGTGGAAAGAGGTCAGCTTGTTTACTTAAACCGATTTAAATCTGGCACACCGAGAATAGTAACTTGCTTTGACCACTGATTTGGGTAAATATGGCCTGGCATTCTTAGAGACGATATTTCCAGCTCCAGCTATCCCCGTCACGCAGGGATATATATACATATGTATATTTTCACTAAAAACAGTTGAGGTAAATTATTTGACAGGAGCTGGATGTGAAATGGCTGGTGTGCGTTTCCCGCGCACCATTTGGAAACTGAAGCCCATCTAAAGCCCTACCAGGCGACATCCCCTTCCGAGCTTTACAGTTAAAAAAAGAAATAGTTTAGTCATATTTAGGATCATTTCCAGTGGAGAGATTTTATTCGGGATTTTGTGAGATGGCAGCTATTTCTAACAGATAAATTAGCATATTTTCTGAAGTGATATAGGCAAGAAAGGATAGCCGGGGATAGAGCGCTGGACAGTGATGGTATTTCAGCTTTGAAATGACAATTCAGTCCTTCCGACTCTAGACGAAATGATCTCTGTGGCCTCCGTTCCCTCTTTCTTTCGCCGCCGTCCGCGCTACCGCCGCACATAACAAGGCATAATTTTACATAAGTAGAAGACTGAGCTCTGAGCCAATATACAAGTCATACCTGATTGAATATTGCCATTTCAGAGCCGCCATCTAATCACATTTTTCAGGCTGTGTGAACAAAATAATGTTGTTATAATTACACACACTGTTTGTGTGTATGCGCGCATGTGTATTATATATGTATAATGACATTAGGATGATAATATAGCTGTTTCTATTAGCTCTGTGGTATTAATAAGGTATGACAGAAAGTTATTTGATACCATTTGAAATCCCACTTGCATTTTCATATTGCTCTCAGATGTAATTCAGGGACTTGATTTTTATGAGTTATGGCTCTGATGTCACTTGTATTTTTGCCCGTAATAGGTCCCACTGGAGCAAAATTCATCAGACTCAATTAACAGCATCTGAAAAGTGTATCTTGGTTAGCAACCGATCAGGCAGAAACCGTGCGGGCTCTGGTTTAGCTGACCCACCACCCTGTGCCACTACACCAAACCAGCTTTCCCGGCAGCAGGTAGCAGCCGCCTCGGCTTGCTGTTGCCAGCAGAGTTCAGGAAATATTTTTGGGGCTGCCGAACCGCTGTGGCTCTTCCCATCCCACAGCTGCACCCCTCGTTACAGGGCTCACACCACTCTACAGCCAGCTGGGCACCCTCCTATTTTCTGCATTTTCAGGCAACCTGTCCCACCACAGTCACTTTTTTTTACTGTTAAATCTCTCGATATTCAGTGATGATTGTTTTTCCTAACCAGCCCGCTCCGGGAGCCCTGAGGCAGTGGGGTGCTTGTTCCAGGCGAGCCGCTAGCAGTCCTATGGGGGAGCTTAAAAACACGATGCCAGGACGACAAAAAGAAACACAAGGTAAATGAAAATAACTCCAAATGCACATATGAATTAAAGGCTGTGATTCGAAAGCTGATCTCACGTGGGGTTTTATGCTCGGTTAGGTCGTTGATTGGGGCTGGTGGATTTTTTGGAGGGAAGATAAACGCTCTGCCTCCCAGTATTTTTAATGCTCCAAACTGGTGATTCGAACTTGTGATCAAAAGGGGTCC
Source organism: Charadrius vociferus (assembly GCF_000708025.1). NCBI lineage: Eukaryota > Metazoa > Chordata > Aves > Charadriiformes > Charadriidae > Charadrius > Charadrius vociferus. The sequence continues at coordinate 855,414 of NW_009649467.1, read as the reverse complement.
CAAAGCGAAAGACTGATCCCAAAATCTGCTGAAGTGAACACGGGGCCTCCCGGCAACTTCAAAGGGCTTTGCATCCCGCCCCACACACCGAGCGGGCGCAGGGGCTGTGGCATAGCCCTGGCAGCTCCGCCGCCGCTCCATCTCCCACCCTGAGCGCTCCCCGTAACGCTCCTCCGTGTCTTAAAAGCCTGGAAGAGAAAAGCTCCGAGTAGAAGATGGGGACATGAATGACACCCCGAAGTGACACCAGCTCACCAGTGCTGAATGGCAGAGCCCAGCACAGCCCAGCTCACCCAGTGGGTCAGTGGGTGTCCTTCCAAGCATAAAACCGGGCTTGAAGACTCCAGCTGCTTCCTGTCTCCCAACATGCCTGACCACAACTATTTTTAATTGTAAGGCATGAAAATGAAGTTAATAAATTAACGCTTTAAACGCTTTTTGGTTCAACTTCAGCTGTTTATTAGGACCAGTCTTATTTCGACTTTTACGCATTCATTTCCAGCTACCGCTCTGCCTGATCCCCATCTTATTTCCTTTGTAATCTACAGATCTTCTGTTGTTATCATTGCTGTGCTTTATGGTTTTGCATTACTTTATTGACTCGGCATACTGTAGGCTGCTTTTTTGTTCTTTTTTTTTTTTTTCCTCCCTGCACTGAAAATAGCCTTTTATGAGAAGCTTAAGCAAAAGCCTGGAATGTCCAAAGGAAAGCACAGAAACATTACAACATTTTGCACATTTCTTTTGGCCAGAGAAAGATACAAAATACTCATACGAAGAAACTTATCCAGTGCCTGCAGGACAAAATCCAACTTTTGATTATACGTGGAATTTCAATTTCTGCTATAAACAAGCTATGTATTTTTTTTATTATCACTATTTTGAAGTATAAAGAGTTTTAGGGGGGGAGAAGGCTCCTATACAATTGATTTTGGAGCAATGATGGACATGCATACCCTTGCTGCTGGGAAGATGTCCTCTTCTGCACTGCCACAGCCGCTGTCGCTGTCCCATTCAAAAATGCTACCGACATCAGGAACTTCAGCACGATGCTGATGGTCCTACCAGCCAGCAGCACTGGCTGAAGGGACACCATGTGCTGGGGGCTGGAGCTACGGGGATGGAGGGTGAACCCCTCCTTTTGCCCATGCTGGGCCCCCTCCCCTGCCCCACAGACACGGGGGATGTGGCAGGGAAGGGACCTGTGGGGCGCTGGGCAGATGGATCCCACACACCTCCTCCTCTTCTGACAGCTCTGTGCAAAGCAAAACTGCACCTGCGGGAGACAGGGTGTCCCCTGAGAGCGGCGACTGGCCCTTGGGAATTACCTTTGCTGGTGTCAAAGGCGTGAAGCTGGGCCACCAGATCACACTGGACATCAAACCTTCAGATAATCAAAGCTCGCTGAGAAGAAACCTGCCTACTCAGGGGACCTTTGAGACATTCTGGGTCTTGAAGAGAACATCAGCTCGTCCCACCACTTGAGTTTTGGCTTTAGATGTAACCCTTAAGGATGTAAACTCAAGTACGGACTCTACAGTCAAGCTCCCCCAGAATCTGGATGTGAGATGGAGTCCTGCAGGAGCTGAATGCATCAAGCAGTGGCTTGGGTCATCCCAGGTGCATAACCCCTGCCTCCCAGTGTGCTGCACACGTAAGCAGTCTCTGCTGAGAAGACCAAAATGTGCCCTCACCACCTAATATATATATATATGTATAACTGATAGCAGCTGTAGTGCCGTGGCTCGGAGGGAAGGCTGGTGCTCTGCAACAGCCACGAGTGATGCTCCGTGCAGTGGGCAGGAGCTCAGGGCCAGTGCCGCGGCTGCCGGCAGATGCAGAGGGATTCGGGCACAGGTGGAAATGGGAGGTTCTCTTTGCTGCTTGATTATATATTGTGGGAAAGGAGCAGCCCTACCTGCCTGAGATAAAGAAAATGAATAAACAAATAAAAACCTGTTTGTGCCCAATATATTGTAACAATCGTTTGAGGAGGGTTTTATCTGTATGAGAATATAACCTTGATTAAACATGCCAAGGTCAGTGAAAACAAAGGTGAATTCCTGAAGAAATGCGAGTTATTCCGGCCGGGAGTTCACTGCGGGTGAAATGGAGCACCACTCCTCGTTCTGCAGGGATCTGCCTGAGCATGGGTCTCCCTTGCATCACCTCCTGTACCTACCCAGCCCCTGCAAAACATCCTCCCCTGGGGGACTGAGCTCCTGAGACCAAAGCACCCGACTTCGGAGGCCAAAAGAGCTGCTCCCCGCAACTCTCCTGGACTATTCTGCTGGTTTTGCCCACCCAAGACACACACGAGCCACCGGTGCCGGGTGAAAGCCCAAGTTCTGGTACCTGCTGCCTTCCCGCCCGCCCCGTCCAGCGTCCCAGACCAGCACTGGCACCCACAGCCCAGCTGCTCTAGCATCTGCCCTGCCTGCTCCCGCTTTCTGAAGCCTTAAGGGAGCACACCAGCTTTCCCACAGCCCGACCTCCAGCTGTCTTCACCTCTGGCACACCGAACACTTGAAGCAAACTGCCCTTCCCTGGCGCTGGAGATGCCTTCCTTCCACCTTGCCGCGGCACGAGCCGAGAGGCTGTGGGGCCACAGAGCGGATGGACGCTCAGGGCATCTTAGGAGGATGTGGCGCAGAAAAGATGAAACCTTTTACAAACCGGAATGGAGAATTTGGCATTTCCTCCAGAGAAACCAGAAGAAACTCAGCCTTCCCCTGGAGAAGTACCCAACATCCCAGGGGAGGCTGGAGCAGCCACCTGGCTGGAGGCGAGTGCTGAGGATGTTGGGGGGTGTATGGGCCCCCAGGTTCCCATACCTGCTCCGTGCCCTCCGCCCGGGGCCAAGCCGGCCTTCAGGGCTCGCTCCTTATTCCCACTCACCAGCGACCCACTCCCAGGGCTCACGGTGGCGGGGTGGCCCCTCATGCCCGCCAAGGTGCCCGGAGCAGTGAGGGAGCCCCGGCC
>NW_009649467.1:849578-849946 GCF_000708025.1 Charadrius vociferus | reverse complement strand
GGGGGGGTGCGTGTGGGATCGGGGTGCGGGGCGCCCCCCGGGCCGGCGGGCAGCGGAGTGTGTGCGGGGTTCGCCCTGCCCTTCTCTGGCTTCGTTAACAGAAAAAAATCCCCCAAAAGCCATAACACACAGAAAAGAGTGGAGGGGGGGGAACCCGTTGGGGGGGGGTTCGATATTGTTCGGGGCTTTTTTTTTAGTGTTCGATATGTTTAAGAGGGCGGAAATTACGAAATGGAGGCTGAGGGAGATCAAAAGCTATTGAGCTGGCAGGGACGTGTTGAATAAAGTGATAAATGACAGGTACGGGAATAATACATTCAAATAACTTGCAGATATGTCTGGGCGTATTTCGGAGCCGCCGTGCGGCC
>NW_009649467.1:796402-849438 GCF_000708025.1 Charadrius vociferus | reverse complement strand
CCCCCCTCCCGTTATTTGCTTTTCAAATTGATTGCTTGGATTGCGCGGTGCGGGGTGTGGGGAGGGGGAAGGATGAGGGATGGGGAGGGTCCCCCAGAGGGGCTGGGACACACACACACACACATACACACACACACACGAGCTGTTTTGGGGTAACTTCTGCTGGAGATGCCGGGGAGGGGGGTAGGTACAAGGAGGGGGGGCTGTCCGCAGGGGCTGTTTTTGGAGGCACGCGTGGCTATAGGTGCCGACGTAGCCGTGTACCCGTACACATGCGTACGCAGTCGAAACGCGTTTCGGAGCCACCTTCGCTCGCTGCCACCTCTTCACTTTAATTTTCTGTGCGTGCCACTGAGATAAGGGAGCCTTTTCCTAAGAATCAGGGAGATGACAGTGAGCAATGGATGCTCTGAAATTGCCCGTGGTGACTATTTAAAACTGTGCCTGTGTGTGTCTCGTGTGTGTGTGTGTGCGCGCGCGCGTGTGTGTAAAATGAAAGATATTTGGAAGGGAGGGGGGTGGGGAAAGGGACACAAATCATTTTAATACGCCTTAATGATCAGCTCATGTTACTGTGGTAGGAACATCAGAGAAAATTAATCCTACCATCACGAGTAAAACGCTGCTCCGGTACAAGAGTTCTCAGCTGCGCGTACCTTCCTAATAATATGCACAATTTTATTTATTTTTACATGCAAACACCGCTAGTAATTAGCCGTGTGATTATACTTGTGCATTTCATTGGGGCCTTAACTGATGTCATTCTGCATTATTCAACCATATGAAAACAATTTTCAATTAAGATAATGGCACGCCTTGAAATTATGCAAATGCCGGCCGTATTGTGTAGAATAATTATGACAAATGTAAAGCAGGTAAAAAGTTTCCTAATGCAGTTGTGTTTTACACCCCGGTGATGTCATTTCCCCTCTGGCCTAAGTTAGTCATTCATTAGCAGAGTAGCAGCAGCAGCAGCAGCAACAGCAACAGCTCTGAGTGATACTTCTCTGGCAGGGAGCCTACAGAAACTGGCGCTGAGAGCCAGGGCCTAGAGAGGGCAACATAACACTCCCATTAAGAAATGTACTTTGTTTTCACTTACTCCATTAACTTGTTTATAGACATCGGAATGTTTTTTTTTTTATTTTTTTTTTTATCATCATCGATTTTTAATAGTTTGGAACGATCCGAATTCCGCTCAGGGACGCACGCAGGCGGCCGAGGGACGCAAAAGGCTGGGTGCTGGCTGGCGCTGGGTGGGGGGAACCGGCTTCATCGTTGCGCAGGGCGGCTGTTTCACCTAACCACCCTGCCATCGCGGGTCCTTAGGGAAATGACATCCATACCTCTTCCCAAAGCGGCGGCAGGGCCGCCTCTGGGGTCTCAGGGCTTCCAAACTCCGGGCTGGGCTCCTTCTGCGGGAGAAGACACAGCTCTTGAGCCAGAGGTGGCTTATAACCATCAGGGTAGACCTTATTCGTGGCGCGGGACTGCCAAGGGGGTAGAACACCTTGTCTTGCATTCAGGGAGCCGGGATGAAGTAACCGGTGCTTAAACACATATTGCAAATCTGCGGTGTCAGAGGCAAAGGGCGACAGGGGCGCTCGCTGTCAATAAAATTGCTGGTGAGGGGAGCGAGCGGTCGAATCGCAGGCTTGCCATGGAGCCCACTAGAGATTTAGGCATCGGCACTAGCAGCTACCTGCTCTAGCGGCGTGATTAATAGAAGCAGCTCGCTGCCTCTTTTCTGTAATCGCGGCGTTGACACTGTGACAATATTCAGCCAGTGGCTGGGAGGAGGGAGGAGAAGCGAGGAGGTATGTAGTGCTTCTGTTACTCAGAAATTTCTGATGGCGTATTTTATCTGATTGCCAAATGTTTGAGCTAATCAGCGATAAGTGTAAATACAAGTCTTTTTATAGCGAGCTGAATTCATCATCCAGACTTAAATATAACCCTGACTGCTGCTAAAACCGGATGTTTCTGTACGCTGGGGCCCAGACCCAGCAATGGGTGCCAGCCCAGGTGTGCTTCGGCCAAGGTACCCCTCCCTCCCTCTAAGGCTCAGCATCCCTGTGAGCACGATGGAGAACCTCTCCTTCGCCCCCAGAAGCCACTGGAGACTGCTTCCTGGGGAGTCTCAATGGACGGCAGAAGTGGGATGGGGCTAGTGGCGCGCTGCAGGTACAAGCAGTCCTGGCCCCGATGCTCATCGCGTCCCGGAGAAACGTGCGTGGAGAGGCTGGGACCAGCTCCGGCATCACGTTCAGACCAGTGGTCTTGCTGCGCAGGAGCAGCGGAGGCATTTTTGTGAGAGCCGTGGTGCCTTTGGGGACGCCGTTAGGTGAGCTGGAAGAGTTTTGCTCTACTTCAGTGAAAACTTTGTTGCTGCTTTTAAAACACGGGAGCCCCCGTGTGCTGCCTCTGACCTCGCCATCAAGCCCAAACACTGCAGCAGGTGCAGCGCTGGTCGGATGGTGGGAGCAGCCTTCTCCCCTGCCCCTCCGGTGGGGAAAAAGTGTCTGTCCCCCATTCCTGGGAGGGCCGCTGTCTAAATGGGGAAGGTGTCTGTTTTGCCAGAGGAAATTGCCACCTTGCCCTGGTTTGCTCAGCCACTCCTGGGCCAGCGCGGTCCCCCGTGTCACCTCCTGCGTGGGAAGGGAAGATCTCTGTGACGGCAGGTGCCTCGCGCAGGGCTCGGAGGAGGATGCTCGCGGGGCTGCGAAGGGAGCGGCTATAAGAGCACACTGTCACACTTGAAACAGCTTCATGGGGCGCCTGTGGAAAGCGGCCCCCCAGCTTTGCCGGCACCCGACTGCGAGAAGTAGGTGCCGTCTGGCTGCGGGCAGACAGCCCCTGCCCAGACACCTGGCACAGCGGCCCGGACCTGCGGCACTCGGGGGGCAGGAGGGGGGCTCAGCCCCCGAGCCCTGCAGCCCCCTGCGTCCTGGCCGAGTCCTCCTCCAGCTCATTTACTCCTCCCTGCTCCAAGGGGTAGCGTGGGGGCTATGGAAGGACTGACCTTTGCAGAAGCAGTTCTAGAGCAAAACGCTTGTTAGTGCCTTGTATTTTCATGTTTCTAAAGGTGTTGGCATTAATTAGACTGGGCTTAAAAATATATATCAAAGGCGGCGCTCGTTAAGTCCAGGGATGGTATTTGATGTGATGTGTGCAATTCCTAAAAAAAAACCCAACAAGCGACTAATTTATTTTGGCTGGTATGACGTTCCCTGCGTCGCCCTGCGTCGGGGCCAGCGCTGCGTCCGCTGAGGTTGGGCTGTCGGTGGGGCTCTGCCTTTGGTTCATTCAGCAGCAGCTGAGTTTACTACGAACTCATGTTGATTTCATCTCTTCTCCCAAACTGGGGATCTGATGCAATGCTTTTCGCCTTGCAAATAATCCTTACTCATGCAAGTAATTTACATGAGTAAGCGTTGCTCATACAGAGGAGAGGAGAGAGATAGTTTCCTGTAATTATTTCCCTAGCAGTATTTTGCATTTTCAGACTGATTTGGGGGGGGGGGGGAAGTCGTCACTCCATAAATGTATGTCATTTATAATTGCAAAAGAGATTCTTCCAGAAAGTTAAGGGATGCAACAGGTTTGTTCTCTCTTTGTTTCGGGGCAGATGCTCACAACATCCCTCGAAAGCCTGATTTGTTTCTGAGGGGCTCTCCGTGTGCGGAGGACTAAATAAAGGTAGCACAGGCCGGCCCGAGCGTGGTGTCTTACGGCGCTGGTGCTTTATTGCCACCCCTCTTGAAAAATGTGCTACTCCCTTTGCGCCAAAATAGATTTTTTTCAAGAGATGCAGGAATCTGTAGGCTCTTACTGGAAATGAGAACAGCCCCGTTTTAGTCTCCACGGTGTGTGCCTTATGCTCGTATCTGTCAACACTGGTAATGACAACACGTTTCAAACATGCAGATTATGATTATTAAAGGGTGCTTTAAAAATCATGCTAATAGCATCAATCTCCAATGTACACTTGCTCAAATTAATTCAGCTTTGGAAATCAGGCGTGCTGTAATAGCAGTGTTAGAGAAATGGCATTTGTCATAAAATATCATGGTTTTGGTAATTGCACATCCACTCTGTATATTTTTATCTCTCTCGCCACCAGTAGCATATGCTGGCAAAGGAAGGAGAGGGCAATGATAATACTCGGAGAAGCCACATGTTGCTAGCCATTAGCCAGCAATCTGGCGTATGTGGTCACTTAAGGCAGATTCCCTTTTTTTTTTTTTTTTACTTTTTTTTCTTTTTTCTTCACCCCTTTTCCTCTGCTTCCCAGTGTGTTCAGACTGTAAAATACACCCACTGCTCTCCAGAGTTGCTGTTCCCAGTCTGATCAGTGGCACTAAACATTAAACTCTTGTCTTCAGAGAATAATAGGCCTCACATGGTACACCCTCAAGCATGTTGAGATACTGTGCAGGCTGGAAAATAAAAATGTTCTAATTGTGTCTTTTAAATAAGCATAGGAGTGAATTAATTAGACTATATTTTGTCTTTAGTTGCTTAGTTACACAATAGTATTCCTAAGCACAAGTAAGATAAATTGGCTCTTTTTGTGCTGCTTGTCCCTTAATCATAATTACTGTATTGCTCAGGAGAGTAACGCATACATAGATTTTGCATTTTTAATAATATTCAAACAATACGCAAATGATATAGAAAGTATGTTCTGATTCAAGCTCTTATATGCTTTTATTCGGGAAGAAGTTCTACTGCTATGGGAGCAATATTTGCATTAGTTGCTCAGAGATGTAGTTCTGGGAAATACATAATTGAAATATTCTTGCAATGCTTGTTCTGGCCCTTTCATTCACATTCGAAATAACAATGCCTTAAGTCTCCGAACAGTCATCCACTCTTGATTTAAGAGCTTTTTTCTTTGTGTGTGTGTGTGTATGTGTGTTTGTGCATGTGCAGTGTGGGTTCACACCCAGCGTTAACCCTGCAGAGAGTAGACGCTCGCGTGATTCATAGTGTCGTATCAAGTTGAGCTTTTTATTTTGTAGCTAAAATGCAGTCAGAAGGTCAGATGAACATCGGCATTTTATGGCATTAATCCAATGACCTTAATGCTTGGCAGGCGTCCATGTTTCTATGCGAAGGTGCCAGGGTTATAGATAATAAAAGAGTTTGTTTTCATTTTCTGGATATTTTAATCTTTCTTTGCAAAGCGTAGCCTCGGGTTTGGGGGTCTTGGGGCTGCTCCCGGGGGCCGAAACTTTAATTTCTTCCTGGGTTGTTGAACGTTAGCTGCTAATGATGGGCAGATTGATACAGATACTGAACAATGGAAGGTTCTGGCAAGAAACCCCCTAGACATGCTCAGTGGATGTATGTGAAAATTGGCTCCATTGTTCTGCTGTATGAAAAGCAAGTAAATTATTTACAGATATTTGCTAATTAAAGCACATATTGTTTTACCAGCACAATAGAACACAATATAACAAAAGACAAAAGAATAAGCTTGCATAATTTAAACCTGCTAATGCAATGTACTCCTTGTTAAGAAAAATATAATTATGTAATCTACGAGGAAAGCTTTTCGTACTGTAACTGTAGTAGGCAAAATTAGGAATGAATTGCTTGTCAACTTGCCTAAACTAAAACAACTCTTCAAGATCTGTGAGCTATCTGACGGGAAAACATTTTGACTGAAGCCTATTTTCTCTTTGGTCAGAACTTCTATCTGCAATGACAGATATAAATTCAGTTTGAACCTCTGCTTGGGAGCGGGAGGAAGGAGAAAAAACCACCCCAGAAATGAAAGAGGAGGCTTGCAGTAGAAATGTCAAGTCTAGCTGCGTCTCAGCCATCCCTCTGTGCGCTCCATCTTCACCCCGCTTACGGCCCAGATGTACCAGTATCCCACAAAGCATCCTACAAAAACGCGGTGCTGCCCTGCCCCAGGACGTTTTGCGTGTCTCGCTTTGGAAAAACCGAGTCATGCCGAAAAAGCTGCTTGCTAATACAAGGGAAAGCAAATACCATAGGACTTGATGTGCTTCACCTGCATCCTTTATCTCGGTCTCTTCTTTTGGGTTTTTGGACCCCAGCAGATGGGATGAACACATCGGGACATTGCGTTCTCCGTTGGTGTGGGTTTCAGATAGCTGTGTGCAGCTGTGCTTAGGCTGGGGAAATAGCGCGATAGGCTGGGGAAATACCTGTCACCTGAATTTAACAAGATCATTATAGCCCTTTAAAGTAATTAGCGAAGGATTAACAGATGAAAGGTTCTGCCTTGGCCTCTTTAAAGTTCTCCCTTGTGCCAGGTAAATTCCTGGGCTGTGCGTGTTTCTGTTCTCAAGAGCAGTGGTCTCTGTAGGTCCCTGCACGCTGGCATCTCTGGGGACCATAGCCGGCCCCGACCCCAGCAGCCGGCCCCACTGCGTGCGTCCTTTGGGACACCTCTGTCTGCCCTGCACTAGGGGATGTGCGAGGAGACGGCACCAAATGGGGCACTCGGGGCAGGGAAAGGGGAAAAGAAAGCTGCCCCTGCCCGTGCCAAGCGCTGGAGCCTCTTGTGAGGCTTCTCCGTCATCCGATGATCCCACCTGTAGAACGGGAGCAGCAGTTCCAGCCTGGCAGAGGTGTGCCCTGGATCCTCACAGGTCTGCGCCTGCTCAGAAAGGTGGTGCTGGAAGACCAACATGTAATGAGGGAGTGGATGGCAGGAGAGTCCTTCATGTGCCTTGCAGGGTGGCTGAATGGGATGCTTCCCAGAGCCAGACCTTTTCTATGATGCAGCCACAATTTTTTAGCTAGTCTGTGATGCAGCAGTCTTAAAAAACCCCATGTATACCCCCAGTCCACAGCAGGTGGCAGGGAGATGGGACCTTCTTACTCTGGAGAAAGTCTCTGAGAGCAAGGCAGCCCTGTACAAACATTCCCTGCCCCTTTAGGGCTGAATATGGTCCCTGGAGGAACGCTTGGGTGAAGCGCTGCTTGTAGGAGATGACTCTCGAGTCCTGGGTTCAGGTTCCTGAGTGACTTTTGGCAAATGGGTTAGGGCTGAATTGAGATGACCTGGTTTCTCCTGCTGTCCCAAAGCTGTGGTAGCATCTGTATGGCAGCGAAGAACTCTGGATTATAGACTCTGCTAACAGAGCCTCTTGGTGTGACTACACTGTCAAGTAAGGGTGATGGTACTTTCCTCAAACACCCAGGTGAATGCATTGCTACGGGAGAGTTGCTTATTGGAATTAAGACCCCTCCTTCCCTTCTCCACCTCTGCAACACAACCTTCTGCTCCTCAAAGGGATCTAGAGCAAGGAATCACATTCCCGGGGCAAGAACTGCGTTGTTGGGCAAGGTATCGGAAGGTCCTTTCCACCTAAATCACAAAAAAATAAAAAATACATGGGATGTAAAAGAAGCCCAGAATAATAGAGGCCTTTATGCCCAAATGAAATATGCAGTTCTATTATCCTCAGTGAATGCAGTCCGTAAGAGTCACACTGTATTTTTTCCTCCTGCGGATGAATGTGTTTTCATCAGCAATGTACTGGGTTGTAAAATACGCATCCCCAGCTATCTACCATGCTAAAGGTTTCAGTAAAAAGGCTTGAAGATGTTTTCTAATGCAAATCGTACCGATCAGATAAATGACACACGATGTCTGCTGTAATTTTCGGCAAGAGTTTTTACAGTACGTCTCCTGTTTCTCTCTAGGCCAGGTATTTGATGTTAGGAGACAGCCAAGCAGGTGTTCGGCTCGCTTGTGCCCTCCAGAATTCCTTAAATGACCTCTGGAAGCACTGGAGTGAAAACAGTCTCAGCATGTCAAAATTTTGAGATATCTCAGTTGCCGTAATTCTTTTAAGGCTGCTTCAGCGTCTCTAAAATATAAATCTTTCTTAGTTATTGGCAATGAATGAGGCGTTGTGACGTACTGTATGCGGGTGTGCAATCAAGATGTATGACCTCCCTGTGCTGCCCTGTGACTCCCTGCCTTGTAAGAGTTAATATTTCTTCTAAAAAATAATTATCTGCTTTAAACTATTCTAACTACCTGACCTCTTTCCCTGAATGTTTGTATTTCAACCATCTGCTGAGTCAGGCAATATAGCATTCTGTGCTTTCAGGAGGCTGTGATGGTTGCTTAGACAACAGTGACATAATATTTAAGCATAACGGCTCTCGAGAAGATACTGTCCCCTTCTCCCTGGACAGCTTCTCTGAAAATGTAAATCCAATACGCTCTTAAAAAAACAAGAGAGGGATGAGAAGGTTTTGTATCACCATCTTTCTTAACCATCTTCCCATTTCCCACTTGATAGGTGAAAGTATCATACTTTGCTCAGGAGTCTTGTAAGATGTGCTAAAATTATAGGCAGACTAGATACCCGCTTTTATAGAAACAGAAGAAAAAGTGCCTCTTTATATAGTCAGTACTTATTTCGACATTTAGTCCACTTTGTGGCTGGGAAAAGTGTTGCCATTGGTCAGTCAGCATCCAGAAAGGCGCATCCAAGATAAATCTCATTCCTGAGCAGAGCTGAAATCAGCGCTGGCCGTTTCCTCCTGCAAACCTCATCTTGCTGTAGTGGGAAAAAATTGCAATTAAAGACTTAATTGTGCAATGGAGACCTCATAAACATATCACTTCAGAGCACAGCTAATACACAATGAGTTGATTTTTGTATAGATATATATGCACTGTATGCAACGTGGGTGGTTTTTCATGTTTACACAGAGATATAATTATGAATGACATGAAGGTTATACAGCAGATTTCTTTAATCTTCTAAAGGTTTGTTAGTCATGTGTCACCGTGTACCTGTTTTTTATTTATTCAACATCTGTATTCCTTTGTCATCTTGTTGAATGGGTTTCTCTAGAAGGGCTGTGGCAGGAAGTGCACAGCAGTTGATGCTGAATGGCTATGGGGGCTCTTCTGGCTGGCAGAGCCAGGCAAATTTTGTTGAGACGTGGGGATGCCAGGTGGCTTTTGCTGAACAAAGGAGAGGGACCCTTTTGTCACCTGCTGCTCCAAAAAAAAAAAAAACCCAACCCTCCCACAACTCATCGTTTGGGTCTGAGTGCTTGGAAAGGTTGCTCAGGGATGTGTGAAAGTTTGGCAAGGCGCATCAAAATCCCAGGGCTGGTGAAATAGTTGGGTGGCCTCTGTTTGAGTGACATTGGGGCAGGTGGCCTCTTGTGTTAGCAAACCATCGAAATGAGGGGAAGACAGCCTCACTGGAAGCTGCCTGTGGCTCGGGCTCCTCAGGAATAAGGGGCAGAAGCTACCAGCCATGTTTTGCTGCCTGACAGTGTACGATGAGGCGCTAGCGGGATTGTTCTTGGTGGCAGTGCTTGGACAAGGACTGTGGTCCCACCTATGACCACTGTGGTATGTGGGGAGTTGGGGAGGACATAGCTGGTTGTCTCTGAATGGGGCCCAAAATGAGCAAGAGCTTGAAAAAAGAGTGTCGACAGGGAGTAGGTTTATCCAGTCCCGCTGTGCGTAGGGCAGGGCAATCCGAGGCAGGCCATGAAATATATGGGGTAATTTTTCCATATTCTGGCTAAAAGAATTGCACCTTCGGGGCAACCCCAAAACCCCACAGTGGTGTCTTTAACGTTAGCAACAGCTCTGGCTTTTTTTGGGGGGGTGGTGGCTGTGGGGCTGCAGGGGTGAGATGGGCCCTCTAGGCCCGACAGCCATGAGGCAGGTGCCGCCATTGCAAGGCCCGGCCTAGCAGCCATGAGCAGGAGGCCTGTAGTCAGCTGCCCTCCTCAGGCCATCCCAGCCATTTGGGGACCGGCCTGGTGGCCTTAGGGACGTGGCTGCTGCAGGGGTGACAGCCCCTTTGTGTCCCCTTTGCACCATGATGGCGGTATTTAGAGCCCCGGTGCCATTTTGTGAAGGGCTGAGGTGAGTGCACCATGGCCTTCTCGCAGGGCCTTTTCCCAGCGCCTCGCCTAGGTTGTGGGGATGCTGAACACCACGCGTTTTCATGGCCACGGCCACACTGCTGCCACAGAAGGCCTGTGGCGGGAGTGTGCTCTCCCCTGCCCCCCAGCAGCCGCCTCTCCCCCTGCTGTTCTGCTTTCCCCTCCATGGCAGCCTGGGAAGAGCCAGTGAGTGCACTGGCATCGCTCTGCTCTTGTTACAGTAGGGTTTCTTCCCCCCTGCCTTCCTTTTTTCTTTTTTTTTTTTTTTTTTTCCTGTGTACACATCATGTGCGTGTGTGCGAAGGTTGTATTCTCGAAAACAAGTTTATTCATTGATGATGTAATAGTGATTGTACTTTTCTTTTGGTTAATAAATTGTCTGCTCAGCTTACTTTGTATGCCAGCCAAAATTAGTCATACCAGTTCTTGGAAAGGATATGAAGAAACTAGTAATTGAAATCATAATCATTTGATCATGAGAGCTATTTGGAAAATAATATTTTAACCAAAAACACGTCTGATCTCCTAGTCAGGTTTTTATTAAAACTGCTGCTAAATAGATTTCTCTAGTGTTGAATATTAGAAATTGTGTAGTAGCTGGTGATGGTATTCAACATCCTAAAATTAGAGGACTTCACCCAGAAACTGCTGAGACTGTCTGCAGGCAGGCTGATATTTATATTTTATATTTTTTTCCATCCTGACATTTAATAATCATCGTGTAATAGCTATAAAATGCATAGCAACTACAGCTTTTTTATTTCGAGTGGATGGTGTAATGAAATTGGGTGAAACCATCCATTGAAATTGTACTTTGTAGTACCCAGTGCTTGTTTACAAAGTATTGACGTTTGTCATAAACAGAGATTTAAAACATCACCGTTATTGTTTGTTGTTCGGTGGAAGCTCTTATGCTGTGCAGTGATAAAGGAAAAGATTTTATTACAAGCTTGCTTAGCATATAAGCATGCCGTTTGTTTCTGACCAAATATTTGTTATTGCACTAAACGTAATGAAGGTGCCTGCTTATAAAACAATTTTGTATTATATAAGGCAGAGTGGAATATCAGATCTGCTTTTTTTACTGGAGATACTTCAGGTTTTGTATTGTGTGTAACTTATCACAATAAAGCTTTTTTTTTTCCTATTGAGCAGTATTTTATTTCCTGAGGAATGTGTTCAGTGGGAAAAAAAAACACACAGAGAGAATCAATCGTGCTTTTCTCTTTGTTTAATAACTCAAAGAATTTCTCTTCCCTTCACAAATACTTGTGTTTATTTGAGAGAAAAATTGGATTCTGGTTTATTTATTTCAAGAACCTGTAATCTTATTTAGTGCTAGAAATGTGCGGTGTGCAAGGTGTGGTGTGCAGCCAGCTCTCATTACAACATAAATTATTTCTGCTGTTTTAACTAAAAAATCTGGAGTGTATCTTGCTGGATATGTGTGTATGTTTGTTTGTTTATTTTTTGAGGCTTTCTTGAGCCCTTGCTCAGTGGAGTCAGCTATAAAACATTCTGCTTATTCATCATGACTGAGAGGAGTTGATTGTTTCCTGGAAGAATAAAATTCAGCAATTAGAGCTGTTTAATTTGAGTATATGTTCTGGAGGCTAAACTAAGTTTAAGTGCTTTTCTTAGAATGTATGTTTAAGAAGGGAAAAAAATTACAGTTCTGATCTTGAAAAAGGTTTTAAGAAACATGAGAATGTGCAAGTTTCTTTTGGTGGGAAGCACATAACATTTATGTAGTATTTCTTTTGGGATTACATCACAGTTTTATTTAATTTTTAGGACAAAAGTTAAATTCAATATTTGTGTATAAGCCAAGGGAAAATGTACCATAAACACAGGAATTTTCTGGTGAGTCAGAGTTCCAAGAATCTGAGATTTACTTAGTCCATTTATTTCAGGACCAGCTATAACCATTAGTCATCCAGCCATGAATTTTTACATTTGCAGCTAATTGCACCTAAAAAACAAACTTTCCCTCAAGGCTTTGGGTTATACAGAATGTGATTTGGCAACCTGCATTTCAAATGCCTTTTAGGATCATTGCCCTGGTCCTAGAAATTATCGTTACATCCTGTGTATTTGTTTCAAGTAAACAACTAATATTTCCACTTAGGCGGAAGGAGGAATAGAGGAAGTACTAGCTTTTCTGTATTACAGAAAAATTAATCTGCCAAGAGCAAGATAGGCTTTTCCAATAGTCGGGGGGGAGGGGGGGGGAGGGCAGTGTTGTGGGTTTATCAGTCACCGTGGAGCCCCTGTGTGACGTGTTGAATTCTCATTTGACTGCTTCTTGCAGGATGAAGTTATTGCTGTTTCAGAGAAAGTTACTGTGAAGCTTGAGGACTTGGCAAAATGGGCACAGTCCGATTTCTCCAAGTGGAAGTGTGGTTTCCGGGCTGAGCCGGTCAAGCCGATGGATGTGGGGAAGAATGGGCAGAAAGAAGCCTTGACGAGATACAGACAATCCACACTCAACAGCGGCTTGAACTTCAAAGACATCCTGAAGGAAAAGGCTGACCTTGGTGAGTATCCCTTACTTTCTCACGTGGGGAGGGGCCCGTGGGTGAGCGTCTTTCGAAGGCGGATGAGCCCGATCCTGCCAAGCCATCGCCAATTCCCAAGGTATGTCTGTGTGCTTCAGGCAGAGGTGTGGTGATGAGATACCTGAGCGGGATGGGGGGTGGTGGTGGTGGTGAGCTCATCGCAGGCTCCTTCGAGATTAGCGTGGGGTAACTCTGTGATACCTGTCTGCTCTGCAGACATGTCCCTGAGCACTAGGCTCAAACCCTGAAGATGCAGACACAAGTCATTGTCAAGGACTTTCCCTGGGGCTCTGCAGGCCTGGGGTTCAGGTCAGAGCTGTGTGTTGTGGGCAGAGGAGCCTGACGCATCTTCCAAGGCCTCTTCCTATGGGCAGAGGAGAGCAAAGGCCTTTCACTTCCCTCGTTTCATCTTCTGGAAGCACAGTATTGTCACCTGCTTCTGGTGCTTGTCCTGTCTCTGTACAATCAGCTTTGTGTCTCGTTTGGTAGGGAGATGTCCCTTCCATAGCCTTCTGTAGTGTTTCCTTGTGAGCTCTTTTTTACTGTACAGCATAGGCTCTGCGAGCGCGCCACTCTTCTCTGCAGGTAGACCTGGGCTTTCTTTCCCTGTCAGTTTTTAGAGAGGGAAATGGTAGGTCTGCTACTTTGGGTGGTTGCAGATGTGCTTGCAGCTCTGGGGCTGCTTTGGTGCACAGACACTCACACCTCTAAAATCCGCGGTGGGGGCCCAAGGTCCAAGGTGTGTTCCATAGGTAAATGTGCCTTTTTGTGGTATTAGGACCTTGGATGTGTAATAGCTGTCAGAGACGGTGCTTTGAAGTATATTACAGGGACATTTCTCTGTTGTACCAAGCTTTTAACAAATGTTCCAAGTTTGAAGAGCATCAAATTTAGTCCATAATGGGTGGCAAGGTAAGAAATTAAAAGCTAAGTCTGATGCATGTGGGGAAATGCTTTTGTACCTACGTGAACAGGAGATGCAGGGCCAAGTTTGGTTTTATAATGGCACAACTGTGTTGGCATCGAAGCCAAGTTACAGTAAGCTGAAGACATGTCTTGGAGGATTTATCTTCCGCATCTCATTTTTCTGATCTTACCAAATGATGAAGTGATTTTGTCAATCTCGCATTTCACCATTAGATATGTAGGTAGGGAGACTGAAGTAAAATTCGAAGTTGATCTTATTTTTCATTATGTCTCCAGGAAAAAAATAACCCATGCAATTCTTTCTATTTTCCTTTGCTTTTCTGTGTGGTTTCTTTTGGTCCATAATTATATGCAGTAATTTTCTTTGCTATTGCCCTGGCATCTTCTTTACTTGCTACATTTATTTGCATTTGTTTGTTGTGTCAAAAGAATCTTAATGTTTTTCAGACAGAACTTTTGTGTGTTAATGTTTTCTTGTTTTTGTTTTTAACAACCAAAAAAACCCTTGTGGTAAGTTATGAAATTGCTATTATCTACCCTAGGAGCCAAAGAAAATTATTGTTAAGCCTAAAGCCTATAGTTGCATGTTAAGCCTTTGAAAGTAGGAGTTATACTGAAAACGCTTATGGAATGCAAACTATATGGTATAATTTTGATAACCCACATTCTGATGTTGCTCATTTTTGGTTGGTGGCTGTGGCTTTATTGTTGGGTCTTTTTTTTTTTTTTTTTCAGTAGAAGAGGGTATTTTGACTAATGTTTGATTATGATTGCCTTTTTCTTCATCATGACTGGTTGGCAGGAGTGAAACCAAAAGTTCAAGACCTGTAGCTGATTAGGCACATTGATAACAAACAACTGATCCAGCCCATGAAAGGCAATCAAAGAAATTTCTTAAATCTAGTACTAGATGATTTTTTACTACTTGAAAGACCAAAGAATTTAAGCATATTTTTTGTCCCAGAGCTGAGAAAAATTCAGAAGAATGGTGATCTTCATTGCTTGTGAAGCAGCCCCTATTTGGTTGTGTCCTGTAGGCAACCCACGAGGTCTGGTGGTTGGCTTAACTATGGGATGGAGGTTTAAAGCCCACCAGGTGAAGAAGATTTACTTCTCTCATTCTGAGTGGTCCGTCAAGGTTGACCTTGTGCTCTGGGAATTGCCATTTCCCCAGCTGTAGGCAAAGGCAGTAGCATGATGTTCAGTGTCGAAGGCATAGAGATTTGAGCTGCCCGTGTTGTATCTTCTCTGCTGTCAAAATGGCAGGTTTACTGCCTGTTACAACGTGTGCCCACAGACCTTTTCCAATACTCAGCATCTTGCCAACAAAGCAATGCTCAGCCGCAGTGATCAAAGATTTACTAGCAATAACTGCCGCAGTAGGTCTCCAGCACAATGGGATGGGGTTGTTTTTCTCTTAAAACAGGATTGTAAACTGTGAGGGAGCTCAGTGCGCTGTCATGCAAAGGTCCCTCAGGTGAGAGCATCATCAGCACAGCTATATTAGCAAGGTTAATCAGCCCAAACGGAGAGATGATCTGCACGTCCACCACTTCCCACCACCGCAACACTGTTCTCTTCCTAATCAGGTACCCACTGCTGAGTGAAACATGGGGATGTTTCACGAAGGGCTTCCCCACAGGGCAGAGTGGTGTGGCTGTGTTGAGGCAGACCGCTTTGTACAGAACTTGTGTCTGAAGGGAACAAATCCCTTCTTGTGCTAGTCTGGCGGGCCATGTATGAGTCTGCTAGTGACACCCACGTTTAACCTTGGCTGTAGACGAGGAAGTTGCTGAACCAGGTGTTGAAAAGGTCTAGATAAACAAGGTGATCTCCTGTACCCCTTTTTTCCTATGAAATGGCATGTTTCCATTACAGAAAAATCCCATAAAAGTGGGTAGATTCTGAAGTTTTTCCTACTAGATGTTTTTCGAAACGAGCTGTAGAAGGTAATAGGAAATTATATCCCTACCAAAGAGCTCAAAAAAACTTTACAGAAGAAACAAAACCAGTTTTCATACACTATCCAGGAGTGGTAAAGGGTGAAATAACCTGGATGAAATGAAAACATGGCTGATACAGAACCACAGAAGTGGCACTGCGCAAACACACTTAATTGAACACATTGCTGTTGGGAGCAGGGCAGCTTTAAATGATAACGGGACAAAGTGAGGCCTCGTGTGAGCAGTGGATGCCCTGTACCATACACCCTGTGGCACTCAGTCAAAACTACGGCGACACCTGATTAATCCACAACCTAGAGAAATTATGCACCTGTAATTAAAAGTTGACCCTAATTCAGATTTGGTAGTTCTGTCTCCTTTTTTGTTCTCTCTTTTTTTCTCTTCTCTTTTTCATTCTCTTTTTCATCTCTTTTTTTTCTCTTGTCTCTTTTTCCCCTGTTTTTTTTCTTTTCTCTTTTTTCTCTTTGCCTTTCTTTTCTGCAGAAACTGTTATTTTGTGGGTTTTTTGTTGTTTTTTTTTTTTTTCTGTAAAATGCCATTGTTTTTATCACTAGTGAATTATGCAGAACTTTTCCTTAGGACTGTATTAAATAAAAGATCTAGCAATGGCATTTTTTTTGTGTGAGCTTCAAGATTTCAGCCTGAAAAATGATTTTTAAGAATTATTTCTTTCTGCCTGTTCAGGTATTTATGTTATACATTTCATCCCTTTCTGCAAATACGTCAATATTGAATGCTAGCAGTTTATGTCTTAAGACTATTTATAGCTTTCTGAATATTTCTTTCAAATGTTGAGAAAAATAAAGAATAACAACAATGCAGCATATAAAAATAGAGTTGCTCAGGAATGTATTATTCATAATGAACATGAGAACCTGTTTTTCCAGAAGAATTGGTCTGATTAAATCATTCACTACTAAGGCCGCTAGTTATTTATTTTTGTCTTTAGAATTATTTAGGGGATTTTTCTTTGTAATAAATGGACTTGTATACCCATATTTGGTAAACCAGTGGGAAGTCACCAAATGAGGAATTATTTCATTTTACAAAATTTTTAGCAACTAAGCAATGTAAACACTATCGGTTAAATATGGCAAAGTTGCATATTTGTATTCCTTGGGCTATAGTTTGAAAAAAAAAAAAAAATTCAAATTATTTTATATAACACTGCTTCTTACAGACTTCCTTTAAGTGAAGTATGAAAGCTGCAGTGTAAGCTTTATTGGCCTATAAATATGTCATTATAGTTGGACTACATTTATATGCTTTGGATTGTTGTTTAAGCCAAGAAAATATGTCTCTACAGGTTGACTTTTTATTGAAACCCTTTGAGGCATACAACAGAATGTATTTTAGGCCAAGGTTATTAAAACAGCATTTTCATTTTTGCAGCAGACTCATTGTCAATTATGCTGCCACAAACTGTCTGTGGATAGGCAGTTATGAATGGTTTCATCTCTAAATGTGTCTTTAGAAAAAGAAATAAAAGATAGAGGAGTCAGAGCTGAAATTGAGAGAAGAGACTGAGGGGAAAATGACTGAATTTAGTGCTCGCCGGCTCTGTTGGTTTGGGTTAGGCTGGGCTGCGGCACTGCCTGGGTTTAGCTGAGGAACAAATGGCCCCTGTGCTTGCGCTGGTCCAGGGGGGTGGGAGCCACCGCTGCCCCAGCCTGGCAAGCTGCATCCCTCTGGCTCACGAGTCTGTCACGACGGAGCTCTGGGTTTGGTCCCCAAACTGTCATTGCCTCTCTTTTTATCAGCCTTGTATGAGTCTTTATCATACCAAAATGGTGGTTGAGGTTGCCACGCTCTGGGCACTCTGTTCCTGCTCTGGCAGCATTAGTAATGGGGATGAGCAAGCTCTGGTGCTTACGGAAGGGTTTTTTGCTGCAGTTATTGCTTGTTTGAGTCCAGGAAAGGGGAACCCAAAGAAAATTCAGTGATCAGTCCTGTCATTCATTCAGTCTTTCATTCCCCACAGTCTTGCGTTTGGGGGTGTAGAATCTGGATCTTTGTTCTTTGTGAAATCCAGGAAAATGAGGTGCTACTTCCAGCTGAGTTTTATGTTTTAGCAGTCACTTTTTTCTAGTCCATAGGTGTATTTTTCAGCAGTTGTTCCCTACTTCGCTCTTTTGAACCCTCCAGCAGAGCTTGCCGGGCAGGGCTTGGATGCTGCAGGACTGGGTCACCCGCTCATTTCCTTCTCTGCTTTACCAGTCTCATAATTTGCCTAGCTTCATCCGGGAGATCCCAGCTCCTCATCGGATCTTGTGTTGCTGTATAAATTGGCCGACCCATGGCAGATAGCAGTGAGTTTGGAAAGGGAAGCAGAGCGCGGATGGCCTTATCTTGCAGGAAGGTGCTGACCCCTTGGTGCCCAGGAAGGCACGCACTGGGCTGTTGTGTGGCCCTTCTGATTTCACTTACCAATGGCCTTGCAACAGGCATGACTTCTCCAGATGAAGATTATCAAGTCGTAATGTAGCCAAACTGTAATATTATCGAAACTGATAATCTGCAGCTGTAGTGTGCTCAGACACTTGCGGTGACTTCTGAACTGATGCCGACTCTACTTTTTCATTGTTCGTCGTGTGCTGCTGAGTTCAGGCTCGCCTGGCTTAACTTGATGCAATAATTTTCTGACCAGCTAATTGTTAGCTATTCTGAGTACAGCTACTTCAGATATTTTGTGCCTAAGTCATGCCTTTAACTCTCTTCCCCTCCCCTTCTTCTCTCTCTGCACTCTTTGCCTCTTCCTTGTGCCTCCCTGTCCCCATTGCCTTAGCTGAATGCCATTTTGGTCTTGCTAAAGCTCCTGTAAGTGTCCCATTATCCCATTTTCCCCTCTTTGCCCTTGTCCACCGTATGTGGGTTTTTTTGTCTCATGGGTCAGGGTGACCTCTCTAACTCATTTTAACCAGCCCAATTGATACAGCTCTTTTGCCGTAGATGAGGCTATTACATGACTTGTCTGTTGTACTCCACGGAGCCAGAATGGAGGAGGATGGCTCCCCTGGGGAAGAAGGACCGTGGCCTGTGTTTGTGCAGCTCCTAGCACGTGCCGGCACTGCTGCAGCAGCAGGAGAGCACTGGCAGGCTGTGGAGCAACGCTGTTAGGATTGCTGTTCAGAGGGAAGCGGGAAGGCTTCCTTTGGTTGTACATCATCTTTTGGTTTAGTTCCTGCTTACCTTTAACATGTTTGGGATAGGAGATAACCTGAGGTGCTGAGCAGACAGCACTGGCGTTGTGTGAAGAGGGCAAGATAAATGTTTATTTTTATTATTTGTCAGCCAGTTGGTTTAAGATAACTAATATTTGTTGGCTTTAGTTGCTGAATGCCTTTTAAGTGCTGAAAGATGCTGCTGCTGTTAGGTGTGGTGTACCCCCAATAATCCTGTGATAATGACATATTTTTTCCTGGAGGTGACACTATCTCCAGTAGCATTTTGGGGCTCCCCGGCCTCACTTGCCCCTGTCTCTTGAGCCACTGCTGCTCTCCTCTGCACCTTCCCCAGCCTCCCTGGGAGGAGGCTGGCGGGGTCCTCGGGAGGTTGTCTGTAGCCACCTGGTCCTTCCCGAGGCCACGTGTTTGCCCGAGCAATGCTGGGATGATTTAAGTGCTGTTAATTCCTTCCTTTCTCTGGGGATAGCCTGCTTCATTACAATGGAATCGTACGGGGGTGAAAAAACATTTTACTATACAGCACTGGCTACGGAAGCCTTTAATTTGCCACTGGATTGTGTTGAGCCTTGTCTATTTGTGGCTCTTGAAAGGAGTTTTAACACCACACATCTCAAACTTCAAGCGTGCCTTATCAAAGAGATGAAATTTGGATTTCTTCTCAAACTTTGACCTTCCTTTGAGGTCTTATAAAAGGGGGGTGGTAGCGTTGCCCCTGGGAATTGAGGAGGTGGGTATTTTGTTCTTTGAAATATGGAAGATCTGCCAAGAAATGTAAACAAAATCCCACGTAACTTCTCTCTAGGTAGCCCCTAAATCACAGTGCCTATTCCCCACCCCCAACGGTTCCTGCAGCAGGAGCAAGCTAACATGATTATCAGAATTGTGCTGATAGCAGTTGTCACTGTGTCAGCGTTTTCAATTATGTATTGGTATGACAGGGCACTTTGTCGTTGGTGTAGAGCACAGCCATTTGCAATTCCAGTTCTAGTCTGTTCAGAAGCATCAGGGAAGGAATCGCTGCTGCAAAACAGGAGAGGAGGAAGAGTTAAATTTTACTGCCTTGTGAAGCTAGAGGGAACTACTCCACGTTCCTCTAAAGCTGAAGTTGCAGCAGTTTGCACCATCAATAAGAGTTTTGTTGCAGCCTCTGGTTGGAACAGGAGTAGCCTACATAATTACAAAATAAGTAGATAAAAAATAAGAACCATTCACAGACAGCGTCAAAGCAGCCAGTGTGGGACAGTGTCCCTTTAAAAATGTTTGACAGCTTTTTTTATTTTTGTCTGTTTTTAGCACCGAGATTGACCTTGCCAGGCTGTGTAATAACCCACATGTGTCTGCTCTCCAGGATTTTTTCCCTTCTAGTCACTCTTGGATCTTGCATTTAATTCTTACTGACCATGAGGTTTTGTTCCAGTAACTGGAAACGTGTGCCTCCTGCTGCAGCGCTGCTGTGCTCTGAATCTGACTTTATCTCACTGTCTGCCTTTTTTTTTTTTTTTTTTTAATTTTTTTTAACTTTTGGGTTTAGAGGGTGCTGTTTTCCTCCCCAGCCTTCCCTCTAGTTTCCGTCCCTGCCCGTATTGTTTCTGGGTCCCAGGGGGACCCAGTTTGGGACGTCTATTGTTTTGTGTCCCTGCGCTTCCCTTGCCCAGCACCGTGGAGGGAGGTGATCAGCGGTCTCCTCTGTGTGCCATGGCCGCTGCTTAGAGCTGTTGGTCCCTCATACATCAATGACTCCTTTTTCCTGCATTGTAGCCTTCCCACGCAGCCAGCCAAAAATTGGCTGAGTACCGAGATCTGTAAACTGAGCACCTATATAGCGTTGTGGTATAGTTGGGTGGGCCTCGAGGACGTCCTCTTTTTTCCTGCCTGGCTGCTTTCCTGTGCTGTAATTCTGCGTTGCTGGAGCCCAGGACTTGGAGTCCTGCGGTCATCTTTGACTCCAAGTGCTCCGTTAATCAAGTCTAAGCTGTCTTCGTACCAGCTAATGAATCATTCTGGCTCGCGACCTGTGCTGCTGTGCCGAGATGCTCAGGCTCTTCTGCGGGTGCTGTTGACACCATGGCCAGATCTGGGTGTCAGTTCCCTTCTGGGGCAGGGAGGGGAAAAACCAGACCCAGCTTATTCAGCATCTCCCTTCCACGTTGCTTTTCTGAGTTGCCTCTTCGTTAGTCCCGTGCCCAGAAAGTCACAGTGTGCCTTCTGTTTACAGGTGCACTGCGGCATGCCTGGCCTGTCATTGTCTGTCTTCCTAAATATCTTAGTCCGGTTCTGACTGCTGTGTTGCAGAAAGGCTAGTGCTTGCTCTCTGAGATACAATATTCATCTTCTTATAGATGGCCTGTCTCGTGCCATGGGGTTTTGTCAGAGAAAGCATCCTTTGTGCATCTGAAACTGATGGAAGAGACTTGCTTTTTCTCCCCCTTCTCTTCTCACAAAATCATTTGCTAGCACAGAGGCACACAGGAGCAAAAGCTGGGCTGCCCCCGCCAAGCTGTGTGGGGCTGAATACCAACTAATGGCCATGTTAGCGTTTGTGGGGACCTCAGCAACAGGAGGTGGTGGGCCCTTAGCTTGCCGAGGTGGAGCTTTGCGTGGGCAGGCAAGGGAAGGTGGGAGATGGGCTGGCTAGGAAGAAAAGGAAGGTGTTGGACAAGAGTGTGGGAAGGGGCTTGGCTCCAGTGGCTGAGTGAGGCAGTAGCAAACCTGCCTTCCAAACATGGGATCTCCCGAAGCGTTGCGAGCACCCAGAGGGGCTGTGTCGATGCAGAGGAGAAGGCTGTGGTTCTGGCATCCTTGCTCTTGTTAAACCAAGTTTTAAGGCTCTCAGTATCAATACTCTGACTGCTTAATCTCTTTTTGTTAATTTGGTTCATGCTTCTCTTTGCTGGCTTGGTGATCCTTGCATGATGAGGGTGTTTGAGAAAGGAGGGGTTAAATGTAGTATATGCGTAAATTGGAGTGCAGTTTGTGGGAGCTGGTGACAGAGAAAGCATATATTTAAAAAATGTAACAGCATCAGTTGTAACTTACCAAGTAGGTTTTGTATTGGAGAGCATTGTGGCATAACCTTTATTTACTTTATTTAGTAAAATCTGTACCATGTAAAATAAGTTCCTCCTTCATTTTACTGATAATAATAATAAGCTTGTAAAAATGAATCCTCAGCACTGTAAACCTTCAGCTTGGGTCTCTCTTACTCTGTTACATTGTGAAGGACAAATACTTAACACTATAAAGAAGCTTTTGTTAGTGATAGGTAATGTTGTATTATTTTAGCAGGAGTATATTTTAGCAGCTTGTGAAAAATCAAGGTGAATTTTCACATCTGCGTGTCTGCTGCATAATTGATATATGTAGAAGCTGAAATTCAAAATAAGCTTCTAGAAGAGCATACATTTGATTTTCCTAAACATTTAAATATATGTATCACACCCTCATTTTAAGATGCCAGTTAATGACTTTATGAGCGTGTTGGCAGCCAGAGCATTACATGTGGTTTGAGAAATGTGTCTGGATATGCTTGGTAAGCAGTATTGTTCTGACAGTGTACTAAAGGCCATCTTCAATTTGACTGTGCTCTACTTTGTTATGCTGTGAAAGAAAAAGATAATTCAGCAGAGCATTGTGCTGTCGGCTGGAGACGCCACACTTCAGAATACAAATATTACTAAGGATAAATGAATCATTAAAAGAACAGTAGCATAAAATATCTGATGAATGAACTCCAGGAGTCTCTGCTGGAATAAATTTAGCATTCACGGACAGTACCATAATATGTGAAATAATAGTATCAGTTCTACATTCAGATGCCAAAAACATTTATGGACTCAGAATAATTGTGAATTACAAGGCTATAAATACATAGAGGGGATTTGGTGATATCATAATAAACCATGAGAAAGACGCTAGGCTGGTTTCTAATGTTACCAGAACCTTGAGATATATTTACAACCTTGTTCACCCTCCCGTAGTTTTAGGGGGCAATTCTCCTCTCACAACACATTCGTCATTCCCATTAGTGCCAAGGGGAGTTATGCATGTGTGTCACGAGTGGAATAGATCCCCACATGTTGTACAATTCAAGGATCCTTTAACAAATCGAAAAATTAATTTAAGAAAAAAGTGGGAAACATTCCCTCTCGTCCTCCTCCAAGTTCCCTCATGTCCTGTTCTGCTCCTGTGAATGAGGCTAGTGAATGGAAAATAGGTAAAGGATGGTAAGGTAGCTGCTGTGTTCCTGCACGTTTCATCCACAGCTGCATCATTTTTTTTTCACTTTTTATTACTAAGAAACAAAACAACCCAAAGCCCAGATGTTCTGGTCCCAGGTTTCTTTAAAGTGCTGGCTAATGCATTTTAAAAGCTTGTTGTGAATACCCAGGGAAGGCTGGGATTGTCAGCCTGTCCACCAAAAGGAGGCTTCGCTGTTGTGATATGAGATCCGTGCCTGATAAGAAGAGTTAATTAGGAACTGGGGCCGAACCTGACGTGATATTCAAGAGCATGTTCAGCTTTCAGCATGTCCCATGTCACCTGTTTGTAATTAAGCCTGGTGTCCCCTGCCTTCCTGAATTGGGGCAGTGAGAGAGTCTCCGCAGGTACTTAGTGTCGGTTCACACATCTCAATATTAGATGGGCTACAGGGCTCTACAGGACCCCTTCCCCTCCTAGCGTCTTCCCCCAGCCAGCTGTACGGTGTTACTGGCCTCATCCTTCTTCTAAGTCATCAGCAAAATATGCATGTTCAGCGCGGTGCAGAGCAAGTCTGCTCGGTAATTCCACATTCCTTAGTGTTGCAGGAGGTCTCTCCACTGGCCAAGCTGCAGTCTTTCTGCCCATCCTTCTCGCAGATTTACGCTCCTGGCTGTACATCCAGCCCTTCCAGGGCATTTGTGGTATCCGCAGTGGGAAGGGTCTATGGCTTGGTTGACATCCCTCCGTGCGGTTCCTGTTTTACTTTTTGTGTCTTGGTAAACTCAGCCCCTGACATCAGCAGATGAATCATGTCCTTGAGATACATCCTGGACCTTCCATTTTTGCCAGGTGATGAAGCAAAGAGAAGATAATTACAGGACCAAAAAAAAAAAACCCAAACCCAACAGTGGTCATCAGCAGGGGAGAAGCCTTGTCAGCCTCGTAGGTGACTTTAGGCTGTAGCATGTGTCAGAGATACCCAGCTAGTCACTGAGCCGGGATTTGCTTCGATCACCCCCAGTTTATTTTGTTGCCTTTCTCTCTGGATTCATGCTATGGCAAGGTCATGGGATTATTGACTATTTGTTTTTAGTTAATTACTCCTGACTTTAACTTGATATTCTCAGCAATAGCTGTGTGAGCTCTCCTGGCAAACACGGTAGACAGTGTGTAATGCAGTCTTAATGCATGTTTTTTTCTCTTTAATTATTTTAAAACCACAGTCTCCACTTTTGTTTCACACTAAGTATTTCCAGATTAAAAGCTTTGTGGGATGAAAATTAAATGATAAGGTACTATAAAAATCTATTTCAAGAATCTTGAATGTTTCAGCTCCATCTTTATTTTTAGTTTTCTTACTCCCTGAATGACCCTTACTTGTGACAGTGTATGTCACTATACACTTCTAGTTTTGTTGCACCGAGAAAATAGCTGAAAAAGTCCTTTTACATTTGTGGTTTTAATCCTCTGTTCAGATACATAAAAATGTGGCCCCATAAGTTCTGTGGTACAGTAAAAAAAAAAAAA
Organism: Charadrius vociferus; assembly: GCF_000708025.1. Lineage (NCBI taxonomy): Eukaryota > Metazoa > Chordata > Aves > Charadriiformes > Charadriidae > Charadrius > Charadrius vociferus. Next base: position 825,162 of record NW_009649467.1, on the reverse strand, counting down.
AAATAAACCCAACCCAAATAATTTTGGCAGTTCAAATGCAGAAACTAAAAATAATTTAATCTGCAGTGTGAACATAGTTTCATATTTATACTAGCATCTGGCCTCAGGAATTGAATACTCCATTCTTTAAATAGCTTCGCTCTGGCTCTTGAATGCTTTGTGACTAGAACATTACCCTACAGTCATACACCTTGTTTACATATTTCTGTTAAAAGGCAAAAGAACTTACAGTACTTCAAAACATTGGTACAAGCTCCCTCCTCCCCTTTTGCCTTGGAAAAGAGAAGTTAAAAAGAAGAAAAAATGAAAAAGTGATCTGAAAGTGAGTTTTAAATTTAGTTATCTCAGTTTGCTGCTGGGTACATATTTTACTGTCATTTGTGTAAAAAACTGGAAGAAAAATTTTCCAAAGAAAATGTGGGCCATTCCAGATGCTCAACAGTAGTCAAACACAAATTTATGTACACTTTGTATGTTTGCTTTTAATCTGGCAAATGCCTTTGTCTTTAAAAACACTCTGCCTAGCGGCAGTGGATCTTTTTTGTTACCCATATGGTAGAAATAAGGAGTAGGTCCCTGCAAAGGAAAAATATCAGAATAATGTAATAAAAAGGTAAACACTGGAAACGGGTGGCTAATGATTAGCTTCTTGCAGTCTTTAGGGACAAAGTATCTTTTTATAGTTTTATGATCTTTGCCCAGCCCGACTTCAGGAGAAATTGCATTTTCAGAATTATATATTTGAAACTTCATCTAAGCTTCACAAATTTAGTAGATCCCTATTTAGTGTCTGTTGGTGAATGTAAGTCCAGCCTAATGTTCTTACTGCTATTTTTTCATTCACATGTCTTGAGGTCAACCTAGAAGCAGAAGAGAAAATATCCCATTTTTAAACCTTAATCCAGAATCCATTTGTATGAGTCACTAAAACAAAATCATAGTGGTTTGGCTAAAAAAGGCTTCATGTCCAAAGGGAGCGTTCCTTAAAATGCTGGCGCGTTTTCCACAGTGTTTCTTGAATGTGTTTTATGTTGTCTTTGTGCTATTGTAAAACATCAAAGATTAGATCCCGTAGTTTTGTGTGTGGGAGGCTCCTGGTATGTCAGTGGACCGGTCAGCTTGAACGGGGGCAGGAGCCTTGCTGCCTTGAGAGGTGTTCAGCCCTGTCAGCTGCCTGCTGTGCTTCTCCCTTACGGGAGCCTTCCAGCTCAGGTAGGGAGAGCTTGAAGAAGGAGCATTTCTTTTCCTTGTGGTAGTTATTCAGTGTTGTACCGTGGGCTTAGACTTGCTGCTGTGGTGCTCGGGAGCAAACCTTGCAGCAGCGTGAGTGGCAGGAAAATTTGGTCCTGGGTGCCTTTGTGAAAAACTTTGAGAGACAGCAAGTCGTTGTGTTTTTCCTCCCCAGATATTATATCTCTCAACAGGAAAAGAACCTCCAGGATAATCATCCACTCGAGCTTTGGGTGGTCAGTGCCATTTTCTGTAGGCGTTAGACTAGGCTGGGACGCATGAGAAGGTCAGTTCCAAGGCCGTACTTCGCCACCACCTCCAACTTTGATCTTCCCGTGGTGGAGCAAGAGAGAGGTGCTGCAATGCTGGAATGGGAGCAGGGATGAGGATTGTTGAAGATGGCAATAAGGGCTGCTTCTCTGCCTTGCCACTGGGATTTTTTGGTATGTGTGGTTTGGGTGTTCTTGTTCGCCTTCCCTGCAGGAAAGGTTGCTGCTCAGCTTTTCCTCTATTTTTTTTCAACCTGGGCCTTCCGACTTGCATGTAGTGAATGTGAACAGCCCAGGATTTAGCTTTTGGTGATTTCAGATACCATGTGATTCCAAGGCACAAAACCTGTGATTTATTGGGTAAAGCCTATTTAATATCTTAAAAGCATAGAGTAGGAGATCAGATGTGAGCATAGCAGCCTTAAAATATATTTCCTGAAAACATACTTAAGAACGTTTAGGTCTATATGAAATATACAGGAAATGAGGCCAATTTTGTCCCTGCTATTTTGACGGCAGGGTGCGCAGGAGAGATGGAGAGAGTGTGGACAGGAATTCATGTGTTTGATAACAAGAGCCCAGCATATTTGCACAAATGGAATAGGAGCTTGTTTCACTTTTGGCAGCCAAAACTCTATTGGTAGTTTCTCTGCCTCATTGAGAGACTTTTAACTGATCAGACGTACTTGCAAATCCATATAAGTTAATCTGAAAAGTCATTCCCTCATCTTTGGCCAGTCATGTAAGGTGTTTACACAAAGCAGTACCTCTTTGCCACATCTGTTGGTTTGGGGAAGCAAAGGGAAGTGATTCTTAAGGGACAAAGATGAAGAAAGGATGCTATACTGTATTAGACACTTTTTCCCTAGTTACCTTGTAGACAAAGTCAATATAATAGTAAGAAAAAGTTTACATGCTTTTTACTGGGAGAATACTTGTTGAGTGTTGCTTCTAAAACAAGAGACCCTCATGAACAGTGCAGCAGAACAGCAGTTGCCAGAAGGACCTGTAGTGATTTCTGATCACACTAATGATTGACCATTGTCTGCTGCACAAATGAAATTTTCTTTTTTTCTGAAGAGCATCGGACTACTTAATGTATGGCTGGTTTTCTTAAATAAGCACTTCACTTTCTACTTTTTAGGACAACAATGCAATTAAAATTCTTATTTGAAGAGGAAGATTGTGAGAACAGTGCTTGGAAATTTTATTGTCCAGGCTCTGAAAACATTTTGAGTGCATTTGTCTAAAAGTGTCATTCATACCTCACTGGGCGTATGGCAAATTTCTTACTTAAAATCATGTAGCATTTCTTAGGCAGCATGTATTTTTAGTTGGACGTGTAACTAAGGTTTTGCAAATGTTTGGTTGAGCGAGTCAAAACTTGGAAAATACTCTGTGGTTCAGTTTTCTCTTGTTTTTACAGTGTTTTTGTCAGTTGTGCTTCTTATGGTCATAGTATCTCCAGCTGGAGCACAAGCTCTCAGGAAACAGAAGTCCTTGGGCCCAGTCCCACAGCGTACTGGGGGTCACAGGTGGCGTAAGGAATGCTCTGAGCTCAATCTGACCAACAGGGCACGTCATGTGCATCACTAAAGGATATCAAGATGTGACAGAATGGGATGGCGTTCATAGAAAAAATGGGACTGCAGTTTCCATTTTCTTGCTCCTTTTCCTTCAGAGCATGTCTGCGTGGATTGCGTGTAGGACTGGAATTTTGTGTGTGCCTCATTGAGATCTTTGCCCCAAATATCCATAAGAATTTCCCACCATCTCCATTTCCCAGTCAGTTCACCAGCTAGATTGCTGAAACCAAAATAGGACACGAGCCTCCTTGGAGGAGTAGCTACCGCAACAGCTTGCTTTGTCCTGTGCATTCCCTTTCACCAGATGAAGTGACACCAGTTCCATGCCAGTGACTGCTGACTCTAAAGCCAAGAAGCCCTCTCGTGTGTGACAGCCTGAACACAGAGGCCAGATTTATACCAGAGTGAATCCTCAGTTTCCTTTGATGCCGTAGCTGTTTTGATATCTCTACCTAAAACACAGAGACATCACAGTTTCAGCAACAGAGCTGTAGTAAATCCCTGCCATTGCTTCCCTCACTTGCAAACTTTTAGGGATAACGGGTACCTTATGGGTACTGTCCTCACAGGTGTTGACAGCTCCCTCCGTGGTCAGCAAATGCAGGTGTTGAACACAAGAACCTAAACAAGAAACAAGAATTACTCATCTAAATGGAAGCAGTTTTTGACATTGGCAATGCAGGATGGCCAGGTCTGCTGAGGATAACAAAGATGTCGTGTTCTTGGAGCAGGCTCTCCTTTTGTTCCCTTTTTTTTTTTTAACAGGTTCCTTTGCAGCTCTTTCTCTTATGCTACCTTGTCTATCACTTTGGCCAGAGCCAAGAGCTTCGTGTACCTATATCTGAACTCATCTGTACAGCTTTTTGTGAAGACGTTGTGGTGCTAAAACGTCACCCAAAATCTGTCTTCAGGATGGCTTCAGGCTTTCCTTTTTAAGCAATTGGTTTACTTATACAGCTGGCATCAGAAGAAATATGATTGCACACAGTAGACGTGATTTTCCTTTCCAGGATCAAAATTTTGAGGTGACGGTCACTGCTAGGCACTCTGAAGCTCAGGTTGTCCTGCCACAGTGTCTCAAAATGAGCGTCCTGTTGTGTCATTACATGTCACTGGCTAAGCGTTGTGTAATTCCCGTTGTGCTTGGAGACCTGCTACAGCAGAGCTCGGGTGATGTACTCTTCCAGTATCAGGAATCCACAGAGCAGCAAAGAGCAGCAGCTTCTCCAGTATCGTTCCTGGACTTGGCTGCGAGGTTGGGAGTGTGGGAGAGCGTTTTTTTCAATCACTGTTCAACTGACAGAGATAAAGCTGCTTCGTCCTGTCAAGTGGAAAGGTGTGGCTTGGCAGTCACAGTGGGGACCCCGCTGTGGCATACATTGGCTTGAGTGAGAAAAGATTGGTTCTTTGCCCTTCCCGTACTATTTGTGACCGTTCCAGATTTTACTCTCTGGATACCATCCCTCCTTGTTTTTCAAAGCCCTCTAATACCACAGGCTTAAATTTGCAGGGGGACTGCAGCGTCCACAGGCTTGTGCCGGTGCAGGAGGAGGCAGCCCGTGGGCCAGGAACAAAATGCTTTGCATCTCTCAGAAGTTCCCATCTCACTTATATTGGGCATAAATGCTCCCTGCAATTTGTTGAATTGCTTATCATGAACACGATGGTTACTGTGCAATAAGTAACTATTCTTTTGCATATTCTGTTCTTCCTGGGCATTGTAGGAATTCGTGCATCGGTTATGTACTGACAAGAATGACTAGACTGGAGTGAAATGTTATGGGTCATTAAACACATGACCAACCCCACCTTCATTTTGTTGAGCGTACCTATAAATCTGATCAGTTTTCTTCTTTACAGCTAGTTGACCTGGGGATCAGGCTGTTGGCTTAGACAAGTTAGATTGCTTTAAGCACCTGTGAACTAGTTTTGTAGTGGTACCAGCCTATTTCGTTTCCAGAAAGTGGAAGTTTGAAGTAGGTCCCGAATCTGGTTTCTCACATGCGAGATCATTTTGCTACCCGTGACCTAGAAACCAACAATGAATGTATAAATTACAGACAAGAAGAAAATTCTGAATTGACTGTAAGGTGAATGGAAGTTGAATAATTCCCTGAACTTCAGCTGGGAAAAGAAGAAAAGATCATTGAATTCTAAAACGGACTTCAATATAGACAAAGAAAATGTTATTTTAGTATAGATTAAACTTATGACTAAGATATAGACAGATTATTGTGTCTGTTTCAGATGTAATTTCATGCCTGAGAATTTACATTGAAGGCAAACTGGTCTGGATCACATTAGCAAGGGCCCTGTTTTGCTGTCAGTTTAATTAAATGGAAACTGCTGGCAAGGAGAGCTGAGTAGGTTTATAGAAGCAATACTATTTTGTATGTTGGAACAGGAAACTGTTGGGTCTTCCAGTTTGAAAGGGACACAAAAATGAAACCTGTGATTCATTCTTGTTTACAAACTCCCAGCTAGTATACGATGACCTTAGTGATAAATTAACTGCAATTACACGTTATATGTAGTGGGCTTTACAATAGCTGCAGACTTCGTAGTTATGAAAACCATGACCTTTGACAGGGAGGTTAGAACATGAAGTTTTTCCAAACAGCGCCTAGATCTTCAAAAGTATTCACGTTTCCTTCCCCGTTTCATGTGAGTAGATTGACAAGATGTGCAGTGGGTGTTCTGTTTGCTCGCCGCAAGATTGTTGTCAGGCATAAACCCCCCAAAACAAAAAAGCCCGCCCTTCGGGAACATTGATTTATCTGTTAACTGTGCCTGGCATGCTGCCTGTTGGCTTTGATTTCAGAGAGAAACATATTTGGTTACTTTAATAGGCAAAAGCACTGAACCTGACTTGTAGGGGAAAAAATTGTTTTCTTTCCCTTTTTCAGTTCTGTTTATCGTATCCTGACGTTCTGTATCATAATTGTGCAACAGTTCCAAGTTGGAGTAAAGAAAAATAGAACTGGATCTCAGACTCCCATCAGCCTCATTATTCGAGAGCCAGCTTTTCTGGGTGACTCAGTGGGACTGAAAATGAATGTTTATCCCAGTTAATAGCCACCCTGTGACACCAACTCTGATGGTATCAAATGCTTTTTTGTTCTCAAGAGTTGTTCACATCACCTATTTATATCTCCTCTTTTTATTTACATTTGGTTTTATCCTCTAGAAATTTTTGCTGAGCTTGAGTTGACTTGCCTCTTCCACCCTAAATCTGTTTGTTCCCCCTTTTTTGCTTATTTAGATATATTGAAAGAGAAGGGGGTTTCTTTCTCATATTCTTTGACCAGAAAAATTCATATTTTCAGCTACTTCTTCAATTTATGATGTCACAGTTTGTGAGATTAAAAGTTGTGAATTTGAGAAAGTAAGGTTTTTGATCATGTTACGGTAATTGTCTCCTTTATTGTGTTATGTATATACATATAGTTATCTATGATGAAACTGCGAGGGTATATGTATCTGTGCCTCTGTGTTTATACACAACTGTATGTGTTGCTCAGCTCTGATACCCATAAAGCACTTGGCCAAAAGAGTATCTTTATGAAAGACTTACATTCTTCACATAAGTATCAGAGGTAATAAAATATTTTGAGACCTACAAAGATCAGAAGAAAAAGCAGGAAGAAAAAGAGATTTTTTTAAAGAAGCTGTAATAGCAGCAAGACAATCAGAACAAGAAGGTTCTTGGAGATCTCTGTCCCTGTGAATGCAGTGGTTTTTTTCAGTGAAGCTGTAGGAGGAATCCATGTTTTAATATTAACTTCAGCCATGCTGTAGCCCGGTGCCTCCAGTGAGCGTGGAGCTCTGCATGGCTGGAAGGTAGGTGGAGATGAGGTTTGGAGAGCTGTTGCGTAACGGTAGGTGAGGGAAGAAACGCCTCGGCCACTGTCAGTGCTTTTGCCTCTTACAGTAACATGAAACAGTCCGTACCAAAGCACTCCGTGGCGTTTTCATACGCTGGGGGGAGGCACTGGAGGGCACATGTGCTCACCTCTGCTCGGTCCGCTGCCTCAGCTGGGTGATGGTCTCCTGAGGGCCAGCTCCCAATGCAAGTTGCTTAGAAATAATTAAAAAAAACCCAACAGGCAGCAAACTCTTCCCAAATCAAGGGGCTGTCCATCAAAGCAGACCGCTGGCTCTCGCTTATAGGTCCTGGAGGTAGAAAAGGAGCAAGAAGGGGTCAGTTACTTTTGATCCTGACTGTGGTGAGGTAAGAAGTGCAGAGAGGTCAGGGAGGAGTTAGTAAATTATTTGGTGTGGATAAGTAGGAAAATATTTCACAAGCTGGGATAAAAAATGCTCAGCTGACTGCTTCCACAGCAAGGAGGGACTTCAGCTATCTCCCTCCAGGGTTTCCAGCACGACCGACTGCACCAGCAGCGATGGCCGATACTCAGCCCCGAATCCGTGGCCCACCACGCGTTTGGCTGGCTGCAGGAGGCTCGGGTCGCTTTGTCGCTTCCAGTCCCGGCTCCCCATTACCGTGGTCTCAATGGCTGCAGTGCAACCACATCTGTCGTACTACGGAGTAGCAGGATCCCTCAGTGCGGCTGTGCTGGTTGTGTTGGAAAGCTGTAGGAAGCAAAATCTTTCTGGAGGAGGTGCCTTTCAAGGCAACTTAGAAAGGAGAAAGATTTTCCCAGTTGTAGTGATGGTGAGACTCAAAAGCTTACAGTAAAAACTTTCAGTCTCTAGAAAGTAAAATGAGATTCTTTACCAGCTAGTTTATTTTAATTTTTCTTTTCCTGTTCTGCTTCGTGACAGAACTTCAAATAAGTATGTTGATTTATGATTAAAGGTATTTTAAAGCTGTAGTATGCTGTAACAAAGCAATGCCAGCTTATTGTTTCTGGCCCTATCCAATTATACAATTGAGTTTAGGCATGTAATAATGTTATAACAGAAATATCCATCATGATGGATTGAATTTCATGAAGTATGATGCAAGAATATTTATAGCTCCATTCTTAAAGCCACTTTTAGGTCAGAATATGCCTCCTTGGTATGGCCTTTCAATACAGGAAAAAATCTGTAACTTTTCTCGGTCCAACCCTAAACCTTCCACAACCCCGTGCCTACACAGGGAAGGGGGTGTGTGTAGGTTGATGGTAAGCAGAATATGATAGAATAGAGTAATTATTTCCGCTAGAAAATGAGGATCCAGCATTATTTGTACAGTAACACAAAGTCATTATTTGGCTATGCTACTGTAATGAAACAATAAAGATCATACTTAATTTAAGTATCATCTCCCAAGAGACTTCTTGCTCTCCTTCTACCATTTTGGCTATTAAAACAAATTTAAATTGCTGGTCTAGTTTCCCACTGCTTTTCAGAGAGCAGAGTGGGCAAAGCCTCCCCCTCCTCCCAGCTCTGCTTAAATGTAGACCTTTGGCATTCCAGAAATCTGACCTTGTTTGTAGGGAATGGCTCATTTTTCTATAATGTAATATGAAGCACTCTTGTGTTTTGATTCCATGAACTAGAGAGTTTAATGTTCCAGCTTGCCATGATAAGGATATGATCTGGTTGAGATAGAAACACTAAAGGAAATTAGCTATTGTACTATTCTTTAACATATTGTTTGCCTCGCGGTTTCTTTTCGAATCATTTGGAATAATCTTGGAGTACCTTTTAAAAAGGACTTGGGTTTTTTTTTATATTTTTTTTTGTTGTTGGCCTGGTTAAAAAGTGGAGCTTTAAGATATTTCTCCTAAAATAAATGTGAGGCCGCCTCATTTATAGTCAGCATGCCTTGATTACTTGCAGACATGCTGGAAATTTACATGCGCTTTTCTCCATTATAAAACACTGATCTGTTCAGATCATTAGCTCCCTCATGACTAGCGTTTGGCAGCAAGCCAAGGCAGGCTAAATCTGTAGCTGTAAATCGTGAGTTGAAATAGCAGAAAGTGGATTTGTAACTTAAAAAGTGTAAACAGTTTGGAAAATGAAGTAATTTTAGAGTATGATTGATTGCCTTAAGATTGCACTTTAAATTAGCCTAGGGTCTCCGATGCAGATCTAGGCACTAACTGCTCATTACATATTTTCACTTTTCTTTGGAACAATAGCATTGTTGGTAGGCTTCTAAACAATATATGCTTCTCCTAGAGTGACCTTTGAGGAAATGAATAGTTTTATTGTGTGTCCATTACTTTGCCTGAAACAACATTTTCGAGTTATTAATTTACTGTGGTCTATAAATAAAGGGATCAAAATGCAAAGCAGCTGCATTATGCTGCATATAGTTCATCAAACTTGTGTTTAAACATCACCATTTGAGATTGATAATGCGCTGCATAAATAATTTTTGCCCTCTGAAAAATAAGTGATGTTCTGCATAGCCTATAGTTGCTGGAGATTGGTCCTTGAATTCCGTAGAAGCAAAAATTAAGATTATTTTTAGCACAAACAACTAGTGAACATTCTGGGGGACCGGCACACTGTGTTCACTTTTTCAAGGACCCAGGTTTACTGAATTGTGCAGTTTCAAGGACCCAGGTTCACTGAATTGTGTAGTTGAGAGTCAGAAATGCGCTGTCACGGGTGTCTGGAGTAAGAAATGTGGGACTTGTACGGTCAGTACTGTTACTCACTCGTCTCCGCCTGGATTCTGTGTGTGTTGGTGCTCTCAGCACCCCTCTGGAAGAGGAGTGATCCGTGCAGCAGGTCCTCCGTCCTGGCCGGTGCTGGGCTGTTAGCGCAGAGGTAACGTCACTGGTCTGCCCATAGGAACAGTGGGCACGTGCCGGCATAGCCATTCCCCTGGCAGAAAGGAGAGAAAGGTAGTCCCACTCCCTTGCACAGGTGAGATTAGGCTCTGGAGCCTGTGAGCGGCGGTAGTCAGCCCAGGTTTCTGAGGGGCAGGCATTGCTGAGGAACGAGCACTGGGCTGCAGCCGCCTGGTGCTGGTGATCCTGGGCAGCCATGGCCTGAGAGGAGGAGTTGGGAGGCACTGGGACACGATGTGGTCACGGGGAGTCTGTGATATGGGGGGCTGCAGGCTGAAAGGGAAGGTGTCACCAAGGGGCATGGTCAGGAGTGTGGAACGTGTGTATTAGATTTGGAGCCTTAAAAGTTCAGGGCATAACTTCCCCAGGTCGCTCTGTGTTGCTCGAGAGGGGTAGCAGTGGGAGATACAGCACGCTGTTGGTTCGAGGAAGCATGTGCCATTTAGTATCTGGTGTCTTGCAAGTTCTGGCTGTTCTTGAACAGTGGCTGAAACCATTTGCTGCTCTTTCCCAGAGAGATATAAAATCCATCGTTTACATTTTCCTGCCTACCAGGGCAGCGAGGTATCTAAAGTCACAAAGGTCTCTAGCATGGATCAACACCTCAGTGTAACTTTGTAGGTGTGGGCATGTAACTCACCTGTATGTACTAAGCGTATATATTCTTTGCGTCCAGGACTGCTGCCCGCTGCCCTCGCACATTTTCGACACTCGTGGCCATGCTAGAAATTAGGAGTCTAAAGCTATTTAACTGATGTTAGCAGTGGTTACAACTCACAATAAATAGCTGTGAATGCCTGAAGAGAATATATAACAAAAACTCTTGCAATGTTTTTCATCTCTCTCCTTGTCCTAGATTTGGTATCTAGCATTCAGTAGATACAAGGCCCTGTTTTGTCATTCTTCTGGAAGCTCCTTTCCCAGAGCGTATTTTTTCCCAGTGTTATCACCCTGCCTTGATCTTCTTTCCTCTCTCCCTTCACGTTTGAAATGAAGATTTTGCACTTGTGAAAGAGGTATGGCTGAGAGGTCTGAACACAGGTCTGGGAGCCAGGACCTGCTGTGAGCTGAGCTCAGTGACTCATTCGGTGGCCTTAAGCAAGTCAGAACATCTCCAACGAGGTTATTTCATATGTAAAACAGGAGAAATAATACTTATCTATCTACCTGCCTCATAGGAATGCCCCGAGGACTAATTAGCGTCCATTAAGTGCTTTGAAATAGACAGTGCTATCTATTATTAGAGCACGCTCCAGACTAGTAGATAGTAGGTTAGGAATGTTTTCTGCTTGGGAGCCTTCCTCTGTGCTGGGTGCCGGACTGAAGCCCATCGGGACGGGAGCAGAAGCCGCTTGGTGTTTTCTGGAAGACTGACAACTCTCTGCCGAGCCCTTCCTGGGCAGATTCACTGGAGACTGACGCTCTCGCTGAAAACTTGGAAAGAGAGTCTGCCTAGAGAAAAGAGTGGGAGGATACTTGCTTGTTCTCCTCAGCTCTTAGGCATAACTTGTCCTGAAATCCTTTCTCACCCTGCCTCCACCTGAGGCCTTTTCAGATAATTCAGGTAGCACAGCTTCTCCTCTTCTCCAGGAATTGTTTCCTGGTCCTGCAGAAGAGGAAGAGAAATCCTGTATTCGTTCTAAGGGTTCCCAGGAGCATGGGGCTGGGCTGGTAGGTTCCCATCGAAGGGAGCCCTTTCTTATTCAAAGGCCATTCCTCTTTCTTGAAGAGCAAATGCTTATATTCTTTCCCCTTTGTCAGGTAACAGGCTCCTCTGCAAAGTCCTTAGAAGGCAAAATCTAATTTTGGGGATAGGGTAGTAGGCTCTGCAGGTATGTGTCTGCTGAAGTCTGGGAGCCTTCTCATCATTGTAACAAGGAGGGTTGTCATCTGACTGGCAGCTACTTTTGTTCTCCGGTGCATCTTCTCTCACCATATACTTTTGTACCTCTCTTACAGATGCCATAATAATGTAGTTCAAAGGACCCAGCCCTGTTCTCACTGAAGCCCACAAGCCTGGTCTTTCTACCAGTGAGACTAGGACTCAGTCCAAATTGACTGGAGAGAAGCTTTATTTCTCTCCATTTGCTCCTCACACGTCTCTCAGGCCATGAGTAATGTGCAACAAGACGGGAAAGCCTGTGTGAAATTTTCCAAGGGAATTTTCTACGTTTTAATAACGTTAATGAAATTGCTTAACACTTCATCAGATTTTTCAGCGTGTGTTGCTGGGATTTTGATGCCCTGCCCAAACAGGGCACTCTGACTTTTCTTCACAACCAGAAGATGCCTCCCTTAGAAATAGAACTGAGAGCTCGTATGAGCATTTGGTCCAACGATTGAACCTTAGCCATGTAGAAACCTTTTTGGCACAGTTATTGGTAGATACCATGTTGAGGAGGCTCTCTGCGCCTCCTCTTGTGCCTGCAGGAAGGGGAAGGGATCAGGAGCAACTGGCTCACAAGCTCTCACACGCCTGCGACTAATTCCCTTTCCACAGAAATGAGGCTCTGCCACAGAAAGACTTAATGATATGACTTTGGTCAGGCAGGAAGGCTCTGGTATTGCTGAACTTCAGCATAGTCGGTTTGTTCATCTTGTCCTGCATATCACAGGTTTTTGGTCCTCATATCCTAGATGGGGGGGTACGTTAGCTCCCTTTTCCTTTACACCTTCTTCTAAATACTCTTCAGCTTGAGTCTGCTTTGATGTGATGCAGAATTGGATTACATGAGTAATCACAGATTTACTCATATACCTGTAACAGCTATTGAAGCGGCATTTGGTTTGGTTTTCAGAACAACAATTGGGGAGCTATTTGGTGCAACATGAGAAATTCAGTTAGGAGGTGAGACTCCCGGAGTAGCTAGGGCAGCGTGGTGCGGGGGAGTTGGGTGATGGCCTGGAGTTTGGCAAATCCCAGCTGGCCTTGCATGATAATCCTCATGCTGAGTTTCACCTTGTCACTGGGAAGGAGCGGAACCAGAGTAAAATTGTATTGGGGAACAGGTATGTACTACACTGGGATGAGATAAAAGACAGCAAATTCTTGGGAAAAAATATATGGCGCTACATTGCAATGTATTTGTAATTGCAATATATTTTTTTTTAAAGAAGTGTCATCATGCTAATTTTAATTCTGTGCCACTCCTGGATTTAAGCGTTATTACACTGAAGATGATAACACAAGTTTATCTGTAAAATTGTTCAACTGTGGTTTTTGTTTCCCAGCTTGAGTTCTTTTTCTCTTCTTGTCTTTGATTGGCTTCCAAAAAAGTTATTAACATGTTGCAAAACAAATACAAGGGGCCACTGAAGCTTATTAAAAATGGTTTCTTTTGTTCATATCTGGCAGTTGACAAATTGTCTTGTGCTCTATCTTACCTGCTCCCGTGTGAAAGGTTACATGAGAAAATGGCTGCAAATAAATTGCCATTGAATGTCGTTGAAGACTAAGCATACAGCTTCTCTATTAAGGACTTTTTTTAAAGCTCTCTATTCAGGCTCCCCCCTGCATGTCTCTCTAACACTTGTCTGTTATATTATGTTTGGCACAGAAGGAAACATTAAATAGAAAAGAAACGTCTGACTGTGGTGTTTCTAGACCTTATTATCCCTCTGTCAAATGTCCACATGAGAAGGGTACAATTTTTGTCCATATTGGTGATGATTTCTGAAGGTTTTACTAACCGTCTTCAGAGTGAATTGCTAGAAACAAATGAAATCGAAAAGCATATTTTTGCAGCTTTGGAAATCTTACTTAAATCAGTGTAATGAGACGCACTCAGTAAAATGTAATTATTCTCACTTCTCCATGTGTCAAAGAAATCAGCAGTATGGTTAGGGAGCGGAGGGTTACAGTAAGCTTGTTATTTTTATACGGAGCCAGATACTGCTTGTGTGTAGTAAATTGTAAATAGTAGATAATGCAGTTTTTATGTGTACTAAATACCCTGCAAGAATTAACGGGGTTGTTACTTCATTAAGGGTTTCAAAGAGGGCATAAATGTCAAAAGCAGAGCCCGACTGTTTAAATCACTGGACCATTTCCACCCTCCACCCCTTGTGTCACAGCTCTGGGACCGGCAGCTTCTGCCGTTGCTATTTTGAGGAGGGCGCAGTTCCTCCGAATTTTCAGAATGATAGTGAAAGGGCCCCGTGTGAAACACCGAGATAAAGCTTTTGACTCATACTTTTGGGGGCAATGGAAAATGGAGACGGTTGATTCTGCCATGTGGAAGAGGTGGTGCAACAGTTCCTTACAGGCAAGGCTGTGTATGCTTCTCTCATTTGTGTCTGAATGATGTGCGGAGGTGAAAGAGAGAGGAGACAACAGGAGACCTGGTTACTCTGTTATCAAGCCCTGTAACTCAGTTTAACTCTCAGGGGCTTTCCTTTGGTTTTGGGTTTGTTTTTTTTCAGTTTTTCATGCCTTAAAAAAATTTTCCCAAGCCAAGTATGGATTTGCCGTGGACCTCTTCAGCACAGAGGGCAAATGATAGACCACAAGTTTAAAACTCCTTGGACCAGAGAATATCTTCAGGAAAAACTGCTCAGTCTTGAGCACTGGATTGGGGAACCTGTTGCATCTTTGAGCTTGTTGTTCTGGCGGTTCATTGTCACAGCTGTAAAAATGTGTGCCCTTCTCTTGCCAGTGGCTCTAGTTGCATGTTTCTCTATGAGAGCAGAGTTTTTCATTCTCCAGTGTTTTCTCTGTACAGTGCTACATTTCAGAAGAAAGGGAGACCAAGACACATAATCATAGCAATAGTAATAATAGTAAAAATGATGAGAAGGTGGTGTAGAAAAAGTTACTGGATGTGATGCCCCTTAGGAAGGTGCTTTAGGGAATGTGTAACTTCAGCCACAGCGGCAGTGGAAGTACTTGTGTTTGTAGCTCAAGTATTTGCAGGATCAGGCTTTATGTGTAAGTACTGAAGCGTAGTTCAGTGGTATGTTGGATGGTGTTCAGAGATTGCTGAAAATGGTGCATTAAATAGCACTTTGAATTGCAAAGTGCTGGTTCAGTTTTGTCTATGAGAATGATAACACTTATTATCTGATTGTTCCCTGTGCAAATCTCACCTCAGGAAAAATTAAATTATGTTTGAATTCAGCTAAAGCAAAGTGTATCATTATTTCCTTTCGTTATTAAAAGGGATTTTTACTGTTTGTTTGTTAAAACTGAAGCAGCTGCCATGTTAGAGCCTTAGATGATTTAAAAGCAAATACAGAGGCAGAGCCATTTACAGTACAATTGGCTTGTTTAATGTGATTTAATTCCTCTTCTTGGCTTCGTCATATTACCAAATTATGTTTTCAGCCCCCCTCCCCTTTTTAATTCTTTCTTCTTTTTGTTATCAGCAGAATTGAAGCTGCTTATCAGTAACCACGACAACCAGGATAAATACTTGTTTTAAAGCTGATGCACATTCAACCTGAATGGTCCACATGACCCAGAACATTCAAGAGGACAGGCAGCATGTGCTCCCTTCTACAATCAATCTCCCCCTTCCCCCCATCTCCATCTGCTTTACAAAGCTAATAGGGCAGTTTAAAAACCTTTTATATCAGAGTGGTTTTCTGTAGCCATCCATGGCTGTTTGGACATGGGCTGGCCCGTGCCTGTGACCAGAGGAGTAAGGGGAGAAGGAAATTTTGGGAGGCAAGGAGACAATTTCATAGCCCAGCTCTGAGCTTGGCCGCATCCCCAGCACCAGCTTGCTTTTCTCACGTTCTTCCAGCGTTCGTTGCGACAGTAACCTGCAGTTCAGTGGGAGAGTGAACCCCTGCTTTTGCTCCACAGAGGGGGAAGATAATCCCAGCCGCGCAGCAGCTACACAAAGTGAAGGGAATGGCTGGGGTTGTGCAGGACAGGGAAAATGGTTGTGGTAGGAGGGAAGCCTCAACACAGAGCCCCCGACTGGTCCATCCCCTGTGTCTGGTGGAGTAAGGCAGACTGGCTGGGGTGGCCAGAGATGGCGACTTCCCTTTTGAGGAAACTTAGGGAACTCTGACTTACCCAGGAATCCCCTGTACAAGGCTTTCTGCCTGGCCTGTTTGCTCTCTCCCGTGCTCTTTGAGTTGCTTGATGCTGTAGAATAAATCCTTTAAGCTCTCTCTGTCTCAGTTTCTCTCTCTGTGTAATGGGGATAATAATTTTTACTCATCTCCATAAAGCAGTTTGAGGCCTGTGGATGGAAGGGTTATATAAAAGCTGGAAATGACGATTGTCAGTCACTCTTCTTTCGAGTCTAGAAACACCTCATAAACCTGCTTCCTAAGGCGCAGGAGGATCTTGGGAGCGCAGGGTAGGAGCTGCAGTTATGAGGAGCTGAATATTGGATTAGGGTCTGAAAAAGGATGTTGAATGTCTGGTTGGAAACTTTTTCAGTATTAAATTCCTTTCGTCTTCTTCAAAAATTGGATTTATGATTCAAATTCAAAGTGATTTAATGAGATAAATATTATGGAAGATTTGATTATATGGACATACTGTCAGTCATCGTTCAATATACTCTGTTTCGTCCCCGTTAAGTAGGACTAGAACAACTCAGATCCAAATCACTGACTGTAAAATGTTCTTCAACCATGTGCTTTAAGTACGCATTAGATGGTGCTGTCTTTTTTCTTTTTTTTAAATGACTGTATTGCTGTTGGGTTGAACGGTAGTTTCAATCTCCAGTAGCTTTGTAAGTACTCTCATTCTTTCAAATGTTAAACTGATCTTAGGAATTCTCTGAATGGCTGATGCTCTGCTGATGCTGTGACAGAAAACGGAGGGCTGGGGAAGTGGCACGAAATTCTGAGAATTAGCTCTGCCTCCTCCTTGCAAGGGAAGAAATATCTGATACATGCAGAAAGGCTGCGTATTTTATTCTGTATTTTGGCAGAAATGGCTTTTGCCTTTTGATCAGTTTAAAAGCACTATCAGGCAGGCTAAACGTCCGTGTAAGAATTACAGGCAACTTGTTAACATCATCATTATCTGGTAAACATAAATGTAATCACAGTGTTCCGTATCCTGCAACACGTTGCCTTTGTTCTTGATTGCATTAGCATTCAAATAGAGGGGGGTTCTCAAAGCAAGGATGAGGAGTATGGGTCCTGCCAACAAAGCAGTGTCCCTGTTGTGTCAATCGTTTACCAAAATTTATTTAAACCCAAACCCATAGATTTCCTGTCCCATCTCATGGGGTTAAATCATTACTGTATTTACATTCATCTGTGAGAGAAGTACGATTCTTAGATTAATATTTTTAGGTCTTGTGATTAATTAGCCAGCTAAAGCACACCAAACAGCGTTACTAGAGCGAACAAAGCCTGTGGGAATGAAAAAGCAAGGTGGACTGGAAGAGCTGTGTTTGCTAAGTCTTCCCTGATCATTGGAGAGAGGGTGGCTTGGTGTGCTAGAGCATGCAGAAGTAGTTTTTTTGACGATGATGCAGCTACCTGAACTCCTCAGCTGTTGCTCCAGCTCACAGCAGCCTCATGCAAGGGGACATGGGGCTCTTAGCCTTGTGTCTGCGCAGGGTATTTGATGTGTGAAGTGATCAAGCAAGGAGCCAGCCATAATTCTCCCATGAAGGTTGCTTCATTGGGAGAGCCATTGTTTCTCTCATAGGAGTACCCAGAGATGGGGGTGATGATTGGCGTTGGTTCTTGGCCAGCTGCAGTCATCGGGATGATGCTTTGGGGGTATTTGGCAGGTTCTGACTGGATGGTGATAAGGGAAGGTGTTTTCATTGCAAGATTCCTCTGAAAGGTTTTTAGGTCATAAAGACCAAGTTTCTTCTTCCTCCTTTTGGTTACTCTTTCATTGTTCTGCTGTTTCTGTTGCTCTTTGACTTTTTGAGGGATTCATTTTTTTTACGTAATTGTGTAGTAAGTTCGTTTCTGTCTGCTGGAAAGCTGTGATATCTCCCTTTGGGATGTTATTGGGACAGGCAGCTTTGAGATGTGCAAAGCCTGTCTGATCTGCAGTCATTGGTTTTGAAAGATCAGCTACGCACATCTTCGTCTTGTGTACACCTGTGTTGTCATGCCCGTGCTGCAGAAAGTCTTTGCCAAAGGAGTAGTACAGGGAAAGGAAAACTGGATCCTACCTTAAGAGCTGAAAGAGCTGAAGTCCATTGTCACAGATGAGATCAACTTCTTTTATCTTGATGGAGAGTGTGTCTGCTGGGAGGGGATTTTTTTAGCATGCATTTGGAGCATGGCTTAAGCATAGGGCAGACTGCATTGTCACATAGGTGGAATTTGTTTCACTCACTCAATTTGATCTGCAAGTTAAGCCTCTAGACTAAGCTGGTTGTCATTGATGAGGGAGTAGTAGCTCTAGAGAGTGAGTTGATCCATGTCTTACAGAACAGTAGGTTGGAAGATCTCTCTGCCTACAGAGGGATCTGCACAACTGTCGTAGGCTAAAATGGCGTTATTGGATGAAATTAGTCCCATCAGGTGTGCTCCAGTGGGTTGCTGAGGATCAGTCTTGGGAGGGCAGTGACACCTGAACGCTGCCCTGCAGTAGTCAAGAGACATCCCATGTTGGGAGTCACAGCTGTGTTCGTTCAGCACAGCTAACCCTCGCCGTTCCCAGTCCCTCCGGACATTCAGATGCATCCTCCATTACCTCTGTGTCTGCTACATATTGATGATATGGCCAAAGCCGTGCATACCAGCAATGATAAACTAATTATGATCTGTGCATCCTCTGGGAGGCCCCCTTAGTAACGGAGGGTAATGAAAGAAGGCAGAGTAGCGATGGCACCGTGTGGGAGAGGAGCCTGACGGACAGAGCCCTGCAACTTCCTTCATTTTCGCTCTGTCTCCCAAATAACTCCCTTGCTCAATTTGCTACCCACACACCAAAGCATTGTCCCATTTTATCTGGTTCCCCTGATACTTCCATTGCTTATCTTATGAAGATCTGTGTTAACATTTATCAAAACAAATGGCAAGCCTGGGACCTTTTAAGTAGCTTTTTTAGTTAATAAAACCAATCTTCTACTTCTGTTATGTTAAAAGTACATTATCTTTTTATTACAAACTCTCTACAGCTCTGTCTGTTTTCCTTCTTGGCAATTTCATGACTGCTCCAGTTGATTGCTGTATGGAGAATTACAAAATCATTAAGGGTGGGGTTTTACCAGCTGACTTACAGTACAAGCCATTTCTCAAAATAACCACAACAGTGCAATACTGATGTGTAATTTACGTCACAGTATGTTTTTATGAAATAGTTTGTGGCTTATTCATTTAGATTTAGAACTGAATATCTCTTCTCTCGCTTTTTAATCAAGCTTCCTTCTCTCTGTATTTTTTTTCTTTTTTTTTTTTTTTTTACTTTTTAATATTTTCCACTCCTGGGCTTGGCTTGCCTCCAATTTACCAGCTACAGTGAGGAGGAAAAAAATTACTCTTTCTTTTTCTTTTTTTTCTTTCGCCTGCAGTTTAACTGCAAGTATGTTTTCTGCTTTGATGTGTACATTTTTGTTAACTGCTTCGGAAGAGATGGTGGATTTGTGGTAGAATATATCGCACAAAGGTAGAGCAGAGAACTGATAAAAGAGATGCAAAAGTTTGGAATTTCAAGCCATAGCAAGCGAGTGACGCTATTTAGCCTCCTGCTCTAGTACATTTCCTTTTTAAAAACGACTTTCTGTATAATGTCTTGTAATTAGAACAGGAAATCATTGAGTAACTATAAGAAGAATAAGAGCACTTAAACTGAAAAGAAAATTACCTTCGGAGAAATTATATTCACAATTTTTTTTTCCTTTACATTTTTTTTTCTTCCCTTCACATTACTGTGTTGGTAATGATAGTAACAGATGTACGTGCTCTTATCTGTATCATTGTTCTGCTTATATTTTCTGGGGGGAAAAAAAAGTGTTTTCAGTAATACAAAAAATGAATGGACAGAAAATGGGAAATGCCTAATTACAAAAAATATTCTGTGTCACAACAGAGTAGCAATTAAATTGAAACTTCAATATAATTATCAATAACAGTCGAGCCTGGAAGGGTGCCAGGCGCGTAAAGTTGGTGCTCAGCCTTTATGTGGTTGCTAGGAGCACAGCGAAAAGTATAAAGCTTAGAGAAAGGAATGTCTAATGTAATAAAGTAACAGAAGGTAGCATAAATCATTGTGAGAGCAGTTCATATTGACATTATTTTACTTAAATTGGGTCGAAACTAGACATTTAGTCTTACAAGAGGCACAAATTCATATTTCTTCTGCAGGAATAACTCCGTGCTTTCTGGGAAGAAGAGGAGTGTGCTTTCCTAGCACCAGCCTCGTACATATTTGGAATCTTTTAAGCAAAAATCTTTAAATGTTTGTTTCTGTTGGCATCCAAATGCATTTGCACTAATACGATTAAAAGAACTAAAGGGCAAAATACTTGGCAGCTTTTGCAGTTGAGGTAATTAGGTACAGGAAGGAACATGCATAGTTTTTCCATCAAGCTCTATAAAATCCTGGTGTGAAGGTCTTTTTAAAGAAAAAAATGCTTACTGATGTTGAGAGTAGATTATGGCGGTTAGCAATAACATTATAGGCTGATGTTTCCGAAACAAGCAAACAAAAAGGGAGTTACAGTTTTGTATTTCTCTGCTCTCTCTGTAAATAGTTCTGGCTCTAGACGGATTTGTTAGGAATTCGTGCTTTTAGCAGGCTTTATTTTTTTTTTCTTTTGGGGCTTTTAATTGTCTTGCGTTACATATTAAAAATGGTTGTGCTGATTTGAAAAGTCAGTTCTTGCATAGATTCATTGTGTTTGGCATTTCATGCATCTCTTACTTACAAAGACAACTTGAAGAACATGTAATCCAACATAAATGCCAGGCTGTGCCAAATCCCAGCTCTCTTTACCCCTCACAAAGGGAACTGTTGGATTACATCTATGCATATATAGGCAGCGCTCGGAAGGCAGGGGTGGAACCTTGCCTCCTAATTACAGTTTCTCTGTTTTCAGCCCTGAAATATATAAATAAATGAAAAATTGACATTGGAGGGGGTTATTAAAACACACAATTACAATATAAGCATGGGATTAGAGTAATTTCAGTTGAGCCTTACAAACAGCGTACTGCAGGTATTATCTTTTACCGTGCTTTCTCTGGTGAAGCTAAAGTGAGATTCAGAAATACAGCGTTTCGGTTTTCTAAGATCTCAGTAAAATGTTTTTAGAAATTACGTTGTTTTTCTTGATTTTAATGGAATGTGATCCATGTTTTGGTCTCTTCTCCTCCTCAGAGTGAACTCTTTCTAATCATATTTATCAGAAATATTCAGCGATACACACTAAGCCCACCATTAAATGGCACGTGTTAGATTTTGCTAGAAGAAAGATACTTCTTTGGGCTTGCATTTTATTAGGGATTGGTCTGCTTTGATTTCTCTTTTCTCATGTGGGCGTGGTTGAGAAAAAAAGTCTTTGTTCCAGGAACACTCTGTTTGTCTTTCACTAAACAAATCTTCAGTTTATTCAGCCTTTGTTCATTCTTAGATTTATCTATTGAACCTGGAGTGAATAAAGAAAGGAAACAAATGCATCATAGAGTACTCACTGGAGTTGCACAAGCAAGTATAAAAGCGATCCTGTAAAAAATGACTTGATTTTAATTTATGCCAGGGGGTTGAGTTAAGTTGTCAGGGGTAGAAAGTTTGTGTAATTCTGCGCAGGGACTTGCAGCACATTTGTCTAGAAACTAATGGTTTACTACAAAGGCACATGGGACATACATTTATATACACCCTGTTTAAAAAGCTGACCACATCCTGGCATAAGAAAAGTGCTGTCAGATCAACAGATTCAGCTCACCACTATCTACACAAAGGTATAAAGTAGTAATAACTGTCAGGCAGGCGTATATGAAACTCTCAAAGGAGCTAAAGGATGGATCATGTGCTTGTTAATTCCTAGAACGGTTTTCCTGATCTGATTTTTAGAGGTCCCTAATAAAGAAGAGAGAGCCTTATTCCCACGAGCGATTGGCTCAATTGTGCTGTTGTGTCGGCTTATGGGATACTTACTTGTTGAAAACAAAGAAAAGCACGATCACATCCTGATTGACCAAAAGAGGTTTTAGGGCCATAAATTTTATTTTCTTAGAAAAGTAACATCAATGCTATTTACCGAAATGTATTACTCTTACTTTTTTGCACAAGTTGTTTGATCTCCCCACCTACGTCAGGACAGTGGGGAAAGTTCTGAGTTTTTAAAAGTAAGGACTTTCGGGAGCTGTGTTTGTAAAAACACTACTTCCACTTCCCAAGTGTGTCTGCCATGTTGATTTCTTTTGCAGCATTGCATTCATCTGCAATGATGACATTCTAGGTGATATATCTGCTTCCAGAGACTTCTTAAAATTTAGCTTTTTGTGTGTCAACATTTCCATTGCCTCACACGGCTCAGGATGAGTTGTGCCATCATATTTAGTTGGGGCGAACTGATCTGACATTTCTTTCAATATCTGAAGTGATTTTTACTTTAAGGGTAAGAAAGATGATTTCAGTGTTGGTAATGGGATTAAATAGTAGACCTTTTGTCTCTGACAGAAGAAGTAGCTGAGTTATTCAGTAATCAGAGTACAGCAGAAAACGTAAACTGCATGCTTTTGCTTTGTCTTCATTGGCATGCATGGAAAGCCACGTTCAGTTACCCCACCAGAGGAGATAAATGAGCATAAAAAGAGGTGCTGTTAAGTACTGGCTGCATACCTGCAAATGAATAATTTCTCATGTTTGCGTCTCTGCTTGGGTTTTTTTTGCTGTTAGGTTTCCTGCTGGTTATCATATGATGAAACTTGATTGTGATATTTCAAAGTCTGCCTCCTTTATGTCTAATATCATCTAAAATCTGGGGGAATGGAAAGGTCTGAGCTCTAGATTGCTTTGTACTTCGAGCCCACATTTTGACAGTATGAGCTGTTTGGAAATTCATTTGCTCGTTGCGCTCTGTAGGTGCTTCATTGAGTCCTGCTGCATTTGCAGTTAATGTGAGGAAAGTTACTTCCACCTGTTGGGGTAGCTTAGCATCAGTGACCAGGTCAGATCAGCCCACCTCCCTGGCCCGGGGGCCCTTTGGTGGTTGCCAGTATCAGGTACTTCAAAGGAGAATTAATAGTTGTATGCTCTGGGGCTTGTATATTATTATTTTTAAAAGATGTTAGCTGGTGTAAACATGCGTACAGTAAGGCTATATAGGGAGCTGAGTAAAAATGACAGGTAATATTTCTATCGAAGCAGACAAGTTGGCAAAGTATGGAGAGCACTTTGATTCTGCGGAGCGATGTTTTCTTATTCATCCAGGTAGTCCTTGTGGGCAAGCATGGGAGAACTGAACAGAAAGCCAGAAAAGAAGCTGTTTCAGTAAACTTTTTTAAAAATCTCTGGTTTTAGCCTTTCTTTCAAAACCGGCTGTGCTATATAAGATAGGTTTTGAGAAAAGACTGAGTAAGTGGGCCATGGGTTTTCTGAGACACTTGAGTTACAGCCTGTTTTGTATTTTTCTGACATACTAAGAGTATGTTTTTTTTCTTTTTTGTCTTCCAGGTGAGGATGATGAAGATTCAAACCTGCTAATTCTCAGCTACCCACAGTACTGTCGATATCGTTCCATGTTAAAACGCATTCAGGACAAGCCTTCTTCAATATTAACAGACCAGTTTGTTTTAGCCCTGGGAGGCATTGCAGTAACAAGCAAGAACCCCCAAATCTTCTACTGTCGGGATACATTTGATCATCCTACTCTAATAGAAAATGAAAGTATATGTGATGAGTTTGGTAAGTCACGTTAACATCTATTTTCTTTTTCTCACAAGTAAAGACATTTTTCTTGTTTTTAAATGTCCACTGATTTCCAAGGGAAGATGTGTTTCCTTTGAAGTGAACCAATAAGGTTTATGTTTGAAACATTAAGTACCAAATGCGATCTTTCCTCCATGAGACTGAAGGCTTCTTGCCACTGGTCATCTCAGTATTCCAGCTTGAGTTTGCCACCATCAATTACACGGGTAGAGTGTGTAGCACAGTTACTTGGTATGAGTCAAAGGATCCCTTGTCTGGATTTGAAGTTTATCTACCTTAACTATTTGCTTATAGGCGATGTCTTTCCAGAAGCTTTACAAAGCATGTTGGGGTTTTTTAAAGTCATTGTTGGTGCAATATGCTAACAAATGCAAAATAGGAGAGACTCCCTGCATTTCATATTGCTGTTGCAGAGCACATACCAATCGTGCGTACCCTCCCAGGGCCCTGAACAAATGTCGGCTATAGCTGGTGTGTTTCTGGCCTTCCTGGAACGTGGGCTTTTTCAGCAAGGGCTTTGCCAGTGCTAGGAGCTTGATTTTACAAGTGCAGAGGCGCTTCTGGGAGGTGACCTCTTAATTCCAAGGGTGTAGAGAATGCTCTGCAGCTCCAGAGAAGTATGCAGCTTACAGCTGGGAGAGAGGGCTGTAAGATTCAACTCCTGATAGCTGCCAGGTGATTTCACACTCACACCCTTTTTTTTTTTTGTGTGTGTGTGTCTGATCAACCCAAGGGGAGTGGATGTGCTGCTGAATGCATGGCAGAATGCATGTTGTGTACACACCCAGGGTAACTCCAGTAATGGGTCCAGTGTAATTTCTTTAGCAGTGTACCTATGCTGTGAGAATTAAGTTATATTACCCATATCACCAGATGGATGAGTGTGGCAGCTAATGGTGGTAAAGTCTGCTGGCGTAGCGGTGGGTACACCTTTGCTGTGTGAAATCCCTGCATCTCTGCAAGGAAGCTCTTGTGGTCTCTTAGAGAATTTCTGATTATGCATTTAACATACAGTAATGGGAGTGAGAGGGAAGGGGTTCAATGATGCCTGTGATGGGAGAATCATCTCCCCCCTTTTTCCTAACTGTAGCATGCTGGCTCTGAGCTTGGCACCTAGTCCAGGCCGTGTTGTGTGAGAGATCCTGCTCACACAGTCGTCACTGGAGCTCATTACTGCTGTGAAAAGTTTTAATTTTGTAATGTCAAGCTTTTGCAGGATGGGGCCCAAACTGTCAAGTCCGCTCACACTCACATAAAACATTACAGGCTTTGAATGAACTATGAATAAAAGTGTCAGTTGCTCTTAGGGGGTGGTGGTGGTGAAAAAATGAATGAAATGCCCTGGAAGTTTGGTCCAATAACATAATAGTATCATGTTGATTTTTATTTACTCTGAGCTCCAGCTCAGAATATAAAGTTCAGTTTTAATTGACTCTCCTTCTTATATGGGAAAGGTTATTTTAGGCTTGAAGGCGTTTGATGAGCATACCATCTGCTTTCTGTGAAGTATTTTGTTCAGGGTCATTCCTTGATTACAGGTTTGTTGAAATAGTTGGATCCATAATGTAAGTGTATCATAGAATATTAGTAATAGATGAATCAGAGATGTGGAGTGATGCAGAAACTACGCTTAGTGAACCATACCAAGTGCTTTGTTCAGTCTCTGAAAGCTAACTATGCCATTCTTTTGACCTTTGCGAGGCAATTATCTCATTATCAAACCAGAGCCACAGAAATCTTAGCCATAGAAATTAATAATGTGTATTTAAAATTTAGTTTGGTGTAAGAAACAGATTTTTTTAGATGCCTATAAACCCAAAAAAATAGTACTCTCTAAAAGTATTTGTTATGAAAATAATGATGTGGTAAAATTTGCAAGCCCTGCTGTGTTAGGAAGAAAAAACTGGCCAATGTATGGTTCCATTCCTGTATTGCAAAATGTATGGTGTCAATTATACTACCTTTGTTGAAGGCAACAGGCAAAATGCTATTTTATCCTTTTCTTTGCTAGCAGGACAATAAAATGTACAACACTTCGTTATGCAAACAGTTTACATTGATATCATGTAGATTGATGTCACATGTGGAAAGTGATGACTGCTAAAGCTAAACAGAGACAGGGTGGTACAGTAGATAAATGGATTACTCTAAGGCACTGGTATTTATCAGTCAAATCTGAGGGGAGACCGGATTACAGAAATGTGACTAAAATTCTTAAAAGGTGTCTATAAGAAGATCCAGACACACTTAATTAGAAGAACTTGGCTATTTCTTACCTTGCAAATGAAAGAAGTGTGCACAAGGAGCAAGATAGGAACATGTGTATTTCCCCATCACCTGACATTCTCCAAACTCTAAAGCGAGTACAAAATTTGGGAAATACAGTCTACTAATGTCTTTATGTGAGAAGTGCTGGCTTCTGATACGGATGCCAGGTCTTCTTCAGAAACGTTCCTGTTGGGGAAGGTGTTACATGTTCTCTGAGCGTTGGAGTACTGCAACAGATAGAGCATGTCACAAGTGAGACACCAGAAACACCTTTACAAAGAGCCCCATTCACCGCAGTGTGTAAGCTGTTGTCCTTGTTAGGCAGTTTTAATACACAAAAAATGTTTTTTCCAGGAAGTATCCTCTCTACTTTTATTATACATTTTTAACAAAAACGTTTTGTTCAGCTCTAACTCCTCATCCTCTCCCTTTTCTTCCCCATTCTGTGGGGGTTAACAAAAATTAGATAAAGCAGGAGATCAGGAAGAGAAGTTAAGTTTTGTTGACAATAAATAATGTTTTTTTGGTGTGGGATTTTTTTTTCTTTTTTAAGTAGAAAAGGTATGTAAATGCTGTCTGTCAGCTCCTGCAGATGTAGCTGAAATGCTTTGGGCAGTCCCACGTGAATGTCCTCTGTATTTCCATGGAACTGCGGTAAGCTTACCCTCCACCTTCAGCGTGGGCTACCATACCACAGCCAGGACCAGCTGCCGACACTGTGGCTACCTCTGTTTGCCTCTGCTGTACGGCATGTACCCAAGTGGTTAGGGCAGGAATATTCAGGATTGATTTTCTTGCAGAGTCCTTTTCTGATTTTCCTCAAACTTGGCTCGGTGTGCCCCAGTGTCCCATCAAGAAGGCTGCTGGAGAAGCGGGCTGCTGAGGAATCAGCTTGGCAGCTGGAAGGCTCAAACATTTGCGTCTATTTCTTTGTAGCCTGCTAGGGAAGGACTTGCTCTCCATTTACCGGGGGAAGACTGCCATGAGGGGGAAGCCTCCTGCTTCCGTTCTTGTTGATATAACTACTGATTAGTTAGTCTATCTGCCTTGGAGGGTTCCCCTCCAGAATGCAAGTAGGCTCAAAAGCTTGCTTCTGTTCAGAAAGCAGAAGATATAAGACATGCTTGGATGTCTTTGTAGATAAAGTTCACGGATGTGACCACAGTCAGACTGTGTACCTCTTCCCCTCCCAAAGTAAGAGCAATTAGAGGTCCTCACCAGCACGGAACAGTCTGGGTGGATAATGAAATGCTGGTATTGCTGGTTAGGAACAAGAAATCTGAGGTTTTGACCGTGCAGAGGAGGCTGGAGTGGAGTTGTCTGTGGTTGAACTGAAGCAAAAAGGCTTGAGCCCTGCCTGGCAGTGCCACCAGCTCATGCAGGTGGCACTGCGTGAGGGCCACGGGAAGACCCTGGGCTGGACCCGGGCAGCAGTGACAGCAGAGTCACTGCCACAGCCACAGTCACTGCCACAGCCCCACAGACTGTGTCTGCCTGCCCAAGGGAGGGACCAGCTGGACGCAACAGGGTGAGCAAATGGGATCAGTTCCCTTCATGGCCTCGTTTTATTTCTCTGTCCAGACTAGAGTTCACCTATGCATTCCTTTATCTAACTACTTCTACTAATTGGCATGTGGAAAAAAACAAAACCCTATTTCCTCATTCCTCCGCTCCCTTAAAATAAAAATAATACATACCAGCTGAACAATTCGTTTCTCTTCAGCTTGAGATCATTGGTAAAGACATTTTTCAAAATCTTTTTCATTTATCAGCCTCTGGGGTTACTGTTATTGAATACATTTTGTAAATGCATATAATTTACTGGCATTTGCTGTGCGGTCATATATATGTTGCAAGAGAGAAGGAATGAAAAAATAGGGATCCTAATAGTTTTCATTACAGACCGAAGAGACCTAGCTGGAGGCAAAGCTGCCTGTGCAGTGTCCAGAAGGTGTATCTGAGGGTCACTGGGCAGAAATCAGTGTGCAGTTCTTGCTAGAGCAGCGCACATCCTCTGTGTTTGCTTGTCCGACAAAGATGACTTGGCCTTCTATAAGTCTTGTGCCTGCTCCACCACATGGAGTGGCTTCCAGGGTGCATCGATGAGTGTGGATCCTTTCCCAACCCAGTTGTGGGCTGCATTGCCAAATGTATGTGGGCCTCTGTGGCAAGGGAGCGCACAGATGTGGCTGTCAGCATCACCTCCACCTTCTCCAGGCTTGGGGACTCGGTGGGAACACAGGCGCAGCTTAGAAGCAGGAGGGTCAGGTGCTTGGGTGATGGTGGATTTCTACAGCTCCATCAGCTTCACCAGGTGAAAACCTCGCACAGAAGGATTTGTTATGGTGCTTTGCTAGATAAATATAAATCCTGCCTGCTAATGGTGGACCAGAAGGCTTGCTTTCATTTTGTGAGCATGGGGTTGCTTTTTCTATAACCAGGAGTGTGACAGAAAACTGAATTCCTTTATTTCTTCCCAATTTTTAAAATCTATTTGGTAAATTTTAGGTCGTTCTGGATTAATTTTATAGCATGCTGGGTCCAATATGCCATTAAACCAGCTGTTTGGTCCCTGGGGTACTGTAAACACTTGTTCACCCCCAAAAGAAGGTTAAAAGTTTTATTTTTGTGTGTAAAAGCCAATTTTTTATAAAACATTTCATACCAAAAACTGAGAGAACTACATCCTGCTGTGGTATTAATATCATATTTTCTCTGAAAAATGAAACTTCTTCATTTTACCATAGCATGACCAATGCAGAGGGAAACTGCTCATTGAAAAAAATTACGCGTAAAGGGCATTGCAGGTCCCCCTTCCCTCCTCTCCCCCCCCACC
>NW_009649467.1:755713-796389 GCF_000708025.1 Charadrius vociferus | reverse complement strand
CCCCCAAAAAAAAAAAAACCCAACCCATAACGATATATTGTTTGCATTGGGAAAAATCATCTCCATTAAAACCAAAACAAAAACCAAAACCTTCATCAACACGGATCTCCCTTTAAAACAATGCAGAAAGCAGATTCTCTCACTTCCAGGGCTGGCAGGGAGTGGTTAGGAATGAGGGATGACTTACCCATCCTCCCAGCCGCCGGGGTTTCTGAGCCAACAGTTTCAGAAGGACTTACCTCCCGTGTTGTCATTGACCATGGAAGCTGTGGCAGGACTTTTTAGGGATAGGTTATGTGCCAGAAGAAAACGTGTAGGATGAAAGCTGATGACTTCAGGGTATAGAGTAGTACCATTACTCCTGGTATAGCTGAAATTTGCTCTTTGCTTTCATTATGCATCTCAGTTTACAGAAGTTTGTGACTCATAGATAGAAATCAGTTGTTTAGGGGAAAAACATAACAAAACAAAACCTTGGCAGGGAATGAGACTTAAAAAAAAAAAAAAAAGGAAGAAGAAGAAGAAAGAATGTCTCCAGTCTAAATGAAATACAGTTTTCTTGTTGGTGACTTTATTTGTGTTAGTCAAAGTTGGCTTTTCTTTTTAAACCATCTCTCGGATAAAAATTGTACTTAGGCCTGAAAGGGTGGTGTTCTAATGTTTTTCCTCTGATGTAAAATACCAGCATTATTGCTATTGACTGTTTTGGCTGCTATTATCCTGCAGGATAATTTCTATCAGTGAAATTTAGAAAACCCTCAAGTTTCCAGATGAATGCTTTGGGCTTCTTTGTTTTAACATAAATGTGATGTTAGAGTGGGATCGGTGTTAGTGCTGCTCTGCTAAGACTAGAAGATTTAAGCGTTTAGAAATGCGATAGTGTAATCCATTAGCGTGGATACTGGGACCTCCTCAGATAGAGCTTTATGGTGGCATCTCCAACAGTCTGAAAAATATGCAAATCTTTTCCAAGGTCCTGGGCAGGGTGGCTTAGCTAAATATTTCAAATTTTAACTCTCTCAAAACAAAAACAGGACATAGCTGGAGGGGAAGTAATGATTAATGCATAATAGTGCTACATACAATATAGATAAATGTACATTTCCTCTTCCCTCCCCTCTTCCCCACCTCTGCAAACATAAGCTTTTAGGTTGAAAAAGCAAATCTGGCAATGTTCTGCATTCTGGTCAGACTTCTTTCTTATTTTGTTAATTCAACTGTAGGGTAAGATATTAATGATCCCCAGATGTTGTTTATAATGATAGATTTTTTTCAGTTGTGAAAAAATACTTGCAGTTTTTTTAAACAATTGATATTTTCTAGTGTGCTCTGCAGCATTTGAATAAAATGTCTGAAGGCAGAGCTGTTTATGTGCCCAACATAATTGCTTCTGTTAAGTGATTTCTTCATTCTTAACATTTTTAGCTCTAATTACTTTTTCCCCATACATCTAAAAATAAATATTTGCAAGTTTTGCATTCTGTCACTCAGTGAAATGCATAAAATATTTGTATACTCAAAGCAAAAAGGCACTGATAAGGGGTCACATTCTGTCTCACTTAGTGGCGTAAATCCAAAATAACTTGATCTACTTCAGTGGCTGTTACTCAAGATTTTTCACCAGTTAACCAAGGGCAGAATCTCACCCAATGTTAACAGCAAGCTGTTAAGTGAACATAAGTAATGTGTGGTAAAGGAAGATAAAATACCTTCCTGTCTGCAAGAACTTCAATAGAAACAAATGCTGTTAGCTTCTACTTTTTTCTTTTTTTTTTGGTACATTTTCACTAGCAACCATAGCTGTAGCTGGGATAAATATTAAGATAGATTATTTTTCACTTTGTAATCAAAACTCCTTTATGGAGAAAGTCTACAAAATCACTGAATTTATTCGGGTTGTGTGTTCCCGCTGCCCTCAGGAAGGCAGCAGAGGCTGAGTGGAGGGGCAGGTGCTGCCTGAAAAGCTGCTTCTGCCCGTTTCCTCCGGCCCCCTGGCATCACTTCTCAGCTGGGGTTGCTGGTGGCCGGCTATCCTGCATGGAGGAACGGGGTGGCTGCCCTGAAGCTCGCGGCGGCCAGCCGGCACCTATGCGAGGGCACAGCTCCTGTGGCGAGGGCGCTTGGGAAACTGGTATGGCTTCTTTCTTCTTCAGGTGCTCTCGGATGGCAGTCTGGGAGAGAGAGGGCCTTACGCTGTGAGTGTACGGTGCTGCGTGCCCGTGGGTACCCCTGGGCTGCGTCAGGGCTCTGATCCGTGGGGTGGCCAGTACGGCCTCCATGGTGGGACAGCCCGGGTTTGGGGGCTCTCGGAGGACGGGAGGTGAGGTACCCTCCCTCCTGCGAGCGCTCCTGGCAGAGCCGAGAGCCTGGGTGTGCCCACTTCCAGTCTGGCGCTTTTAACTTCTTCTCCTTTTTAATTTTTAATTAAAGAGTGATTATGTGATGGTATTGTGGGGTTTACATGTTTTATCAGCCAGAGTTTGGCAGAGAATTAATGCGTAATTCCAGCAAACAAAGGGTTAGAGAGTGAGCTGTTCCTCTGTGCCTGATAAATGTAACTTATCACATGGGTTTTGTCATCTGTTACACACGCATCTGTTTTATTGGTGTCCATTCACTAAGTGATTGTAGATATAAATGACTAATTCCTCCTATGTAAGATTTCCACTCGATGGCTAGTTTTACGATTCAGCTATCAAAATCACTTTTTGTCATTACAGTGAACAGTAAGGCAAGCTGCGTTCATTCTGAGTGTGAGCCATGTCCATCATACATGTTCTCATTTCTGGAGCCATCTCTTTTTATCTCCTTTTTTTTTTTTTTTTTTTTTTTTTTTTTTTTTTTGCAATATACCTTCATTAGAGCATCCTCGTTTGAATGTTGTCCTGGTTTTGGTGCCTCCCTTGGACCACTGGGCCTAGACTTTTGAGCTTTGGGTGAGCTTTCGGTCCATCAATGTCCCAAGCCTCCCAAGCAGTGTCCCTGAGGTGCCGGGGCTCAGCAGTGGCCAGGAACAGGGGAGACCTTTGCGGCCAGGGAAGGGCCCCCGTTCCCGCGCCCGTACAATGGAAAAGAGAAGTGGTTTATGTCAGAATATGGTCACATTCTTCTGATTAAACCCACTCAAAAAAGACAACATTGTAATATTTTCCAATGACTGTTTATCGTGAATTACGTCAGCCTTAGTTTAAATTGCTATTATTTCTTCTTAATGCTTCTTGGTGCCTGCATAATTTACAGCATTGGCAGCTGCGGGACTATGAAATAACCTTTCACAACCACCATACAATAGTAAAGAACATGAAGTTTTTGTTGTTAATTATTATGGGACTCCTTTAACTTTTTTACAAAGTGACATAAAATATTGTTGAGGTATTTATGGTTAAAGCTACTTTTACATGGATCTATTTTGCTTCTGGCTAGTTCTTAACTAAAGCAGTCATTTGTGGTTATTATGCCTTGGGAGATATTATGTCAGAACTGGTTTAAGAGTATTATTATGTATCACATGTCATATATTACATGTCAGCACTTGAGGCTGTCTTTCAATAAAAACAAATGTAATTTTAGTTAATGGTCTTTTAGATATAGGCCATTTGTAAACTTACCTGAGTTCATCTGAAGGTATACTAAAAAGCTTTGTTCTCCCGGAGTGCACTTGAGTAATTTCATTTTGGCTTCGGACGGAATTTCCAAAATATTTGTCATTATTTCAATCAGAGGGTGCTGCCTCTAAAAAGCAAATAGTTTCCCAATACCGAGGTTAATGTACACATTTTAAGGAGCTGTAACTGTTACTCATTACTTTGTTTACTTTTCCCCCCTTCAGAGCTCACGCGTCCCAGGTTCCCTACTGGTCAGGCTGATAGTAGTATCCCAGGCAACTAAGCCACCTAATGATGATACTTCACTGGGCCGCTAAAATGAATAGCTTATACCTTCTAGATAATCCGTGGGTGAAGGGGGGTATAAATTAAAGGTTGCAGGCGAGTTTTAGGTCTCCTTGAAGTTTCGTTTCAAATCTGGAAAATGCAAACTTACACAAAGCAAACTTTGAATTAATATGTCATTCCCCTTGGTTCCAAATACTATGCATATTTTCCGGTACTTACTTATTTAAAGCAAGAAATGAAGCATATAGGGTGTGCCAGAAAGTTTACAAAGAATGAAAACACATAAATGACTCATGTGAACTACTTCTGATATTTTTTTTTCTTAATGTGTAATTAGTTAATTATTGCTAGTCCAAAAAAAAAAAAAGGCATGATTTCTCTCCCCCTCCATCTATGTTTGAACACCATAAAAATGATCAAAGCCTCTATTTGTCTCTAGTCACATTTTACTCCATGGGACTACTGGTTTTGGTGACTCTATTGTAGAGAACGGAAACCCTGCTGGGCAAAAAATCAGTCTATCCCCCCACAAATGCTTAAGTTGAAGATGTGAGGATGCAAACGTGAAATTAAAAAAGCGAGCAAAGAGCACAGTGAGTGTTGTGTGTGTTGCTAAGTTGGAATTCAATAAGGGGAACATAAAATGGAGCTAAACTTGCCTGGATGCTGCGAGATTTTTTTAATATTAGGGAGCATGCTTGATTTCCCTGGAAATGAGTGAGCAATCTGAATTTAGAGCTGTTTGGTGGGGGGAGGGAGCATTTCGTTCTCTTTTTTAATCAAAGGCATTTCACAAGCCGATTGCAAGTGAAAGGGGAATCTATCATTACGTAAGAATGTAGGAAACTTTTCTGTTTAATGAATGAATATTAGGTATTTTGGGAGCAGATAAAAGATGATAAAAGAGGGAGACAGAGCTGACGTCTTAGAGATTTTAATAAAGATTGAAGTTAGTAGTGAAAAGGTCAAAGTGCCATTTGTGGAGCCCCTGCTTCTGGCATGGTTTCAAAGCTCGCAGTGCTGACTGGGGGGCTGTGATGTGTGTTAATGAACAGTTGTGGCACTTAACTGAGATCATGGGTTGGTCACATGAATATATATAAAAGATATAAGTGAAGATTCCCCCCCCCCCCCCTTCCTGCTGCAGTTTGGCTGTTGGAAGGACTAAACAATTAAAAGAAATGTTTGAAATGTTTGAACACCACATTAAGTCCCCTAGTCTGTAAGGAAAATGAGCTATGAATAATAGAATACTGCTCTAGTTAAATATAGTTATTCAAAATTGTTTTTAGCTACAGATGTTATGCCATTTTAGAAACTTAGACTAAATACTGTCAGATCTTGTTTGCTTTTTTAGTATGTTATTCATTTATTGGGAAATTCAAAATTTAAAACAGCTGGGAAAGGGTTTGGTGTTCACTAAGTAATCTTTAAAATGTGTACATTTCAGACTTACTCTTATAGAGCTGTTTAGAAATGACTGAATTGTATATTATAGTTATAAAGTTCTGTAAACATGCTCTACCATGTAGACAGGGAAACATGAAATGGGAAAATGAGATAATTCTGGAGCCAAATTTTATGTATTACAGACTTGATAAAAGAGCAAATGGCTTTCTCAATTTAAATAATTTGTAACTTTCCAGGAACATGCATGGGTGTTATGAACAGTATGTCTAAAATAGCAGCAGAAAATAATGTTCATTCTTCTTTAATTCTCCCTTTGATGTTTATGTCAAAACGAAGGAGTTAATTTATCTAAGAGTTTCACTGCATGAGTTGGACTGTACAAAACCAATCATGTAGAAATAATAGACTACCATTGGAAGTGCTGTACTATTGCAGTTTTAATAGCTCTTCAGTTCTGCTCAACAATTAGTCCATACATTTTATAGCTGTGTCTTTAAGAAACTGGCACACTCAGCAAAATCACAGTAATTGGGAGATGATGCAATGTGGAGAGAAATCAGAGGAAGAAAATTAATTGAAAAATAGTGTTTTGTTCGGGTTTGGGTTTGTTTTCTTTTAGAATTTTAAACACTGCAGTAGTAATTACTGGTGGGTGAGACTTCTGCGGAATTTAAATTCCACGTGGCTGGGTTTTTGTGAATTTGTTTTTAAATCAAATTGCAAAAGAGGCAAAATAGGGCATTAAAATTCTTGCTATAGTTTTCTGTGTCTGAAATCAAGCGAGGGCATTAAGGGTGATCCGGAGGGAGGGTTTTCCCCCTCTATTGACACCAGTGCTGTTTGAGTACGTTCTCAATACCTGTCAGCTTCTTCGTAAACCTGATCAGACAGATCACAGACAATATGTGAATTAGTTGATCATTTATGCAAACAGGTAAAGAGACTTCAGCAATCTCTTTTTGCTTATGTGTGCTGGAGAAGGTACCAACGTGTTACAGTGTAAGCATCCATCTTCCCACTCATAGCCAGTGGATGCTGGTTGTTTCTTCCTAGGACTTTTTTTTTTTTTTAATGCATAAGTACTGAATAAGAGGCTTTTTTTTTTAAAAAAAAAAAAGTGTTGCTTGTTGCTTTTTCGTAAGTTTATCATCGGCAATTAGGACTTTGTAATGTTTTTTAATTGATTTATTGTCCATTATGGGCCAAAGGCCAGTGAAGCAGTGAGAGTTTACATTTCAGCTGAAGTTTGGGCCTTCGTGTTATATATAGCTGTATCTTGATCTTTTAGTGATCAGACAAGCATTTCCTTGTGCCTCAGGGCTGCTGCGGTGGTCGTAATGCCATAAATTACTTGAAGGTAATGATAGATAACCAATTGACTAGAGCAGGAGAGCAAACCTGGTTCTTAGATGAATAAGCAGGGGAATAGTGAGAAGAAATAGAGAGATGTTACTGCTGCTGCTGCATATAACGCTAGAGGAAATCATTATCAAACCCCCTAAGAGCTAACATTTTTGGTAAGTCAGTCAAATGATGATGGCTTTCTGCAAAAAGGGTGATATGATTTCATGGGATAACTGCACTGCTAATACTCAAATGTATTATTCTGAACTATGGGCTGCAGAGGAACATGGAAGGAAGAGCAGAAAGACTTTATTAGAGAGAGATATTTTTTTTCCCCGCTTTCCCTTTTGTGCCCGATTCTGCTGCCCATGCTTGGCACGTTGTATTAAAATACATGACAGAGTTAAGGAAGGACCTAAGGAACAATTCATGGCATGGAAAACTTGCCTTCAAGTGAAAGACTAAAGAATGTCAACCCATTTAGTGCGTGGAGGAGAAAACTAAGAAGGGACCCGATCACAGTCTCTTAGTACCTCCCTGAGGAGAAGACCTGTGGTGGTAGAGGCCTCTCTAATTTGGCAAACAGACTCATAGCAGGACCCCATGCTTCAAAGTGGAAGCAGATAAATTAATGCTGAAACTAAGGCACAATTATCTAGCGGTGAGGGGTAATTAACCATGGGAACAACTTAGCTAGGAGTAACACAGATTCTTTGTTACTTGAATCTTTTAAATCAAGACTACTTTCGAAAAGGCGTGATCCGATATCCGGTGGTCACTCTGACACTGTGTAGACAGTATTTGCAGAAAGTAAACAATGCCTTCTAGCATTCACACTTCTGCAAAACTTACTGTATTAATATATGTCATTTATAGCATCTGGGCCAGTAAAGGCTAGATTGTGCTGGATCTTATGTCCGTTATACAATAAAACAAGCCTTCCTAAAATGTGCTCACATGTTTAAGTAGACAAGGCAGAGCTTTGCGTCTGCTCTGTGGACTGGTTACATAGGAGGCTGTTGCATTAAGAGCTAAATGCCGGTGTCTTCACTGGTCCATCTTAGTGGCTGTTGGTACCCCATGGTCCTCTTTGTTCTCCTTACCAGTCTCCATCCACCAGGAGCAGTTGCCTGTCTCAGAGCCCAGCTGGGCAGGGTGCTCCTCTGCGCTGGTCTCTGGGGGCACTTAAGTCCCTTGCCTGTTCTCTGCTGGGGATATCCGCTCAGGGAGAATCGGATCTGGTCCATTTTAGGCCACTGCAGTAACTTCTACAAAGGGCTGTCTCCTCAGCTGAAGTGCAGAGAGTGTAACTCAATAGCATCTCATTTAAATGTGCAGCCACACACTACGAGATCATCTACAGACTTACTGTACCGACTTCATGAGTCTTCCCTGGTGGATCCTACACAGACGTCTCCGGTCACCTTACCTTTTTGCGTAATAGCTTTAAAGAGCGTGTTAATTAAAAAGCGGGTGTCAGCAACAAGTGAGTAATAGAAGAGGAGGAATTTATTTGAAATCAGCAGTTTCAGCCCACAGAAAGGGTAAGGGAATATGTGAAAAGGCTAATGGTGATCATCCTGCTAACATGGGTGACATTCGCAGGCGCTGCTGCTGCTTCAACAGAGAGGTACTGTGCAACCTTCCAGCTCTGTCATCACCCTCCTGTGTTTCACTCTGGATTTGCAACTGGAGTAGAAGTTGAACTCCCAGTGAAAACAGCTCTTTGCTGTGGGGTGGCATGTTTACTTTAAGTAGGTGTTGATGATTCTACTTCTCACTTCATTGATTAAATAAGTCACTTCATCTTAAAGTCTTACAAACCTCAGCTGAACTTTGCTGAGATGAGCCTGTGTCCCATTACATACTTTCACAGACGTAGAGCGCAAGTTTAAAAAATGGAAAAGATTATTCCCAGGGTCTTCAGCAGCTCTTAGCTCAGAATCCCGTGTTCAAAATTAGCAATATAGTTGCCCTCGTTCTTTTATAGCGTCCCAATTTTGCAACGAACCATAATCATTTGAATGATTTGCCAAAAAAATGATGGTTCTTCAGGGGGTTTTTGGTGTTGGTTGTTTTGAAAGGCAGTCTGTAATTAAGATGAATACATGTACATTGTGAATGTTTAGTTATGGTAGAGATGGGTTTGTTAGAAAACAAAAAAAAAAAAAGCCCAACCAAAATTACCTAGCTGCAAATCCTTGCAGTTGTTTAGTTTAGAAGTTTAAGTCAATTTATGGAAGTCTGTGTTTACTGTCTTTAGAGCTTGATCATGACATTGGAATGTATTTTGGAAAAAAAGACCCTATAAAATGAAATCCACATTTACGGGTAAAGAGCACAGAGCACTTAGGATCAGCAGTGCAGCTACAGTATTTCTTTGAAGTGTAGCAAAGAGTACTTGCTGGTGCCATTTTGGGTTTAGAAGGTAATGAATTGGTACACTCAGTAAGTTCTAACACTGTGTAACAGCAACTGGACCCAATGCCATTAATTTCGTGAAAATGTGGACCATGATATCCCAATTAGAGCAGTCAGAAGATAAAGCTAGATCTGAAGCTCTTCATTTAAAATAAAACTTCATTATAAAGTCAGGTCTCCTAAGACGCTTCTTTTGTGCTGCGCTGCATGTGAGTAATCGCGGTGACTCATCTGCCTCTGACATACTGTAGCCACCAACATTCCCAGCCACAAGTGTTGCCCTTCATAAAGGAAATATCCTATTTTTGGTATGGCAATGTCCTCAGTTTTAAAGAATTTTACTCTTTTAAAGTGCTCAGACAATTAATGCCTCATGCATGTATGCAACAATAGTTGCCTAGCAACCATCAGAAATATTCGGGAGAGCAAAGGAAGCTGAGATGAATGAACAGAAACATCAGCCCCCGTTTCAGGTGAGCTGGAGAAGGCGTCAGGGCTGCGCTGACTGTTTGGGTCTAAGCATGAATATCCATGGAAATCGGACAATCCCAAAGTAGCAAATACGAACTCCAAGTCCAGTCAGTCAGGTGCAGAGCTGCGACGAGTCGCGCAGCCAGAAGCAGTTGCAGGAGGTTGCAGTCGGTTGGGCTTTCTTAGTTTCAGACCAAAACAATGTAACAATGGTTAAATTATAGAAAGTCAACAAACACTCCTTAATGGCTGAGGAAAGTTTTTCCACCTCCTGTTGTACTCCACCTGCAGCTAGAGCACGGGTAAAGTTCCCGCTTCCTTTGGTGGAGGTTTTTGGGCATGGGGCTAAGTGCCAGGCAAACCCCTTGCATGGGGCTTGGCTCCAGCCCTTCTCCTGCGTTGCCACCTGGTTCCCACTTCTCGTTTTCCATTTTAATTCTGGCATAATTTTTACCTCGCAGGAGGTTTTCTCACTCTTCTGAGTCAAGTCCTTGATGCCTTTTTTAGCACTGGAAGATGCCTTTTGAATGAAATGGAAATCTTTTCCACAGTAACAGCGCACAACCACGCCTGTTTGAATTTTGGTCTTTATTCCCCCCACCTTTTTTTTTTTTTTTTTTTTTTTTTTAAATTATTAGAAAGGTAGAAATGAAATGTTTCATGCTGGGCTGACGTACTCTTGGGCATAACTCTACCACAGCACTGCTAGTGTGGCCGCATCCTGTGCCTGTCTCTTTCTCCAGATGAGGTCTGGTGCTGCTCCCCAGTCTCCCCAGTGGCTGTATCGTCGCAGCAGCTCAGGGTGCTCAGCACTCAGTCCTCGACATGGAGTGTGGAAGCACAGGGCCCTGGGACCCATGGGTCGGTGGGATGCACTTTAATGTCAAAACTACTTGACACAATAGAGTTGTGATCTGTAGAAGTGTTTTCAGTTGGTTTCTTTTCATCAGACACATTAAATTAAAGAGCCTGATACTTGCCCATAAGCATTGCTTAGAACAATGACTGACTGCCCCTATTTGAAGAAAACGATGAAATTCTGGCATTTTCCTGTTGGATAGAAAAATCGGATTTATGACCATCTCTACTTCAAAGGTAAAGGTTAAGAGCAAGATTATGATCTCCTTTCCACTCATGTAAATCCACAGGAGTCAATTACTTGGGACTGACAGTGATATGATTTCGATTGGAATCTGGCATTAAAGCTTTTTGGGGTTTGCTCCTACACCCATCGACTTTGGTGCCACTTGACTGCCGACTCTTTGCTTTTGGTATGTGGTGGTAGTATTTGCATGTGGAAGTGCCTTAGGGGCCCCACATAAAACATTGGTTCACTAGCTCTAGTGGCTTTTTTTTAAGATTAGATGTTAAAATGTTGAAATCAAAATATGTAGGGGGTGGTCAGGAAGTAGCAGACGCACAATGGTAATCAGAATAATGTGATTTTTGAGGTTGGTATCTCATGACTTAGAGCTGAAAAAAATCCCTTATGTATCTTGGAGGTCTGAGGCTTTTACTCTTTCTGATTATAAAAGGCGTTTATTTCTGGCCTTGATGGCTGATGAGATATCAAACTTAAAATATGCCATGATCCTATAGTCTGGTAGTGCTTTCTGGCACTGGTCAGTGACTAAATATAGCCAGTTTTGAACCGCTGTGATAAACCTGGAAATAATGTTCAGCAGAAAATTCTCAGACAATTCCATAGACAAATGTGGAATATGAAATGACTTTTCTGGATTGCATCTGGTTTATACTGTATATGCTTTTGTGCCCCGTCTCTCTCAGCCCCATGTTTTCCCACTGCTATCCTACAAATTTTTTGTGGTACAGATAAATCTTAACTAAAGCACCTCAGTGGTTCATGTTGGTTCATGCTAAAGCAACAAATAACATAAAGGGTTTTTAAACCCCAGTTATTTCACGCATTCCTTTTGGCTTTGTAAACCATTTTGCCTTGTTTTTACAAAAAGAAGGTGTATTTAAAAAAAAAAAAGCAAGCGTGCATTTCCAAAAATCACTGATTGTCTTCAAACGAACATAGTCCAGGAACATGCAGATTCTTGCATTGTATTATGGGATTAGTGGTATTCATCTGTCATGTATAATGTGAAGGTGATATTCAGAGGAGGAAAAGAGCCTTTTTGAAAGGATTTTTGTCTGTTTTAATGATATACTCGCATTTGTTTTCTTTTTATTTTTTTTTTAACTCATATATACTTCTACCGGGCTATGATTAATTTCAAGATGATGTCTTTTCTAGAAAGGTAATAAAATGTAATGTCTTCCACAACCTCTTCATATGCATGACTGCATAAAGCTTGTGTAACAGTTTATTATTATAAAATTAGTATAGCATAGCATAGAGCAAACTGGGCCCCTGGCCAGATGAACTAGACAATGAATAGTTATATAAGGTTTTGAAGCACATGTATTAGAACACAAGCGCCCTGTATTTTCTTCTCAATTGTCTGCTGTTTGTTAATGTTTCCCTTTCAACGTGATTGCATCTCAATTTAATAGCACTTGCCATTTCAGGGTTTACTGTGCCAGCGCTCGCATAGTTACATCCCCTCTGTGCTGCAAAGCCTGCATGTATATTAAAACTGAACTAGGCATGGTTAGCTAATGGGTACTTCGAGAGATATGCACTTACAGAATTAAGTGATGTATGTAATTGTTAATTTTGTGTTAACAAGTTTGAAAAATGTGTTTCACCAATAATTGTAATGCTTCGTTCTGTGCAAAGTCTGACATTTTAATTCTTGTTGAACAGTTTCCTACCTCTGCTCTGTGTTTTCATGGCAGGGTATTATTTTGCAATCAAGATAAAAGCATTATTTATTAAAGTTCTAAAATATTACATTACTGGAAGTTTTAAGCTGCAGATCAATCTCCTGTTTCGTAAAAGCATTTCATTGATTTTCTTTTTAATTGGTTTTCAAATTTAAACTTGAGTTCCACATTATGGATTGTGTATGATTCCAGAAGCAGGGGGACGTTTTAGTGGAGACTTGGTGCTGTTTTAAAGGAAGCGATGTACCTGTCCCAGAACTGTGGGAAAGGCTTGCGCTGGCATATGCATCGTTGGGACTGTCAGATCCCAGCCTGCTGCATTTTTGGCACAGGGAGCCCATTGACTTGGGCTGTGGGAAACCTACATTCAGCACTATCGGTCCTTGTGTCTTTTTCTGTGCCTCCAAAGGAACTTCTGTTAGAGACTTCATGTCTTTGGGAGTCAAACAACAACTCCTCCATGCTTTCAGACGTGCAGGGCAGCCTTTCCAGGGTGAGAAGGTGCTCGGTAGCCTCCTGCTGCAGTAGCCTAGGTGTCGCCTGGTGGAAGAGCGATGCTTGCACCTGGCTTCGTGGTGCTGGGTTTATTGGCTTTCTGTGTGTAATCCAAACAGCCCAGAAGACTGGCTTCCCCCACTCCCCATTGCTTCAGTCCTCCTGTTCCTCAGGTCCTCGTGCCAGGTGCTCGCCTTTCACCCTCTGTTCACTGTACGGTCCCATCCCCATTCTTGTCCCTCTTTGTTGTGCTGCGATAATGCCATTCCTCTTGTGGCAGCCCTTGGTGGTTCATTCTTGCCATTGTAGACTGAAACCTACCTGTTATTCCCTCTTGCGGGGAGAATAAGTTAATTCCTCCATCCCTAGTAGGGCTAACTACTAAAATTGCGAAGAGCAAGGCTCCCATTTTTCTTCCAGCTAACAGGGACTTCAGTTGCACATTCTGTGTCATCTCATCTGTGGAGTTTGACCTTGTGTAGACTTTTTGGTTGCCAACCAGCGAGGGAAGGCGATTGAGAAGGGGGGACCACCACCATCCCACCACCATCCCTCACTGAGTTCAGGAGTGGCTGTGGCTAGGATTTAACTTCCCAATGAAGTCAGATTTTCTCATTTGCCCGTAAAGATAAAGAAAGGGCAGGGTGGGAGGAGCATAATGGGCTCAAAACATAATAAAAATAGCAAAGGAAACAAACAGTTTGTGCCTAATTTGAAACCAACTGATCTCCATGGTGATTGCAACAAATCTGTGCTATGTTTGACTGTTTAGTGAAGACAAAGGTTAGAAATAGGATTTCACCCGCCATGATAGACCGTTTGAATGAACAGAGGAGTAGGAGGGTTGGTACCTTCCTGATCATTGAGTGGCTCTGTGAAGGTGCTGAGGGAAATTCAGGGGATAACCTCATTGAAGCTCCAGAGCATTCGAGTGTCTTCCTTCCTCGTGCATCTTCAGAAAAATCAATCTTTATAAATTTCCCAGAATTTTTGTTTTTAACAGTGCTGTTCTGTAGAAACAAGAGTCTCTAGTGCTGTGGCTTCAGACAAAAATAGCATGGTGGAAGACCTTTAGAAATCAGGCAGTGAGCTTGAAACCTTAGATAAATAATAGGACTAATGTAGTTGCAACAGTAAATAATAGGACTGTAACTCCCCAAAAGCTCTTGATTGACATTGTCTCAAAGTAATTCCTTATGTGAAATAGAAGCCTGAGATAAAATTTCAGCTTTAATTTACAGATATTTGAGACGGAGGGAGAAGGGAGTGTGTTAATCCTTACCAAAGAAGAAATTCCTGTTCATGGTAGTCTGAAATACTGTCATGTGATGAGTCAGAAAGTTTTTATTGTTCCTGTCTTTGGAGGTCAGAGCTACTGAGTTTTGGCATGCAGACTGGGCAGATAGCATTGGCAAAACAACACATCTCCTTTTTCTGAGGCCATAGGCATGGAAAGCTTCCTATTTGCAGCAGGTGTGCATGAGTTTTTGGTGTTTTTTTTTTTCCTAAGTATG
Source organism: Charadrius vociferus (assembly GCF_000708025.1). Lineage (NCBI taxonomy): Eukaryota > Metazoa > Chordata > Aves > Charadriiformes > Charadriidae > Charadrius > Charadrius vociferus. Next base: position 782,045 of record NW_009649467.1, on the reverse strand, counting down.
AATTTTAGAAGGGAGAAGATTATACTTTTGAAATCCCTAGTCCTGATGAGAAGATCTCTAGAGACAGCTGATGGAGACATTCAGAGTGTACATTACACTGCATCAAGATTTAGAGTTTCTTGAGTAAATACTGACCAATTTGACCTTTGCTTTTCCTTAGTCAATATTTATCTCTTGGGACAATGAATCTTCATATTCACTTTACTTGATGTCCAAGTCTACTTAGTAGTGTACTTGGAAATCCAGGAGAGGTGCTGATTTGTCTTGGTGCTACTTTTATCTGTTTAAAATTAGATATACAGAAGGTTTGGCCACGCATGTCATTTTGTCAGATTTTCTAAACAGAGCAGCATCAGGTCATGGCTGGTTAGGAGGCTGCTAGGAAAAACCTAGATGTGGCAGTAGGCAGAGCGAGTGAATCTGGGAGTGGAGCAATCCCTTTACTGGAAATGAGGATGAGGACTCCTGTACAATGTGAAAGCCCTTCCAGATGCTATCAGGAGGATGGGACTGACCGGGATTAGTCAATAAAATTCTTGCTGTGTATTTCATGAAGCAGAGAAAATAAGTTTTCGAGCCTTCTGAACCTCCCACAGTCTTCCAGCAGCCTAATCCCACAGAGCACAACGTCAGGTATTGTGCACAACTAGAGAAAAGCCCAGCCCAAGAGACCTGTCTGCAGGCAAGGCGGACAGTGGCTTGCTGGGGGTCCCATCCTTCCCCTGGGATACAGGTCTGGGAGCGGGTGGGCCCTGCTGGGCTCAGTGGCCAGTTGCATCCCTATTGCAATGGCCTTTTACAGGTCAGTATTGCAGTTACTCCCCAGCCCCTGGTCCTCGCTGCTGGGCTTGTTATGTCCCCCTGGCTTGGAAACCCTACCAGTTTCCTGCGACTTGAGAGCCAGGGTTCGGTCACTGGGAGCGCAGAGCAAATAGCGTAGCCCTGACCATGCCCAGTTAAATAGGACTGTAATACCCTCCTTAATATTTCAGTAGCAATTTCAGTGTTTCGGGGCCATGGCTTAGGTTGAAGCTGAGAGACAGCCGTCCCCTGAAAAGTGCGGATGCTGGGGCAGCGGGTGCGGCTGGAGCCACTGCGTCAGGGTCCCTGGACAGGGGCTCGTGGCACCTCCCTGCTGCTTCCTTGTCCAGCTGTGCCGTGTCTCCTCTTCACAGTGTCCCACAGCATCGCTGGCTGCTGCTGGCAAAAGCCTGCTGTCGCCGACAGGGGCAATACTTAGGGGTAGAAAGGGCAATTACTGCGCCTGTGAGCTGCGCCGTGAGAGCGAGAGCAACTGGGAAGTGCTGTTCAGGCGGTGGAGAAAGGCGGTGCCTTACAAATATCTGCTTATGCAAATCAAATAATGTGTCTTTTCAAATGTTCATTTTGCCTTTTCCCTGATTAAATTTTCTGAATTGCCATATGTACTTCTTGTGATATTTCAGTCTTGTCAAATTAAGAAGAGAAAGCCTCGTAATTAACTTAGGATATATACCAAATGAAGTAATGTTTGCCATTTTTACTGTGTAATCTGTCAATAATATTACAGGTGGCCTGTAAGTTTCAAAAAAAAAAAAAAAAGTCTAATGTGTTTTTGTAATCTTATAACTATCAAAGGTACCTGTTTATGGAAAAGGCATTGAGAAAGAAGAGAATTTTAAAATTGCACAATTGTAGTCGAAAAAAACCAGAGCAAGCAACGTCATGCGTTTCTGAAGAGCACACTGTTTAATTTTATAGTAACAGTATTTTAAGAATGCTGACGGTATACAAGGAAGAAGTGAATAATTCTTATTGCAAAACCCTGATGGTTTGATGTCTTCAAAATGTTAAGACTTAACCAGCCCTGGATTTCTCTTCCAAAAAAACAGGACATTTGGAAAAAAAAAAAGGGGGGGCGGGGGACGGGGACCAGCTGAAGCAGTAGTAATTTATCAAAGCCGCATTTGAATAAAATAAAGGCTTGGCATCCTTACTTAGGATAGGCTGGAAAATGCATTTATGTTTTCATGTACCTGTTGTTTTTTTTTCCTGATGTGCCTGATTGACTTGTTTTAATACTGGTGTTATTTACATTTCAGGGATGGGCCTCTATTATGCAGGAAATTGTCCAAACCCCTACAGCTGTATTTTAAATTGAAATGATTTTTTTTATGAAGTGATTGTGCAGACTTAATTTAGTAATCTATTATTAAATTTATAGTTTCAGGCTGTATAAAGTCTTTATATAGAACGAAAATGGGCACAGATGAAGATCGATGCTATATATACACCTGGTTCTATATATTAAATCTTTTACATATGTTGTCCATTTTCAGAAACAAATAAACTGCTGCTTTTGAAAACTCAGCTTCTCTTCCATATTAGGGAATTCTGCAGACTCCCTATGTTCCTTAGCTTCAGTATAATGCTAAATCAGTTTGTACATTAGTCTATTTTTAGTTATGAATGAACTTTATGGAGTGCAGCGCACAGAGTGATTTCAGAGATTCTCGCTCATAAAACCCGTGTGTCATGCGCTGCAATTACAGCGCTGAACATCATGCGAGCTCTGGGCTGCCGGGGGCCCAAGCCCTCAAATTTCCAGGAGGGAAAAGCATACCCTCTCGCCCTTTTATACGAAATATTACACATATAGTAAATCTCATGACATGAAATCAGGTTAAATTTTGGTGACCTTGGCTGCGGCGAGCGGCGGGCGGCTGCCTGGCATGGCAGCCGGGTGACACTAGAGGGCAACTGAGAGTTTTCTTTCAACTAACCAAACTGGAGATGGTTTTAATATCAACTAAGTGTTTAAACTCGGTAAGGATTTATTTTCCTGTCTGCAGATTTCACATGTGTAACCTCTGAGTTTCCATTGACAGCAAGTAATAATCCGACTGGAGTTCTTCTGGGGGAAAATACAGCGGGAGCAGGTCAGAAGCCTGCTTTTGCCCAAATAAGGCTTTTTTTGCAGACCCCATGTGTTAGATAATGATCAACTGACAGTCGGTCATGAGTTAATAATGCTGGATGCTGAAATATGCGTACCATGTGGTATACAACAGTTCTGCGGGGAAAGACAAACACGGCTATAATTAGACATCTGAAACACAAGGAAGTGTGTAAATTGTTTAATAGTCCCTCCACTTAATTCACTCAAATAATTTCCTAAGAACCGGTATTAACTACGAAAGAATATTGCACAACCGACTTCGTATTTAGTTTAAACCCTGCCCTGCTCAGATAAATTAATGAATACAACTCAGTTTTATTTGAATTTTTCTGAGTGCTAGAGATCTACTGGAGCTGTATCGCAGAGATGGATTCAGTTTTGTTTGTGTTAATGTTTAGGACGATTACACCGAGTTCACAGGGCTTGCACTCGTTTAAACCTGGGCACATCAGGACTTCAAAACCACCATTTTCCAGGTGTTTTGGTGGTTACACAGATTGCCTTTCAATAGCCTGACAAAGTTACCAGAGTTACCATAGCTGCATTGAACCGGTGAAAAAGTGCGGATCCCACCTCTGCTCAGCAACGCAGAGCACATCACCTCTGCACCCCGGCATTGAAGTGCTGCGTCAGGTGTGTGCAGGTCCACAGGGCTGCGAGGGCTTTGTCCCAAGCTCTCTGCGGAAGCAGAGTGACTCCGGAACCTCTCTATGGTGTGTCTGCTGCGGTGGGGTGAAGTTGGTGATGATCCGGAGATGTGGAGGAGAGCGGGGCTTAGGCTAAGGCTGCTGCTGCTGTCTCTACTTAACGCATTGTGTAGTCCTCCTGGTGGTGGTGGCTGAATGTGGGCATCAAGGCAGGAATTTACTCTCTAGATTCTGCATGTCACTTTACTTGTATTTTCATGCAGGTTGATCATGCCTAACCAATTTTGATTACTTCACAGTGCAGTGATCAAGTGCAAAGAAAAAAAAGTGAAAGAAAATTATAATATTCTTACACTAAAAAAAAAAAAAATATTCTTCCTTACACAATCAGTTACAAATCAAAAATGCAAGAGTTTTAAATAATGTATTTGTTATTTTCACATAGTACACAACTGGATGATCATAGCTTCCTACCTGCTGTTGTCATTCCCAAAAGCAAGGTGTCAGGAAACCGTCCATTTTATGCTTCTTGCATGAATTTCTGCCTGTTTAGTTTCATGCACAGTGTCCATCCTTTATCAGTCAATTAGCCCGTCTCATCTGCCTATCTACGTGGATGCGACTGCCTACGTATCTATTGTATTTCCGAGGTATGTAGGTCACGTCTCCATCGGGTGCTGCTGACTCTGCTAGACAGCAGTTTCACAAACGCTGCGTTTTACTGGAGAGAAAAGGAAATATTGCTTGGAAAGATGCCTTAAGATTTGCTGTGTGCTTTTTATTTGGCCTTTGTTTTCTGAAGCCCTCTAATGGGGAGTCTGCCTTGGATCTTGTGCTGAGTTTTGATGAGAGGGGATGACTTGCATGGGTTCGCTGTGCGTTTTCACCTCTTGCTGACGTGTTTGCGCTGCTTTTGTCTTGGCTATTACACAACCCGTTTATGCCCAGCTGTATTAAGGTATGTGTTTTATTTTCTATCCTCTCTTTGCCGTTTTTTTCCTCTTTATCCTTTTTTTTTTTTTTGTTCTAAAACCCAGGCTATTCTGAGAAGTCAGATGTGCACTTCTTGAGCATTGCTGTGACCCTCCTACAGAAAGTGAAGCCCCTGTCCACCGGGTGCAGCTTCCCAGGGGGTGACCTTTTGGGGGCGGAGGGCTTGGAGGCTGGAGACTGCCTGCAGATTTTCTGAGGGAAAGGGAAACGTGATGAACCCATGTCTGATCCTGTGATGCTGCCCAAGCACGTGGTGTTTCATGATGAGATAGGGCGATTTCTTTGTTCAGGGCTTGAATGCGTCTTTCCCATTGGTGAGAGAGTCATGCTGGCTTCGTCGTTTTCCATACTTAACAAGGCTCAGCCTCAAAGATGTGAATAGCCCCAGTGAGGTCATCAGAGGTGTTTGCATGCTCCAGGTCTTTACAACTTAGGCATGTACTTTGCTGAATCAAGGCTACAGCTCTTCACGTTCCTTGTCCTGCACGGCACAGTATTTCACAGTATTTGATCCTATGCTCTTGCAGTTTCTCACCAGAAGAACCACTGAGTCATCTAATCTGGTATGAACCCCAAGCAGTGGCTCATCGGCCAAAATTACCGGCAAATGCTTTCATCCAGTTCACCACCTTTTTTCTTTAGGAGAAGGGAAACAGCTGTTTGAGCAAGGACCACAGCCAGACAGCTGGACGCCTCCTCCGTGCAGCCAGCCAGGCTGCTGCAGCCGCCCGCAGCGGAGAGGCTCTCCCAGCAGCAGCCTGGACCCGACCCTCGTCCGTGGCTGAGGCAGGACGCTCGGCTCCAGTCCGATGTCTTGAAAAAGACCCTCAAATTGCATGCGTTTCTTCCTGCACTGTGCACACCAGCTTGTGTCTGTCTCAAGCTTTTCCTGAAAGGTCTTCTGCGAGCTGGTCATACACATGCCTCCACACACGGGCATTAGAGCACGCATGTGGACTGCAGTGCTTTGGCATGCCTGATCATGCCTCCTCACTTTTTCTCACCTTTGAGGCACTCATATTACCTGGTGACATCACTTCTCAGTCATTTTTGCTCAAACCCAGCACAGCTTGACTTATTCAGACCTCCCTCTTGAAGGCAGACCTCCTTTTGGCTACAGCATCTTCCTACCAGAGTACGTTGAATTTCCAGTGGGGGGTGTGATCTGTGAAGTGTCGCCCTCGGCTTGGTCAGTGGGACCTGTAGTCCTTGCTCACAGGTTTCATGCTGGAGCTGTACTGAAGAGCATTGCGTTTCCGTGGCACATCTTTCCTTCTGATTACTCATTTGTAAAACTCAGTGTTAGCAAGTCCTTCTCTCAGTGCACGTTACTGTCGGGGACCTTATATTTGTTTCACTGAAGAAAATGTTGAATACTAGCAAGGCTAAGAGCAACCCCTGTGGAATCCCACCAGAAATATTTTCATTTGATAGAAATTCCCCACCGATGCCTGCTTTTAGCTCTATCATTTAGCCAGTTCTTAATCCATTTAATATATGCTTGAATAAAATTACATAGTGCTGTTTTTTAATCAAAGTGTTATCTAGTATTAAATCAGCTGTCTTACTGGAATACAGGTAAGTTCCATGCATGTAGCTAGTTTCTCTAACCAAACATATAGTTTCAAAGTATAAAATAAGGTGCTATGTTTGTTTTTCTTTTCTGTTGTTTTAAGATCTGGTTTCTGTAAAACCAAGTCAATTGACTGGCTTTAATTATGTTCTTTTGCAAGCATATCATCTGGCTTCTTTGCAAATATGGAACAAATATTTACCAAACACCTCTGCCTCTTTTTGAATCATTAATAACAATCCTGTCATCTGTAGCCAGTATTATAGGCCTACACTGGATTTTTTTATTATTATTATTATTTTAATTTGCTCTAAGGTCTACTTGAATGTCACATATGTGTCAGGCATAGATTTTTCTCTGAAGTCTTCAGCTTCCCTTTTCAATTTACCGCACTTCGTAATTTCTAACACATGTATAGATTTTGTCCAAATAAAAAAAATCCTTCCGCATTTTTTGGAAACCCAAATTAGTCAGCAGGACATAAAGAAGCCCATATCAAGCAAAAGTCTTAACTTCCAACCATGCTGAAATGAAGAGAATGAGACTCCGAGCCTTGTCCCGAATCTTGTCCCCGTCTTCCATGGAAACGAAAAACATTCAATTTTTGGCATAATTGGCCAACCTGGTATTTGCAATGCCTCTAACTTTTCTATTAAAAGCAATGCTAGTCTGAACTATAATCCATGAAAAATACCACCTTTTTGCTTTTTTCAGAGATTGTCTGGTCAGGAGGGGGGTCAAAACAACAGTCTGCAGCAAGTCATATGTCTCCACGTTAATCCGCACAAGGAAGTGTCTGTTTCACTTATTTCCAAATGAGGAATGTTTTCTTTAGAGAGGTAGCAAATTGATTTTCCCCACATGGAGCATGGGATATCTCATTTCCAAAGCAAAACTTTCAGAAATGGCTACACAAGTCTGCTCTTTCTCCCTGTGGATTAGAAAGCAGCGTGGATCCTTAGTGTTCCCTGCAAGGTTGTTTGCTGCTGTACTCTGGAGTTTCCAGGTCAGGTCTGGCATGTTCAGTGATAAATGAAGGAATAAACAAGTGTTTGCATTTAGAAAAAGTCCAGTAAAAATAGTTTTAATGTTCAAATTGTTCTGTGTGCAGCTTGAGTAAGCAAAGCTGTGTGTTTGTGGAGAGGCTGTGTGATCAGAACTCAATGAGAGCTTTTGTTGTTGGTAGGTGCTCATCTCTCAACTCTTGCAGGCGTACTTAGGATCCTGGAGAGTTTCCCCGAATTCAGCTGATACTGTTGTTTCCTAAACAAAGATCTGGGGGTTTTAGTGTAGTCTGATCTTTTGCTTTATTTTGCAGCCACGTTAATTTCTGACCCTTTGATGCAGTACTAGGTTGGTTGCAACTTGCTTCTTTTCCCCAGCTCTGCTTGGTGTGCCTGGGCGATAAATGCCCCAGGCACTCCTACTCGGACCCTGTTTCCAGGAGGCACAAGCTTTTAAATAAACTTTCAGGGTTGAAAGGAAAATAAATGAAATGTAAGATGGTGAATTCAGGATGCAGAAAAGGGAATGAGGTGAAGGAGAGAAAACAAAGAGATAGAGGTGATGGGGAAATCAAGAAAGCAGCTGGGACTCCAGAACAGTATGTGAGATTAACTAACCTTTGAACAGTTGTTGAGACCGTGCTTAAATATAGCAATATGCTTTTCTTAACTTTCAGATATTGCAGAATGCCAGAAGCCCCCTAGAGGGGTAAGTGTTAAAACCATTAAAACTGTTAACTTTCTATTCATTACATTTTAAAAGGTGCAACATGTAAGCATATTTTTCAGCCAAGAGCTAACTTTTGCCAGGCTGCTTTAGGGGTGTCCTCAGCAACCAGCTATTTGCCACCTGCCAGCAGGCATGGTTGATTCACGGATTTTCTGGAGATTTGGGACCATTCTTCTCACCTTGACTTCGATGACCAGGCACCTCCGCATGCCACCTACAGCTTCTGTTTGGCACCTGAATCGTGAATAGCTCTGTGATCTGACACATCCTGCCTGAGAGGGAAAGTCTCCTAGTCTGTTCTCTATCTACTGATGGTTTTGCAGCTTAGGGCCCACCGTTCCGGTATTGCAACTTCTGTGCACGCGTGTGAAAACTGGAAGACATATGAAGGACTGGCACAGTGCAAAAGGATTCTGTGAGGAGACATTCTGTGAGGTGTCCTACAGGGTGGAGAGTCTGTTGATACATTTAGCAAGTATGCTGCAGCTTGCTTCAAGCGAGCACAATTCTCTTCTGAACCCAGTGCCACAGTACATGCCTGTTTATTCACTTCTTGCACCTTCCAGTACTCCATCTTAATCCTGGTTCTGTGATTACCTCCCTCTGGTGCACTCTCATGTTTAGAGCTCACCTGACTTTGTAAGCCTACCCTATATGTAGACCCAGGTCTTCCACTGGCCCTTCTTTGCTGATGGCCTTGGATTTTTTCAAGCCCAGTTGTGGTTTTTGTAGTGTTACGCTCTTGCCATTGGCAAAAAATGCTGCTGTTCCTTCCTCTTCCATCATCTTTCCACAGAAACATGGTCACAAAACCAACAGGCAGCCAGAATCTAGTTGGCAGTGCAAGTTGTAAGTGCATTAGCAACGCTGAGCACCTATCCCAGTACCGTCCTCAGCGAAATACGGCAATGGCTGTACTTCCCTATTTTTTTCATTTTTCCTTTTTTCTCCCACTTTTGAAGTGTTTCTGAGAAGCTGGAGTACCAGCAAACCAGAATCAAAAGTCATATCAGGAAATAGTTATGCAGATCAGAGAGGCGTGGAAGAGGCGAGAACTTTGATCGTGGGCATTACAATTACTTAGATGTTCTCTAGAGTAAGTAATGTGGAGCGAGCAAGAAAAAGGTACATGTTTTAGGCATGAGTACAGTACTGTTTACTTACATGGTTTGTTGAGCAGCCAACAAGGTCCAAGGTTATTTTGGACTCAGCATGAGTAAGTGATCCAGGTATGACAAATGAGGTAATGCATTCCAGGCTCATTAAAAACTCTTGGCTCCACCACTGATTTTGACAAAGTGCCAACATAGCTTGACCTCAGCTGTGTGAAGGCCACTATTTTTTTTAACACCCTCCCTATAACAACACATCTTTTACATCAGCCAAAACATGTGCATCTAGAGAACAGTTATGGGGACGGTTGAACTCATTGGGCTTAAAACAGTAATCAGACTCCTAAAAAAGAGATAATTCTACTGTAACTAACCTACGAAAGTCAGGTACTCCAAAACCACAGCCATTGTCTCTTGACTTATTTGTGCATCTAGGGGTGGCTGTGTGTACATAGTACATTGCATTCTCAGCATGGATGTGGCTTAAGTGAGGCTGACTTGATAACAGGGGGGTGGTAGGCTCAGCGATCAGTTCCCCTTCCTGGGGATGCAGGTAAAGAAGGTGGCTGGTGGAGGTGCTGTCTTCTTGTGGCAGCCTACACTTTTCCACAGTGTGTAGTGTTTCATCATGGCTGACCTCAGCAGCTCCCGTTCTTGGGTACTTCTCTTCCCCCAGCGTAGAACTTGCCGTCCTTGGGTTTAACCCAGAGCTGGGAGTTGTACTAGATGGCAAGGCTTGGAAATGTTCTTGTTTCCCATGTCCTGCTGAGCAGACGGTGGCCCTGAAAGGGGGTGTTAGTGGCAGGAGAGCAGTGACCACACAACCTTATGAATTTTCTGAGTGGGTGGCCAATGTAGCCATCTCCTTCCTCACCTTATGGCCTGCTCCCATTCACCTACCTGATGCTTGCACAGGCTGATGAGAGTGCTGGAGGGGAAGATGTACTTTTTGAGCAATGATGCTGTTCCGTGGCTTCATGAACAGAAAGGACCTCTAGCTTTGAGGAATCATCTAGCTGGTGTGAGCAGCATTAACCCTGAGCTACTCTCTTTTCTGTGTGGCTCTCTTGCTTTGTGCGTCAGAGCCTGCTTATCTCCATCACCTGGTCTTTAATTCTCTGCTGTAGGTGCCTCTGTATTGTCCTTGTTCGACTACGGTGGTCCGTAGGCAGCTCACAAGAACAGGCTTTGGGTCAGCTTCTTCCTGCAGTACATTTTAGCCAGCAAAGATTTGCCAACCTCCATCTACAAATAATCTCCCTCCCTGTGCCGTGCATGGCACAGGGTTTGCATTTAACCTCTCAGGTGTGACAATCTGTAATAAAGACACGTAGGGCATTGCGGGTGTTTTGCCACTGCAGAGCTTAGCCATGGTTTTGGGAGGATGAGGCAAGGTACAAGTTTCCATCTAGGAAGAAGGAAAGATTGATTAAATCTTAATTTCAGATAACTGAGGGCAGTTACATTACATCGGGGACTAAATGCTTTTGGTGTTTTTTAAAGGCAGGTGTGCATGTGAGTGAGGATTTGCACAGAGGAGGTGGCAGTGGCAGCTTCTGCACCTCACCTTCCCTTTCACTCCCTACCCATGAAGACCATGGCTGTGTGCTCCTCCTTTTGCTCTCCTGCAGGTAGGGAAGGGGTTTCTAGACAGCCCAAGAGGCGTTGGGAAGGAGCTCATCATGGCTGTGGCCAGCAGAAGTTGTTTCCTCTACCCAAACAGAAAAAGCCGGGGGCATTACGCCTCTCCTCCCTCTTGCCGCAGAGCCATGTGCAGGGGGAGGAACAGCTCGGCAGGGGGATTGTGGCTGCCTTCTCCTGCACCCTACTGCCGTAGCACACTGGAGACTGGCACAGCATGGGTGGCCAGCTGTGGCCCAGGCCGGCATGGGAAGTGTGTGATTTGGAACGAGACCTCTCCCTCCCCGCGGCACAGGAGGAGCAGGCTGGGGGCACACCTCCCACCTCTCCCCTCTGTGGCTCCCCATGTCTCTCCCTCTCTCCACTGGCACAGCACAAGCTGTTTCCTCTTCTTTTTTCTGCTGCGCGGTCTCCTTGTGTCCCAGTCAATCACAATTCAACGTTTCATGGTCTTCTGAGAAGTACAGATCCCTGATGTCGAACGGCATGCAGCAATCTCTGTGTGATTTGTGGTGACTACCTATTTCCACACAACACCCGTGGACCCTTTCAAACATGAAGGGGAAGAAGACATGCCTGTCTCTGGGCAGATTCCTATAAATAATTTTCTTTTCGCTGAGAATTCACAACCGAGATGGCAATAAGACGTATTCCAGAATGGGAAGAGTTGTTAAGTTATGGTTGTCGTCATGGTTTGTGTAACTGTTGATATTCATGGCATATCCATTTCATGCGCTTTCACTTAATCGGGAGCACAAGACTTTTACCATCAAGTAGCAGTCAGCTGAAAAACAAAGTCCACACTGCATGTGTACTAGTTAATAATCACACCTTTTGTTCTTGACGGTTACAAATGCTTGCGCTGGAGTTAGATCTTCGTTCATCTTGGATTCTTGCTTGATTCCTTGTGAAACCCCCTGTTGCAGCCTCAGGTGGTTGCCTTGCGGGGCCAGCCGGGTTGGTGGGCTCAGAGGGACAAGTTTGTTCAAATGACACCAGCTGGATCTGCTGCTCAGGGAAACAAGGAAACAACACGCTGATATAAAATTGGCATCCAAGGGTTGCTGAAATGGTCCCTCTGAAGTCCTGTTGATGGGCAAGGCTAGCAGGCACGATGGTGACCTATATGGGGAAAGATAACCAGCCCAAGGTGGGAAGCATGGCCTTGTGCTCCTCCAGCTCTCCAAACACAAGGAGTGTTAGCTCGTACTGTGTACATTTTGCAGCTGGCTGTGTGTTACCTGGTCATACCTGAAATGTTTGTGAGGACTCAGCAGGTGAAGGGGCTTTCCCTGCTGGGCTCTAGATTGCTATCGCACCTACAGGTTTTGCAAGGAAGATCATTTCTTGTGCATTGCCATTTTCTAAATGAACTTGCCCTTTGTGATGACTAGCAAACTTGGGATGAGCTGTAATCTAAAGAAGAGCCTCCTTGAGTCAGCAAGGCGCAGGCCAGCGTGGGCTTCAAGTGGACGAACACCCTTTGGCTTCCGGAGGTCTGAACTCAGAGGTTTGGGCCATTTGTATTGTACCGGGCGTACGTCTCCGCTGACAGCTGTGCTGGGCTAATATTGATCCTTTGAATCACACCAAAGTAGAGGCAAAAAAATGTTCCTGGCAGCCCATCAAGGTCCCAGTGTTCAGTAGGTGCATTTTCCCCTCTTTCAGATACATCAGGAAGCAAAAAGAAAGGAAGAGGAAAAAGCCCCCAAATTGGCAAAAGCAGATGTTTTGTCAAATGCACAGGACAGCAATAATTTAAACTGGTAGTACATCCTATCTCTCATCCTCCTGTTTCAGGCACTTAGACTAAAGAGGCGGCAAATAAATGCAAACTCTTTTCTGTACTTATTTATTCAATTTTTCACTTTAATTTGCTTTGCTTATGTTCTCACCTTCTGGGAACGTGCAAGTTATCAGGTCTCACTGCCGCAAATGCTTTCAGAAAATGAATTTGAAAGCCATATGCACAAACATGTGAAGAAATTGAATTGTTTCAGATATCCTCAGGTAGTCGTGTCAGAAGTGCTTCTCCACCAGAAAGCAGAAGAAAACCATGGGATATTCACTTAGCTGCCCAGTACATACTGAACATCCAGTGTCATCAGGAAAATTGACTGGGACTAAGCCACAACATGTGTGTAAAATTGCTTTAAAATAATTACGAATAACGAATTCAAGAAATCTGCAGTGTGCACATGAATATGTCAGAAATGAAAAAAAAAAAAAAAAATTAAACCAAGTATGTGACTTGTAAATGATTCCTTCGGTCCTAGTCATATTTCCTTGCTCAAGAGAACAAAATGGATGTAGCTGAAATATAAATAATCTTCGAATAATGCATTTATTTGTAATGATTTAGGGAGCAAATGTTAATGGCTTTGTTTCAAGTGTGACTGGAACTATTTAAAATGTTTTCTTTTACAGAGTAGATACTAGAGGCAAGGGCCTTCTCTTCTGGTATTAATTCCTATTGCTGCTTTCTTGTTAATTGTGCATCTGATCTGGAATCAGATCTGAAGTGATTTGAAGTCATACGGTGGGGCGTGTGGGACGGTCCTGGTGTGTGCTGCAGACAGACCTTCCCGGCTGCAGCTCTTGAGCCATGGGGAGAATGCAAATACCCCATTTCATAGTGGGTTTGTGCCAGTTCTGCCACGGAAGGCTCCAATTCAAACAGGGTTTATACGCAAGCTCAATATACCTGGAATTTAGGAACAAATGCCTCCTTGCTTTGAAAGCTTTTAGCAAAACATTAGGAGTGCTTTATAGTGTGGTACAAAGTACAGTGCCAAAACTCAGGATAACAAGTATGTTTGGAAAACATTGAGCCTTGAACTAGTTTATTTATTAAAAAAAGAAAGAAAGAAAGAAAAAGTAACTCATGTGCAAGTGTATTTGATCCTAGCTGAACCACATCTCTCTCCGGCCGTTGGTTGGACCGGGTCAGGAATCCATTCGTTCGAAGGCTAACATTTTAACACGTGTGCCAGCGTGTAGTAAATTGCAGGAACATTTCTATTTTCTTCAGTACCTTTTTAAAGAAGGTGTGACTGCTGGGGTTAACCATCTGTCCGCCCCATCCAGGTCGTGTGCAGAAAGCAGTAAGCATCAGGAGGGCATCGAAGACGGAGGGTTGAGTGGGGTTTATAAATAAGGCAGGGCGGCGTGGCCGGGGCTGGCAGTCTGGCAGCCGGCGCTGGAGTCCTCGGAGCTCATCCCACGCTCCCGCCGAGTCGCTCATCTCTGTTTATATGAGTAATGGAGTGGCTGGGGGAGGGGATTTCTAAGCACGGAGCAAATACTCTTAGTGTTCATTTTGTGTAAGACTGACATCCACACCAAGTCGAGACTTCCAGCGACGTAGTGTGCAGTCACATGCTGTAGCATTCATGAGTACAGATATAAATCAGGCAGATGTTTGTCGACTGGAATGGGTAATAATTTTTTTCTCTCTTTGTTTGATTTTGCATGTTAGCCTCAGATGACAATTTCAGAATTGCTTTCTGCAGTACTTTTCAGTAAGCAGAATGTGCTTCACTGGAGATAGAGGGAGATATTTCTGTAGGGAGATAAACATATTTTTATATATACACAAATACGGACTTACACACATAGGCACATGCATATATATATATATTTTATTTTTTTTTACCGTGTGCCAGTGCTGGGGGAAGAAAAAGGTTATGTCTTTTGGACTTTTTGTTTTAAACCCATGGCTTTTCTTTTTCTCTGAACAGACCAAATATGACACTGTTACTCAAACTATAAAATCAAATTAGCACCCTTTATTGTGTTTGCAAACTAATTAAAATGTAAAATGTCCTGAAACCACTGGCTTACTGTGTGACAAATGTAAGATTAGAAACAATTAGAAGGCACTCAAGAGGTTTGTGGTGTTTAGATTTCTGACATTGTTCTAATCATCCCTTTAAGTAACGAAAACAATGGTTACCTAGAAATTAAAGGTTTAAAGGAAATTATCTTCTTCGGTACAGTCATTAGTTAATGATTGTTTATCATTTTGAATGTTGCCATAGTAGTCAGGGGCTGATTTTTAAATCTGAAAGCAGGCAGGACACGTAATAATGAGCAAACATCTGCTTCATCTATTATTTCTATATGTGATCATAATTTATATTGTAATACCACTATTGAAAGATGAGTCTGATATTTTTTATGACGATCCATATCCCGTTCTATGTATGGCTCAGCACGGTTAGGATTTAGTCACTGTGTTATTTCAGAGCTGTTTTATCTTAAGAATTGGACAAAACTGAAAGTGATTCATGTTAATTTATATGTGTGGTATGTAACCCTTATGAAACAATCAATCACTTATTTCAGTACTTGTCAACTTCCAGAGCTAGTTGTTAAGGGGTTTTTTGATCCATTTCAGGACTCGGGGGTAATTTTTTTTTTTTTTTAACTTTTTTTAGAAGAACTTTGACAAGAATGACAGGATACATAAACATTTCTTGGAGCTGTAAGGAATTTCAATATTTCAGAACATTTCCAAAACCAGATGTTTCCCAAAGTTGAAAATAGTAGTTAGTACTCTTACTTGAAGATTAGAAATAATAAATGCAGCAGGCTGATTAATGCAAAGCTACCTATTAATATTCTATTTTGTTCCTTTTTTGTACCATGGAGAAATATTTGTGCTTTCTCTCTGAGTCCTTCAGAGACCAGTGTTTGACTTTATATTAATTAGTTATGTGAAAGTAGAATAGATTAGCCTTGGGGGATATTCTATAGAAACGTATAGTGTGTCAAGATGTAACCCATGGAGGATGGGAATCTGGTAATAAGCATTTACTGTAGACAGATGTGTACATTTCTGTGACTGATTGTAGTGGAATTATTTATTATGCTTTCAGCTGTTAAGAATCCAGTATAAGACAATGTGCTCAAATTGTTCTTCATTAATTTTCAGCTCCAAATCTTAAAGGCAGACCGCGCAAAAAGAAGCCTTGCCCACAGAGAAGAGATTCATTAAATGGCATTAAGGATTCCAACAATAATTCTGAAAGCAAAGCTGTTGCCAAGGTAAATCACTTAATAATACTCTTTTCAGTACACTCTCCTTTTTTAGGTACAGCCTTGCCTTTGTTTCCCAGCATGCTGTTTCAAATTTAGAATGTAACTTGTTTTCTTGGGGAGATAAATGTAATTTTTTCCAATAGTTTTATTCTTCACTTTAAATCGTGTCTGCTTTCAAAGTTACCAGCAACTATAATCACCTAACAACCTAATGCTATCAGCTTGTTGGTAACTGGTAGTGCTTAAGCTTTCTTGGCATCTAGTGTTAGTTTTCACATTCTGTGACACACAAACATAGTTTGTGACAGTATCTTCGAATTAAAAATAAACCAGGGAGCAGCTCACCCTGTTACAATGTACTTCTAAATATAAGTTTGAAGATAAACAGACTATGAAACAAGAGCCGCTTCAGTGATGGTTTCTAAGAAGCACGCACAAATGACATTACCCTGATGTTAAGATCTCTACTTTTTTTTTTTTTAATTAGAGAAAAAAAAAAGATAAAGGCAGAAATTCAGTATGAAAGCTTAAAAAAAAAAAGGGGGGGCTGTTTCTTTAATACTTAGTGCTGAGCTGCATGTTCCAGGGTTTGTTGAATAGTGCATGCTTTTACAGAGTCTTCTGTATGTGCTGCAGTGCTTCACCCATACTGCAAGTAAAAATTGGATCATTGATTTGTGTTTATAGACTTAATCTTTTAGATATTTATGGGTTTGTGTCTTTTCCTTTAAATATTTTAAAATAGGGTTTCTGTAATGTAATTTACGTCCTGTTTTCTATGTTGCCTGTGTGGTTTTAAATAGAAATTTGGCTTTCTCTTTAAAAAAAAAAAGGAGTACAAATGGCTCCTTTCAAGATGATTTAATTTGAAACTGTAAGATGCAAAGACGGAAAATTACTTAGAGCAATACTTGTAGATTTTTATCTGAGGCAGAATTTTGTCACTGTGATACTTTTGAGCTAAACGGCTGAACAGGTTTGCATAGCCTGATTTTTTAGGCCAACTCCTCCCAAATCCATTGTTTCAATAAATTAGATGGATGTGTATCTGAAAAACGCTTCCATTGTTGTGACCATCTCTTTAGGAAATACAGTGAATCTATAGATCCATTTATGTTGTATTGTTGTGTGCAGTGAATGTCCTGGGAGATTAGGAGGTTAAAGAGGTCAAGTGGAAGTGTTCTGCTCTCAGTTTCTCATAGGAAGGCAAATTAAATTCCACCTCCTCCTCCTCCCTAGGAGTTCAGTTAAAATTGTGCCTTCTGTTGATGACAATAAAAGAGGCTGAAGTTCATGATGAAGCTCTGCCCTTAAGTCACTGTTTCTCTTCTTTTTGTGCCCTATTGTGCTCAGCTGGAGTCTGTACTATCGTATTAGACAGGCATGGTAAAAGGCGATGGAACCTGGTGTGTTGAGTTGCGGGGTCCTGCCAGATACTATAGAGTTTGCCTGAATGTTTTTGCTCTGTGGAAGAATGTGCAAAATCCGCGGTGTGAAAATGTCTCAATTTGCCTCAATTCCCCCTTCCCCCAAGATGTTTTTCATGTTAAAATATTACCAGCAAACTGCAGCGTGGCCCATGTTGTCAGAGCACCCCAGACTGTAGCACAAGTAGTTCAGCCTCTTCAGCACCTGATATATAGGTATTAGATAATTAAAAACAACAGTAACACTTCATACCAAATTGTTTACCAAATTGTTTATCCTCTCTGTTTATATTTGGGTTCACCCTACTAGTCAAATGGGAGGATATTTCAGATAAGAAGTAATTCCGCCTATTTATCTAGTCATACTGTGCTCATCATTGTGCAGATATTAATAGCATTAATTATCTTGGCCAGCTTAATTTCATTATAAATAATAGACATGCTCATGATATAATGTCTTTGCATGTAGTCACACTGACTTCAGTGTGGCTCTTCACATCAATCTGTGTCTCAGGGATGTGGATATACTTTAAAAAGAGGGACAGTGAATCAGAAAACCTCTACAGGAGATGTATTGCACTTCGTACAGACCCTGCCTATGGGTTTCTGGGGAAGGAAGGGAAGTGTATTTGGGGAAGGGGGGGGGAGTGGAGATCCACCTACTGTCTTCTCATTGTTAAGAACAGTTGGGATGTTAAGTCATCTTAAGCTCCATGTTGGGCTTCACCATCAGTTTTCTTCCTATGTCCGTGTTCCATCTCCAGCCAATGTTGACAGTGGGTACGTGGAGAGCAGAGTTGAACACTGCTAGTGTAAATGGGACAGATCCACTTGTATCAGATGCTGAAATATTTTGGCAGCATTCCTGGCCGTCTTCCTGTTCCAGCTAAAATCCCTTTTGACCAGAAGTTGTGCTGCATTCATCCTCAGATCATGGCACCCAGTGTCTGACAGAAGCCTCATTTCTCGGGTGGTGGGGCCACAGCTCTGATGGAGACACAGTGGCTGTACGGTTTGGGTCAGGAAATGGCAAAACTGTCACTCTGAAGACACTGGTTTTGAGCCTGTCAAGACCAACACAAGCCACATGGTTGTAATGACTTTCTCAATTTCATGTTCTCGGCTGTCAATGACTAGAAAGCTTTGTACCTTCTTAGAACTTAGTTCTTATTAGGCACGTTTACCTTGAACCATCAGCAGATCATTTTGTCGGCTTTTACTGTTACCTGACACAAACAAGCATTTGGTTGGGTAGGAGTAACTCTGAGTAAATTCCAGTGTAGGTGGCTTGTTAAAAATAGACTGAAAGTGGCACAATGCGGTCCTGGACCTGCGGGTTCTGCCAGGGAAAGTGGGTCTTTCATGTACCACTTCTTGCTTTTTGATCTCCTTGCTGGTCACTGTATCCATTTTAGTACCTCCTGGGAAAGATCCCAGGGGAGTTTCTTCCCAGGCTGGGAATGTAAAAGTCACAAGAACACAAGGCCATCTACTGAGGCAGGATCAGCTCTACTGGAGAGACGTATATCAAGCTGTTCTCTCCAAACACTCCCAGGACTCTGGAACCTTTCATACTTCACATGTCGTCAGTGCTGGACAGGCTTTTGGGACTTGCAGGCTCCAGCATCACCGTCATCATACCTGCTTCGTGCTCCCAAAAAGCATTGCCATTCAAAGTGTGCAGAAGTGCACTGTAAGGCTTTTTAAAACTGGCTGATCTGACCATTTCGAAGAGCCAAAAGGATTAACTTGTTAAAATGGAAATTGTCCCCAAATGAATCTACTCATTACATCTCTTAGTGCAAATGCTAAAGTAAATCTCGCACTTCATTTGTACAGTAAGATCTGGGAAATTAGTTTAAAAGTTGCCAGGATATGCTTTTCCTGTGGCCACAGGTGGCCTGGCATGCTCTCAGACCTGGAGATTTATTCTGAGCACCTCGGCTGTTGTCTGATCGAAACTCTAAAACGCAGGTCTGTAGTGGTCTGTGTTGTGTGTCACCTCTGCCAGAAGACAAACACAGGGCTGTACCCATGAGTGTTCACCTGCCATTTGGTAATGGATCTTACGCCTCTGATGGAACTCAACAGTAGGAGGTGGTCAGATGTTCCCACAGCCCATCTCAGTGCACCTCCAGCTTATCCACACTGCGGCGCTGGGTTGCCCGTCTGGGCCTTAGCCCTCAGTCTCACTTTGGAGGTTTTACGCACACTGAGGCTACAATGAAAGAGCTTTAACTCCTCCTGCGGAAACTGAACGCTGCCTTAATAACGGAGTCATTCAGGCTTTCTGAGCAGACCAGAAAAGAGAGCAGGGCCAAGCAAAACTCTGTCTTTGGGATCGTCCTCCACATCTTTGTCCTCTAGGAAGACTCAAAATCATGTTTTGAGAGGGAAGGTTGGTGTGTGGCGCCTGGTGCAAATCTGGCATCGCTGTCACTGACTTCGATACGTTTATGCTGGATTTACACCGGTGTTACCCAGAATGGCATTTGGCCCTCTTTGGTTCTTATTAATCATTGGTCATGGCATTCATCTATATCTGCTGTCAGATGGTGGGGAGGTTCCAGAAGTGAGGCCTCAAATGCTGGGCAGACGAAGCATTGCAGCCTTCATCAAAGCTTCGTTGAACCTGACGCTGCCTGGAGTCCGTCCGTTGCATTTTGGCACGTTTGAGTTCCACGGGTTCTTTGATCTCACTTCTCTGTACACTGGAGAAAAGGAGGTTGTGTGTTGCACAGGGTTTTCTCACTCCTGGTGGCTTTTTAAATGTTATTTTCTTTGTTTCCTTTTGTCTCCTTGGGAGTAACATCCCTTGCCATTAGATTGCTTACATAGCCGTGAGCTTTGATTTCATTTAGCATTCATGCCCAGGCTTTCATTTAGCATTTATGCCCAGAGTTCTGAATTGTCCAGTTTGAAAAAGAAAATCCATTAAAAAGATGGATTGATTGATTGATTGACTTTACCTAGCAAGTAGGTGACAAAACTGAAAAATTGTTCCCAGGTCCAGTGAATTTGTTCCAAGTTTTAGCTTGCAACAAATTTGCACCTCAAATTAAAAATCCTAAATTTATTAAAATCATGGGTTCATACTGGGAGCACAAACCCAGTCTAATGGTATAGCATTGAAAACTATGACAATGTAATCTGAACTTTATAAGGGGAAGCTGTTAAATAATTTTGCGAGGAGCCAAAGTAAAAAAGTCAAGGGATTACAGCTCTGAACTGAAAAGTGCATGAGGAAATCCAAAGTTCATTTAATAGGAAAAAAATCCCATTCGTTCCATTGAGTTTTGGACAAAACCCAGGATCTTTGCAGAGGTTTAATCAACGAGTATATCTATTACTAAAAGGCAAAGCATCGTGTCTTGTGCCATAGGAAGACGGTATCCCTTTGAACCACGCAACCAGAGAATATTGAGCAATACAACGGACATACTTCGGTGGTAGCTGATCAGGAAGAGTCCCCCAGGAAGTCCATTTCCCAGTCCCTGCCGCATTGCCTGGGAGGAGTGAGCCTGTACCCTGTGGTGTCCAACAGGGAGATTTTTCAGCAGCATCGATTACCTTGGAAAATTGTGGCCACTTCTGTCATCTGGTTAGGAGGTAGCGCTGCTTTGTCCAACATCTGTGGAGGAGAACTATGGAGGTAGCTAACATTAAGTCAGTGCTTTCTGCAAAGTTAATATTCTGGAGGAGTATAAAAGAAAAGATTTTGCTTTCTCTGAGCCTGAATGCAGGGTAGCTTTATTGAGATAAAATAAGCATATCATAGTCTTTGTCATATGTTTGTTTGTTTACAAGCACTCACCTAATGCTCTTCATAGCACTTACTTCCAAAATGTCAACAAGTACCCAGGAAGCACCTGACCTGGTGTAGAAGTGGGCAGAGTAAAGGAGAGTCAGTGGCTTACTTGACCAAGAGCTCTTGCCTTCCTGTTCAGCGAGATACTCTGCTCTCCTCTGCTGTCCTCCTAAAATATCAAATACTGGCTCTTACAGTCTCCCTGCTCCCTCTGGGAGCACAAAGGACGTTTCTTGGAAGGGTACGGAGCTGCCGGGAGGCTCCTCACAGAACTCAAAGCATTGAAGGGACAATTCAAATTCAAAATACATGTAACCATCTCCACTACCTTTTATTAGAGGACTTGCAATATTTCACTGGAAATGTATCAGTCCCATCTTGGTCATGGAGAGCTTTTAAACATCACTTTGCAAGGTTCTGCTCTTTTGTTTTTTGTATACATAAATTATGGGAATGCTCGAGTTGTAATTTGCTTGATTCAATGAGAGGATTATCTTCAGGAGGACTGCAGGATTAAGCCGGTCTCACTGGATATTTTTCCCACGTTTGAATACTGATGAGAGGTAAAGTGGTTCCAATTTGTTGACTTCCTGACTGGCACACGTCTGCCGGGGAGGCCAGTGGGAGACCTGGAGCTCTGGGACTCATGTGCGTTGGGGCTGCTGGTGTCTACCAGGACAGGCTCCGGCTGCCAGCCTCTTCCTTCTGCTGAATACTTAGGGCTGTGCTTAAGTTTAAGCAGATGCTCAAACTCACTTGACTTAAGTCCATGCTACAGCAGACCCTCCACTCGTGTGTGCTGAGGGCTCTGCCTGGGTAAGGCTTGCCAAGGTTTGCGTCTATTTTGGTGGGCCAAAGGAGAGGAAAAATGTGTTGTTTCAGAGCTGGCTGCTGAGCGTTCCTGGAAGGGGCTGAGCCCCCTTCAGCTCCAAGGGTTGTCTACGGGAGTTGACAATGCTCAGTGTCAGTCCTGGAATGAAGGTTATTATTAGACTTGCTAATGGCAAGTGTATGTGAGAGATGGGAGCTGTCTGTGACATAGCAATGTATAGTCATAAAAATGCAGATCTGGAGAGCATTACCAATGGGTTATAATGATTTAAAGATGTGGCTATTTAAAAATGTTGTGACTAAGATTCAGAACAAGACATTTAGCTCTATAAATAGCTTCCTTTGTTTCCCCTCAAACACAGTTGCATGGTTTGGCCTTCATTTTTTCAACAATCCGTCCTGCTAGGAGAGGGTGTTTATTCCTTAATTGAAAATTAAAGGTTACCCAGATCTGATATGACATCTTTTCTTTTCCCAGGTAAAATGTGAGGCTAAGTCAGCTTTGCCCAAACCCAAGAGTAACAACAGCAACTGTAAAAAAAGCTCAAGTGAGGATAAATCAAAGATTGCCGTAGGTGAAGAATGCAGAGCTGATGAGCAGGCTTTCCTTGTGGCTCTTTATAAATATATGAAAGAAAGGAAAACACCAATTGAACGAATACCCTATTTAGGTTTTAAACAGAGTAAGTATCCTTTTTCTCACTTTCTTGTTGACATTTTAGAATGGTTTGGCTTCTTTGGAGAAAGCATTTGCACACGAAGCCTATTTTAAAGCCTTACGGATGGGGGGACCGTGTTTATATCTACACATTTTCCAGTCCAGGCATTTCACTGTCTTATGCCTAGATTTGCATCTCTTCCTTCTGGGGTAGTTGCTGCTGGATATTTATAGGTTTAAATCCGCTGATTATGACTAGAAATAGGCATGTTGAAAACTCTCTAGTTTTCTGTTTTGTAAATCTGCAGCGTCTGTAATGCCTTTCTTCTGAGTTAATAATATGACGTATCTTTATTGTGCCCAGATGTTCTTTATGAAAGGACAAATATTAAAGGAAGACATTTAAAGGTGGTCAAGAAAGGCACAAAAGGGATCGTATTTTTAAGCCCCAGAATGTGTTTATAGTTAATAAATTACTGACTTTGGAGAATATAAAACCAGACTGTATCTGTTTAATACAGAATGCAATGTTTAGAATTGCTTTGGCATGTACAGTTTGTAGTGCCACAGTCTGTAAAGCAATTGTAGGTGGAGAAGATACAGTTGTAACTAAATTGTACATAAATATTGCAGTTCAATGTAAATCTTTCAGAGTTTCCAACAAAAGCTGTAAATGGGGGTATTTTTCTTCCTTATCTATAGATTGAATGATACTTTATTTCCTTAAAGGGAGAACTCCATGGATTGAGATATTATTTACGCTAATTTATCTCCCAGATTAAAACCATGTGTTATTTTGATGAAGAATGTCAAACCTGTATGTTTTACATAACAATTTACATACCTAATAGCAATTGGCACTGATTGCAACAGGCCTCCAGCAGCCATTATAAACTTATATAACTCCAAATGATTACAGTGTTTGTCTGAAAACTGGCTGCTTGAAATGGAAGTAAAATTAATGTAGTATGAACAGCTTCGTTGCATTATGCATTGATTCAGATTAAATCAAGGCCTCAGCAAAGCTCTTGATAGCTTTGAAACAGTACAAGGTTCAATGAGGCTTTCAGAACGTTTTGCGTTGAAGAGAGGATTCTTTTTTCCCCCATTTTATTCTGCAGTCCCTCAAGCATGGGGACAGGGTGGGCTTGAAAGACAAGCTAAAGTATTATTTCTAAAATTCCCCACCGGGGGTAGGGTCCTCTGCTAACATTTAGCTGAAATACACTGAAAGTTGCTTGACATTCATGATAAATTAGGGGCCTGATCCGGCAAATACTTACATGCCATGAGTAAGTATGCTGAGAAGAGCAGAAATGTTTGCAGGACGGGCCTCTCTATTTGTCCAGCAAGACTTGTGCAAACGTTGCCAATATAAATAGGTTAGTGGGGAGAAGCAGTATGTACACTACAATAGAGCATCCCCCGGCGGAGGAAGAGATCCCGTCCTCTGTGATCTGCAGCGTTATTGCCGAGTCTGCCCTGAAGTATTTGTAGTGTGTCTATGGGGAATCACTGTTTGTTGGTGGAATAGTGCATGCATCTTTCATAGAGCTGTGACATCCATTTTTCTTCTAGCAATTAAAATAAGATAAAATAAAAATTTAAATGAAATAAAATAAAATAAAATGCACCAGCAGCAAGCAGTGGCCTCGTGGGCCTGGCCCAGTGGCCAGGATGAAATGCACATGAGAGGGGAGGAGGTCTGCAGGAACTTCTGCAGCATCTCTCAACACGTCTTTTGGATTGAGTTGCCTCTGTCCCTCCCACCCAACAGCCGCCGGCAAGGCACAACTACTCATATCATAATTATTATGATAATTTTCATTTGTGCTTCCCCCGGGTTCATTTGCACAGGACCCGTTAGAATGCAGCTTATTGTTTATTGATTATGGAGGCCATTATCCCAGCTGCAGTAAATATTGGATATTGGTTTTTAATCAATAAGCTTTCTCTGTGAGCCGGTATGTGGCTTATGCTTGCTTGCTAATGAAATCAGTATTAAACACATAATTAAAAGCAACGTTCTTCCCAATGAGTAATTTTTATTATCAAAGTTACGGAAACATGCTACGGTCATTATACCATGCCTCTTATCAACAAAGTCAAATGAGCCTATTACCTTTGTCTCAGTGTATTTTTCCTGTCCTGTTAAAGAATCTAAGTGAGTTCTCTTCTGTGTAATTAAAAATATATATAGTGTGGGCTAATATTTAGTCTTCAGCCTATGTAAATATCTCTTTGGAAAATGTTTCACAGGAGCTTTTTCAGGGGCTGTGAGCTTTTTTTTCCTCTATTTTTTTTTTTTAACTGTTTAATTTACATTACTTTGAAATATGTTGGTTAATGCAATGCTTATCTAAATACTTATTGTCCCTCTAACAGTTAACCTTTGGACTATGTTTCAAGCTGCTCAAAAACTGGGAGGATATGAAACAGTAAGTGTTTAAGTAACTTAAATGAAATAATTGTGCAATCTAACTTTTCCCTGGTAGAAAAAAAAATGTAAAAGCAAACAATCATTTGCTGCATTTTAGGCTAGCTGTACACATTGTGGCTTTATTGGACCATTTTTGGAAGCAGTCCCAATTAGTTCCAGGTTTGGCAAAATTGTAAACTTGTCGTAAAAACTACAAGTGGAAAACATATGTAACTCTTCCCTGTCAAGGAAATTAGTTGGGTCTGTAATTTTTTCCCATGTTGAGAAAGGGCTATTATTGTACGACAAGCCAAGATTGCATAAAAGAAATTTCTCTTGGCAACATCCCTGACATCTGTTCGTGTCTAATATGGGAAATATATTAAAGGCTTTCAAAAGTAATCAGCATTGTCCATTAAGGAATAGTATGCTGCAGTATCTTCTCTTATTCCAAGTGTAAAAGATCTTTATTAGACAAGGGTCAGTACCACATAAACAGGAAGTTATCAAAGTAATTCAGAAAAGTCTCTGACACTTTTTATCAGCTAACCATATCTGACAAGAGCGGTTTATTTTTAGCTCACAGGAAAATGTGATGGCCATGGATTTTACAGCATGTATTTTGAACCAATAAAATATTAGAGCAACAAACTTAGATTAAAATCTTGAAATGAGAAGAAAGAGCTGCATTAATATGGCACATCGAGATGACATCTGTAATAAAAACCAATTGACATAGGAAGATGTCGTCATTGGAAATATTTTCTTTGCACACAATGATCAGATTAAGTTGTTCAGTTCCTGCTGCAGTTGGATGAAAGAAATTATTTTTGCTTTGTTTACGAAGTAATCTGGGACGTATCTGTGCTGTAGAGAAATGACAAGAAGAAATGCACTATCAAGAAACTGAAAGTCGTTTGAACCAAAATATAAAACTCACTGGGTTTCTTCCATATAATAAAGCATATTGTTCTGTAAATCAGCAGCCCAGCTTGATTAGCATGGGTGTGGCTGGGATTTTGTGAAACATGAAGTCTAACATTCTCCAAAAAAAAAATACGCTTGATTTGGCTTTTATTGTTCCTGTATCTTTCATTAATCAGCACATACCATGCTTATGTACAGGGGTGTGCGTAGGTGTGCTCATGGGTATATATGAATGAATAGCTACCATAGATAGATCGTTACTGCAATTATGAGCCAACAGTAATTGCCGTGAGTTGTAAAATGCGATGAAAATGAGGGATAAAATCTTGAACTTGATCCCAGAGCACAAGGGAAGGCAGAGAGGGAGATTGAAAGGAGAGTGGCATGTTCAGGGTGCTCAGGGAGGCAGGCGATTTCCACAGCAATGTTTCAGATCTGCTTGAAGGAACCGAGAGTAGAAGCAGGGATGCCAAATTGGTGGCTTGCTGGAGAGAGCTGAATTTTAGTGCCAGAATGAGAGGGAGAGGGATGGATTTAGAGATGCTGTTGAAGGTGAACCTCTGTGCCTGGGGCAGAGCAGG
>NW_009649467.1:748220-755672 GCF_000708025.1 Charadrius vociferus | reverse complement strand
CAGGAATGGGATGGTGAGTTTGTGAGCACAACACCCAAGAGCCAGGTCTACCACCAGTAGCAGAAACATGAGAGGATCAGAGGGGAAGGGTCACATACATGAGAACGTCATCTGGAGTAGCATCAGTCCGCCCTTGTCTCAAAGCTCCTGTCCTTTTCTCAGTGATAGATGTTCGCTGTTGTTTAGGGGCATTTGTCACCTTTGATGAAAAGGTACTATAGAGACATAGAACATGTACCAATGTTCTTCACAGAGAAGAAACTAAGCAATTGCTTGCTGATCAGTAAATGGCAAGGCAAGCATAGCTCACACCCTCTGACATAGCCAGGAGCCCAGCTGTGGTTTGAGAGTGACTCTGGCTCAAGCGATGAGCCTGATCCTGGTTTTATGGATGCAAGTGGTGTCTATGCTCTCTGCGGAATAGCTGAATTTGGGAGGACTGTTGGGATGCAGTTTAGGTTGTACATGGACCATGAGGTTTCCTGACCTCATTCTCTTCTGCTAACAGTCTCATCCTCAATATGGATCTGCCTTTGCTTTACATTCCCTGAATGTTAAACCAATAGCTGTTGCAATACTTTGACCTGTGCACACCCTGTTTTTTATTATTTTATGGCCAGTTGATATTCATTGAGTTTGCCAAGCTGCATTTGTTTGCGTATATTTTATCATGGCGAGCATTGCTGAGAGGCTTTGGTGTTTGATTCGTGTTTCATTTTTCAGCAAGGCAGTGGATGACTGGGGTGACATGGACCTCAGTATCACTTCCAGAATCTTAGGCAGTTCTGCTTAGATGTAGAAATTTTGATTTGAGTGCTGTAGTTCAGTAATGACCAGAATCCACCGCTCACATGCACAGTGCCAGTATCTATTGATGATGAGATGTCACGTGCAAAGCAAAGGCTTTCTTGAACTTACCCTGATTAATATGCATTTATCTCCATGGACCCTTCCATCTGACTTGAACAAGTCATTTGTCCCTTATAAGGGTTTCATCATCTTTAACTTGTTTTAAAATTTCACGAGTTTCTGGTTTGTGCATTGAGATAGAAATGGGTCTTTTCCCTTGAAAGTATTGTAAAGAAAAGCAGATATTTGGCTTCAGCATGTGACAGCCATTTTATGAACAGGAAACAAATAAAAGATTGGTTAAAATCACATATAGGAACTTCGAGTGGTCAGATGACTATTTTTTTACTAACAAGTGTAGAAGCCTTCCCAGTTAAAGCAGTTGCAAACTTTACACCCTTGTGTTTGGCAAAACAATGACAGCCCATTTTCAGTTTCATCCCCTGCCCTGTCCACCTTGTTCGTGTATAGATGCTTCGATGGGGCTTTAAAAACATCTTTGAGAAAGAAGCAGAGATTATGTATGGTGTTTTCCAGCTTTGGCCCAGATTCCCAGGGTAGTGCAAGACCTCTGAGTCCAGGCCTGTCGGTTAAGGATCTAGAAGTGAATGAAAACAGCCAGGGATTGGATTTGAGATGCAGAGAACAACTTTCTTAGCCATCTGTCTGACTACCCTTTATTGTCATGTATCAGAGGCTGGAAGGGATCCAGTGAGGCTTGACACAGAGTATTACCTGTACATTCAGGATATACATACGGGATATCTAGTACTGTCAAGTCATGATTGTGTGTCATATGTCATATTTAAGGGCTTTCTAGTTAGAGTACTTGTAAGGGTGATTTCTCATCTGTCCATTATCTGGTTGATTACTAATTCTTAGGTAGTTGTCGTCTATAACTGTGTAATAGCACACTCCCATGTACTTCTTGTTGGACATAATACAGGCTTAATAAAAATAGCAACCCATATAAATTGGTTTAAGTCCTTAACAGATGAAGCTGTCTCTTTGGAATTGGTGGGATCATGTTCCTGTTAAACAAAGATACATGAAATGAGCATCTTTGTTACTAATAATAGGAGAGTGCATTGGAAAGCACTCTTTATGGCAGACCTTCACAGGATGAATGATTTAAAATGTCCCCAAATCTCTGGATGAAATACAAAACAATGTCACGTTCTAGGGAGCTCAGTTGCAGTGGCATTTAATAGCTATTGCCTGGAATTTTCTCAGTCACCCTAAGTTGAGTCAGTAAAAGCTGCAGATATGCGTAGATGGGAAACTTCCAGGACTTACCTGAAGAGTTGTCCTTGGCAAGTCATGAAGTGGCATTTTTCCTTCTGAGCCAACACAAAAGCAGTGCCTTGGCATGTTTGCAGAAGGCTGTGATGCTGGATGGACTCTACCTGGGGATGTCTTAGAAAGATAAAAAGTAAAAAGAAAATTAGGTGGAGCTTAACCTTCAGTGTGTGGCAGCTTAAATTTTGCTGAAGGTTGGTGGGATCCCATTTAGCTGCTGCCTCCTGGAAGCAACAGTAAAGTGCTTTAGTTTTTAAAAATTAATGATTGACAATACAGCAGTCCTGCGTCTGAGCAGGCCCTAAGAAACTGATATATCAGTGGAATGCAAAGCTACCTGGGTTTGTTCCATACAGAGCTAATACAGAGCTCTGTTTTGAAGTGTGTTGTGAACGTCACATACCATGACCAGAAAATCCCCCATTAGATTTGCAGCAGGAAATAAGCAAGAAGTCTTTTCATGAGGAAGGGAGCTGGGATTGCAGTGCAGAAGACCTTAAGATTTCTCAAAGCTGAAGACACCATTAAAAGCATGTGTATAAACAGTCCACTAGTAGATAAGTTCGCTGGTTTTATTTGGTTGTTCTTGAGTACCAGTCACTGGCTAATACTGTGTTTATAGGAACCAGGTTAGATCTGCGCTCAGATCCCTGGGCAGACCAGTCTCTTGCTTGACTCCAAATTCTGCTGATTGGGAAAGATGTCACGGAGGTTTTCAAAGCTCCTGGCTTCCAGTGAGACCAACTGTAGGATTGTGAAGCTATAGGTTGGAACAAATTGTGGGAGGGGTCTGCAAACCAGACTACTTTAAAACTAAAGCCAGCATTGGAATGGGAAGCTGTCAGAGATGAGACTGGCCTGTGCAATTGCCCTGATTAATGGGTAAGCATGGAGCATCCTGCACTCTTAGAAATGTGGCGGGCACTGAGGGGGATGTATATACTGGTAGGAGTAGGGAAGATCAAATTGAAGAACTAAAGCAGCAAAGGTTCTTTGTCTTCTGTATGTTATCTACTGGAGCGGATCAACTTACATCAGGAAACTGAAGCTGAATTAATCAAAAGTGTGAAACGAAAGTGCTCGGAACATTTGCTAAAGCTTTTGCAGGGTCTTGGTTGTCTTACACCACTATAGCTCCATGCCCCTAAAAAAACCTAACACTTGCTGAATGTTTATGGGAAATTCCCTTACCAGGCAGCTGAAATGTTTTACCATTTTCATACCTTTTGTTATCTGCCTTTCTGTTCCTCATGTGCCCTGGTCATGAACGTATTACTAACAGGGAACACATATGAGCCCTTTCAGAGTTAAATCTGCTGTGTAAAAGCAGCCAAGGCAGGCGTTTTTGGTAGGAACAGCAACCATAAGCAAAGCATTGGCAAGCACTGTCTTTTCCTGGCTCCTCGGGAGGTTCCTAGTCACTGTGGTGGCTGGGAGGGACTTGTATGAGAAAAGAAAGCAGTCTGTGATTTGGACGTGGCCAGCGTGAGCGTCCGACTTGAGCAGTGCTGCCCCGCATGACAACTGCGAAGTTTCCGCAGTGCAGCATTTTGCTCAGATTGTTTAAGGATGTAATTTATCAGTTACTTTAGTCTTACGAAGTTTATTAAGCATAGAAACTAAACTTTTCAGAAGCAGGGGAAAACTCAACCCCCAGCTTTGTTAGGCTAACAATCGTTTCACGGAATGTAAAATTTAAACTAAGCTCTGGACATGGGAGGGCACTACTCTGCTAATTGCCAAGAAGTTCTGGTCCATTGCAGAGGCAGAATTGGATAAAGCTGGGCAACTGTTTGTGTAAAGACTATTATTCTAAACAGCCTAGAGGAGAGGGACACCAAAAATTATTTCAAACGGATTCCTTTTTCCCCTCAAACATGGTTGTGTTTACTGGTGTTCCAGCTTGACTCTTGAGTCAGCTCACAGTTAATGAGACTTCAGCTCTAAGGTTACCACTCTCCTTTTAAAAAGGGAGAACATGTTTCTTAGTCACATCGGGATGTTTAAACGGGGGACTTGCAGTAGTCCTCTTGCTGACTAATCCTTTGCTGTCGTTTATAGCTTCTGCACAGCATCACTGTACTTAGCCAAAGCACCAGGTCCTGGCCCACAGCCTTGCAAACCAGCCAGGCTGTGCTTGCCAGAGAGCCAGAGCGCAGACCCCAGATTGGCTTTGTGTCTCTTTATTCCCCTAGTCTGTGAGGCTGCCAGAGACACGATTTAAAATACAGCCATTTGCAGCAGTCCTCAGGGGATCTGTGATTTTGGGGAGCTACCAGAAGGCAAGGGCTGTCTAGCCGTGCCTCTGTCCTTTGCCTGTTCCGAGGTCTGGTGGAATAGGTGTGTGAGGCTGGACCAGAGGTAGCTTCCCATCCAGGCATTCCTCCACAGCAGGGTACTTGGTCCAGCTCTTTTTTGACCTTTCAGGTTGCAGAAGGAGCATCCATTCATATTCTCAGGAGGTGATGTTCTTTATCGCTGATTAGCACTCCAGTTCTTCAACACCTTTAGTAATAATAATAGGTAAAAGTGTGGGTAGCCTGGGGAAAAGACAGCATAAGAACTTAAACAAAGTAGGCTTAAAATGAACCTTTCCTCAGATGAGTGTTTGATTTTTATTTAAAAAACTGGTTTATGCAGAATTGATCCTTGAATTGCAGTCTCGCTCTTGTGCCTGTGGTCTTTGGGTTGGTTACAGAAGACAGAAAATAAAATTAGTGAAGGCAGTCCGTCCATTTTGCTTTAAATGATTTTTAAGATAAGATACTCCCATTTTTGGTTTTTTTTTCAAGGATCTATAGGTGCAAACTATGTACAGGTCCTAAAAGTGAGTGTGAGGTGCTGATTTTTTGAAAGGAGAACTGTACAAACAATAAACTTGAAGAAATTGTGACATGATCAAATGATAAGTCTCCAGCAATGCTTTTGGCTTCAGAGAATGAATTCTGCAAAGGAAGGATTTTCCTTTTATATTGAGCGAAAAAGAAACACCTCTTACCCTGTAATATTTAATGATGGTAGCTATCTCTTCTGTTTAGATTAAAATTACAGGCCTCAGATTGCAAGTTGTAATATTTGTTTTCTTCTTGATTGCTGCCTTTAGCTCCTCAACAAATGCCATTGACTTCTCTGTGGGTAACTCTGAAGAAGCCTCCAGGGCTGAATATATTAAAATCCACAGCATTCCACAGAAAACAACAAAATTCTCCCAAATTGCCCCCACAATTTTCCACTGGCCTTCTTTATGAGCTGCAGGCAAAAGAGGGTGATCTGTTGTGCTTGTCCTATTCCTGTTTTTCTTCCTGTTTTAAATATAGCAGAATATAGAAAATAATGAAGTGGTATTCAGAAACAATTCTTTTGCCAGGTCTTCCATCTGTTATTCTGTATAATCCTAATTTCTGTACAAAAAAACAGAACCATGGTATGCAACTCAATATGTTACAAGATGTTTATTTTCATCAGCGCGGTCCAATAAAGTACATAGCTCAAATATTAACATTGGAGTATGTTAAGATTTCATTACTATTTGATCTATATATTTTACTGACATAAATGGATAAAAATAAACAGCTTGTAACATATAGAGTTACGGACTCTGCTTTTGTGGATTTATAGAATTCTGTGGTGGATTTGGGTTTTGCAGCAGATTTATTTTCTCTAATTCAGTTAAAATAACTATGTAATCATTATTTGTGCTGAGTATGGTTTGAGCTTCATTTTCGTAATTCACCGTGGGATTTGTCTGCATAACTTCTGATGGTTAATGACCCTATATTGATTGAGATTCTCTTTTGTGAGGCCATATTGCTTGTGACTTGATAATGAATCAGTCAGATCACTCCATTTTAGAGAGGAAGAAAATAGACGTAGTGTTAACTTAAAAAAAAAAAAAAAAAGACACCCAAAGCTCTGTGCACTCTATATATTCTGTAGGGGCTTTTATAGTGCTTGTAGTACATGCTGTTCTGAAAGTGTCACATATGCATTTGTTGTTGTGAACTCAAACGCTGTAGAATCTGTAAAGATGCAAGATTAAATTTTCCATTGCCATTTTTACAGATAACAGCCCGTCGACAATGGAAACATATTTATGATGAATTAGGTGGTAACCCTGGAAGCACAAGTGCTGCTACATGTACTCGCAGACATTATGAAAGGTAAGATAACAAATCTGAAATGCTTGTTTAATAATGAAAAAATTAATTTGGAGAGCCTTCAAAGCGTTTTATAAAGAATTAGAGAAAGAGAGAGAGAGAGGCTTCTTAAAGATATAGAAAATATTCCCCCAACAGTTTAGTCAGATAATCCATTGTAATTTAAACCAGAGTGTATGTCTCCAGTGACTAAATAAATAAAACAAGCATCTGATTTTTCTTTGTTACATATCTTAATTTTTACAACAGCTTTCCGGTTAAAGAAGCTGAAAAATTGAGCAAAACATACTCAAGGAAAAATAAGAAACGACAGCTAATTGATGCAAACACTTGTCTTCTGTCATTTTTTAGGAATACCAATTAAGCAGTTGTGGTTGTGATCAAAATAATGGGGTGGCCCACAATGCAGGGTGCTGTTAATGTTGTAGGTCATGCAGAGCATTGCATTCCTCTTCTTCATTGCATGCCTGCCCTCCTCCCTGCCTGCAAGCTGCTGCCAAACACTCTTTTTCTGCAGCCATTGTTGCTGGTCAGAACTGTTGATTTCTTATTCTTCCCATGTAGATAATAACTTCCAGGGCTTGTGAAGCCAGCATGCATTGAATAAAATACTGGAGCTGGAATGTTGTTTTGGTTTGGTATGGTTTTTAGAAACAACTCTCTTATTTTCTTTTTTTTCCCTTTTTTTTCTTTTTTTTTTTTTTCTTTTTTTTCCCTCCTTTTTTCTCTTTTTTTTTTTTCCTTTCCCCTTAGAGAAGCAAATGTTAATAAAAGCTCTGCAGTTTCAGGCTCAGATAAGGAAAGTCCAGTCTCTTGTTCCTGGGCATAAACAAGTTACTTTGTTGGGGTCAGGAAGAGATTGTGCTTGCCTGTGCACAAAGCGGCACAGCAGAGCTGTGCTCATTGGGCAGTTTTTCACCTTCTTTTAGTTCCTTATGTGTTGGGTCCTCCAAGGGAGATGCTGCCCTCCTCATGGAGGGGGCGGTTGATTGCCCTCATTTTCAGGAGACATCTGCAACATAAGGATTTGGATGCACAAAGAAGTAGCGTGTAATGCCCCTATAAAAGTTGGAGTTAGAAGCTTTCTAGAGATTGAGCCAAGCAGCAGAGCAAATTGCTGTGCGTGTCAGACAGAGCTTTTCTTTCC
>NW_009649467.1:723778-748139 GCF_000708025.1 Charadrius vociferus | reverse complement strand
TTCCCTCCATCATTACAGCCCCAAGAGTCTCAGGGCTTCTTCTTGCACCCACGCCAGCTGACGGGTTTCTAACTGGCAGTCTGGGTCTTCCCTCACCAGATGTGCTTTCTAGGATGTTGTTTATTTGACAGCGGAGACGCAGGCACACATGAGAGTTAGGTCTCTGCGGGCTTAGGTTGCACAGGGACCAAGCGTTGCTGGGCTCTGTTCAAATCCTAGAGTCGCCACGAGAGCGCATCTCTTCTAGTTGTGGAAAAATAAATGAGCCATTCACAAGTACTCCATGAACCCCTGTCTCTCTGTTCTGCTTTCATGCTAGTGGTTTATTTTTTTACATGCAAAAGCCTTGAATTGCACTCCGATGCACATAGTCTGTGTGACTTACTCAGCAGTTACTCAGGGGTATGCCACGAAGTGCCACAAAGCCCGTTGTGCTCACTGAGCAGACTTGTGATGCCTTCAAGATTGAAAAGCCTTTCCAGGCTACCGAAAAGCAGTTCTGCTTGCTTGAGCCAGTCCGAGGAGAGTCTTTTAGTTAATGGTTAGATTGGTCTTAGCACACCAAAGAGCTCAAATCTGAGTCCTTGGATGCCAGTATATTGTGTAGTTCTAGGTTGGGTCTGATATGAGGCGGCACCTATTTTCCAGGTCTCTGGAAGGCTGTCAAAGGATGGCATTTGGAGAAAACATCTTGTAGGTTTTTTAGGATAGCCCTGAGCTTACCTAAAATATGCTTTACCAAATCTGGTCTGCAAAATCAAAGCGCGCATACAAAAAACCTCAGTGACTAGTCCGATCTCTATATTTCTAGTGTTTAGACGCTTTTTTTTTCCACCACAGGAAAGCTGTATTAAGCCTCAGACTTGGAAAAAAGTAAATGAAATTGTCATGGTTTGTTTCAGCTGGTAATTCTAACTACAGCACCTGTAAATGTAATGCTCATTTGTAGCCAAAGTGCTCAGATGACATTTAATCTAAAACCAGAACTGCAGTGCAGGAATACACATTCATGATTCAGGACACACATACATTTTCTAACTTGAAGGTGAGCTGTAAAGCTAAACTGGAAATTGAATTAAGCTGCGAAGTAAATGCTGAATAAACCTCATGATTTCTCCTTTCTGAATCCCACTGGCCTTTCCTTGCTTAGTGGAGGCAGAACAGGCAGTTCCCTGACTTCACTGATCCCGCTGCTGTTTGACTTAGCCGTGCCATTCATCTCTACAACTAGATCTCAGTGGCGTCTGTGTTGTGTTAACTAGCTTTCTTCCAAGGTGACAGAGAAGCTACTAGCTGTTTGCACTGGCTTTAACATAGCAAGGCTGCTCAGGTGGCAGTGACCTTTCAGTGACATCCTTAGGATGCTGAGGAGTGGGATGGCACGTACGTCCCATTCAGGTACTGCATCCCACCTTCCTGCCCTCTCCAAGTTCCCCTCTGCAAGGTGGAGTTTCACATGCAACTTCAAAGGGCGAAGTGAAATAAAATAAGAAAAAAAAAGTCCCAACAGCCAAAATAAAAAGCGAAGAGGGCAGAATTGCCTCTCTGTCTAGCAAATCCTGTGAAGAAATGTCGCTTTTCTCAAAAGGTGCTTATAACCTCTAAAAAGGCAGCACATTGCTGCAGACCTGTGGTACCAAGGACGGCAAATGCTGAATGAAACAAAGCCAGATTTAAAGGCTGTGGGGAATGATTTGCTCCCCTCTCTGTGCCCCCCTGTTTGGAGCAGGGGTTGTGGGGGTTGTAACTGCTGTGCTATAGGTAGGCAGAGTGCTTCGGTCGGTGCGCTGTTTGCTTTGTTTCCCTGGTAAAAGGGAAAGAAAGATTTTGTATGCATTATCAACTGATTCATTTTTCATGTAGTACGGTTTGTGTTTCCAGTAACTGGTTTCATTTTAAAACAAGGCGAGGCTGCCAGTGTTTCAGTAAGTGTTATTTGTATATTAGTTAGACAACTTTTGTTTTATTAATGAGTATAATAATGAAAGTGCAGGTTGCTGAGTAGAAGCAACGGGTGTTTTTATTTAAAGCGTAGCAGGCATCGTATAATGCCAATGAATGCGTTATTGTCACTGTAGGCATGGCTGGTCTAAACCTGCCTCTGATTGGGTTATTCCAAATAGGCCCAAGCACTTCATAAAAATGTCTTTGTCAGCCTAGTTTTCCTTCCAAACCTATTCATCTCTGTCAGTTTTTAATATTAGTACCAGGCTCTTGGCTATAGTCCATTAGTACTGTACTTAATTGCTCATGTTACAGATGATTACCAATATAAAAAGCATTAATGTTTTCCCATCGTGGGGCTGTTGCTCTGTGCACAGCTCGGACCGTGCAGAGCTTATGAATTGTTGTTGTTTTGGTCGTTACTTTCTTCATTTGTGCTCCTTTAGCGCACTTACCTTGCATGATCACAGAAAGCTAGAGGCGTGCGTGATTGGTATTAGCTGATTCAGCCTGAACCTTTCCTGCAAAACTCTCGCAGCCCTTGTCAGCACCCTACATCTCTCTCTCTCTCTCTTATCAAGAAACCCTCAGAAACGGCTACTTTTCTGCGAAGCACTCTTCTCCCTGCTGCCTTCCCCTAATAATGCAGATGTGGTTTTCACATGCAGGGTTTGAGGTTTCTTTCGCTTTTACACAAAACACATGATCGACAGCTTTAATTTTCCGACTTGAACGATAGGCTGTGTTTCTGCAGTGCTGATGACGTCATTCTTAGGGATTTTTCATGAATATTACACCACCACCATCCCCACCAAAAAAAAAAAACCAAACCCTGAACCAAAAAACCCAACCTGCTATTTTGCAAAGTATATAATAAGTTCCCAATAAAAGGCATTGAACAAAACAAAAATATGAGCAATTGCCTGTTGAGGCCTTTTTCTGTCTGGCTGTGATTCATCTTGGTTTCCTCCAAAGCCAGCCTTGTGCGCAAGCTACACGTAAACACGCACAACACGTCGTGTTGGTGTTTGAAGGTGTCGTGGCAGGCAGCTGGACGGTCCCATAGAGCAGTAGCCCTCCTGGCCTCTTCAGGTGCTGCTGGGAGCCTGGTTCCCTTGGGGTCTCCAGAAGGGGATGCACCCAGAGCACCCCATGGGTCGAGTCCTGCTCTTTAGAAGTGTGTCTCATTTCTTGGCCCGCATGAGTCACTAGCACCTTGAAAACCAGACTGTCCTGGTCAAACCCAGATGGAGAGGGGTTTATTAGGCTTCCTGGTGTCATCAAATTCAGGCAGCTGAGTGGGAAAGTGTCCTGCAAAGCCACAACCACATGGGACTTGAGGAGGAGCAGGTAGGTGAGATGGGTCCCCAGAGTGGGTCGTGGTTCTTCACAGTCCAGCAGGGTGGCTGTGCCCAGGCTTTGGACACGGACCTGCAGAGGGTCTTATTCTGGCTGTGAGCATGGCCTCTGGGCACATGCAGAGCACGCTGCACATCTGTCCCATACCAGGGGACTAAACCTCAGGAGATACAGTGTCTTGTGCAGTTCAGAGCCCGTTCTGCCATTTTTCTGTCTAAATCGCTCACGTAAATATTATATATTATCAGAAACACAAGGCGAGTCGAAATAAGTCCCTTACATGGTTTCCCTTTAACAGCCGTAAAGTCTCTCTGCCCTAAGGATATTGTGCAGTAATTCAATATGCACGAGAGCCCCGCGTTCCATGCAAATGCTGTTTGGTTTTGTTAAAGCGTTTGGATAACTTTGGTAACGTGTGAGCATTTCAGTGGAGTTTTGTAGGAAATAGCAGCCAATCTTTTAGAGGAAACAAAAAATAGGAGGCTAGTGTAGGATCTACATGAAAATGCTTCTGGTTATCTTTTAATACACATTGTAATTAATAGAAGGGTTTGATTTACACTTTTAAGTGTGAAAACATCCTCAGGCAAAAATTAATCAAATGTTATGTCATGCTGCAAACTACAGCTAGCTCTTTGTTTGACCCAAAAAAACTTGCCAGGCAGAAGTTTTTTCTTCTCGTCCTAACTTGGTTGTTTTATTTTTGTCTTCACCCCACTTTTCTGCCCCCCTCCCACTTCAGCCAGTCCCAGACTCCCAGAAAACTTCGTAAGTGGCAAATTGTCTCAATAGTTTTCCATCAAGCACAAATTTAAGCATGAAGATAGATGAGGTGTCTCAATTCTCTCTTTCTTTTCCTGGGTTTTTGGTTTGGTTGTGTTTTTTTTTCTTTTTGATAAATAACAAGAGGTTTCTACTTAGGATTTTCTGCCCTCAGGGTTTTATCATTAAGATTAAATAACTGTACTCTCAAGCATACCACTGAACAAACATCTTTT
This sequence comes from Charadrius vociferus, assembly GCF_000708025.1. NCBI lineage: Eukaryota > Metazoa > Chordata > Aves > Charadriiformes > Charadriidae > Charadrius > Charadrius vociferus. The sequence goes on along the minus strand of NW_009649467.1, from coordinate 743,838 downwards.
CAATTATGTGAGTAACAGATGCTTTAACAAAGGAACTATTGAAAATTCAGAAAGCTTCCCCCCTCCCCAAAATTTAAAAAGTATCAGATGACAGAGGAATGTAATTGTTTACCATTAAAACGGATCCTTAGCTATCCATTCAAAACATCTGAGAACACACTTTTTTTTCAAAATTTCTGGGTTTTCAGCCTTGGAGACTTACTGGCCAGCACTGGAGTCAGTGGGAGTCCTTGGGTGCAAGAGTGCCGGGCAGTCAGGCACTGCCTTCCAGTGCGTGGAAACAGATTGACTCTCTCTTCAGAGGGAATTGTTTTCCCAGCCACATCCTTATTTCCACCCAGGAGTTTGTCCCATCAGAATTGGGGGATGCCGTGTGCTACCTGATGCTCCCAAGTGGGTTGTCACCCAAGCAAGAGGGGAACTTCCCAGTTGTGCCCACTGTACACGTGCGCATTGTCGCTCACCGAGCACTGGGGCTGTGGAGGGTGCCCAATGCTCTTGTGTTCCCAGCACTCCTCACGGCTGAGCTGGGTGCTCTGGGTTGTTCAACATCAGGTAAATTGTGTCTCACACGGTAACCTCATTTCTGGACATCCAGGAGTAGGGACAGGCTCAACGCCAAGGGGACAAGCCCCTTTTCCTTGCTGGGAGCTGAGTTTTCCCAGGAGGGTGCTGTGTGGTGGGAGATGTGCCATTCTCCTTTGCAGGAGCAGCACCAGGGATGGAGAGTAAAATCTTTCCCCTCAGATTCCCCACATCTGCTGAGAACCTCCACCTCGTTCTTTACTGCAGGGCTTGGCTAACGTGGCAGGGGTTGCCCCTAGTTTGTTCAGCTTTGTGCAATGGAGATGTGGCTCAGAGCTCCCAGGGAGGGTCAGCAGGGTTTTGGAGTCCCTCCAGGGGACCTGCACCCCACTGGCAATGCAAAATGGCACCTGTAAGCTTGACCCGAACATAGGCACCAGGGATTGCAGGGACTATAGGGACCTACTGAACAAAATACATGTCTGCCTTTAGATGCAGAAATGGTGACTGGCCAAAACAGAAGCTTGTAGGAATTTTGGTAGAGTGACCTGGGAAGCTGCTCTGTCCCCGTCACCCTTCCTTTGAATCTTTCCCATGCAGTAAGTCTGCACCGAAGGCAAAAGACGGGGGTTGTTCATCTCCCCCTGCTGATCCATAGGACTGAGAGTGCCTGAGCTTCCCTCGCCTAGCTGTGCAGCTAAATCAACAGCTGTGTTTGTAATGTCACTAATTTCCAGTTTACTTAAAACAAAGTGTCTTTGAATTCTCTTACAGCAGCGCAGTTCCCACCTTTCAGCAGTGAGCCATTCTCATTACCCACCAGCACTCCCAGTGGGCTGTGAGGAAAGTTGTTGATGAAAGGATGAAAGAGCCATTTCTTTAAGGAAGGAAAGTTCTTTGGAAAGAAAATTGAACTCAAACATATTTTGTCTTTGCTGATAAAATACATGCCAGTTTTGTACTTCAGACAAATGCAAATAAACCTATTGCTATTGTGTTCTGCACAAAAGCATGCGAGGCTTGCTTTTGTAACCCCTGGATCGTACAATGCGGTTCGGGGAAGTCAGGCTTGAGGAACACACTGCTTGAGTTGCTTAATGCATTTTATATTCCCATTTCGGAAAACAGGCTGAGACCTTAGAATTTGGGTTATTCCTCTCCCCTCTTCTGTGCAAGGAATCTGTTGCTGGTGCCCAGGAGAGCTGCCTCCTGCTCCTGGCCATCCCCACCAGCTGACTGCTGTTGAAGGTGGCTTGTTTCCCATGCTTACGCTGACAGTATTGCTCCGAGATTTATCCCTTTTGAATAGCATCAGGGTAAAAAAATACAAGACTTCTCTTGGGATCAGAGCTCGGGCCTTCCTGCTGGTCCCTTAAAACCACTCAGTGTTTTGCCACTGAGTTTCTAGGGAACAAGACTTGGATTTCTGTCACTGAGGTTATCGATAGGGGCCCCTTTGCACCATGGGGGCTGTTGCTGGAGCTGCCCTGAGCTGCCCCAGCACAGCAGCAGCTGGTCCCAGCCCTGTGCTCAGACCCTCTGGCAGCAGGGGGTGCAGGCGGCTCTGCCCGGCTGCTGTGAGGACCTCTTGAACCAGGTGGTTGTCCTGTTGAACCAGGCAGACTGGGCAGCTCGTCCCCCAGCTCCTGCAGTGCCCTCCAGAGGAAGGAGCAAGAGCCACTGTGGCATAATGTGCCCGGGGGGAAGTGTTTTCCAAAGTCCTACCAGTAAAGAGATTTATTGCCTGTCCCTTTTCAGTGTTTTTTAAACTCTAAGAGCTTAATGTTCTCATGATTTACATTAGCATCTAATCCTTGCATAATCTCACTAATCCCTTGGCCCCAAGATATCCATTGGCAGTGAGTTCCACAGGTTAACTGGTTGCTGTATTCATTTGGTGGAGCAGATTTAAGTCTTTTTCCATTCCTGTTGCAATCAACCTCCTTAACCTTCTGGCCAAGCATGGGAATGGGGCAGCATCTCCCAAGGAATGGGCTTTGGTATTTTAAGTCCTTCCAATATTATTCTTGTGGCTCGGAGGCTCCATTGCGCACGGTTTTGTGTTGGGCTTGGAGCCCTTGAGAAAGCAAGATGATGTCAATGGGAGACGTGCTGGAATATTTTATTCTGCCAGAAAGAAAACAAAAATAAACACTGAAATAAGCGATATAAAAAATATTGTAGGGATTGTGCTGAACTGCCTCCTTCCCTCCTTCACCCTGTGTGTCCTGGGCATATGGTTCCTCCCCGGCCCAAGAGCCCCGTCATATCCATACACAGTGGGGAGAATTAAAGAGGAAACTGGCAGCCTTAACATTTAATTTCCTTCCTCTTTCTGGGCTGGTCAGATCCTTTGCATTATTGTAACTACTTTTTTTATCGTGTCTATAAATAGATGTGCTCTCATGTGTCCCGTGAAGCAGAGTCGGGCCAAAAAAGTCATTCATTCTGCATAATCAATACATGAAAATGTAGTGGTTACTGGCTCAGATGAGATCTTGTATTGTTAGTTCTGTAGCTGGGAAAAAAATGTTGACTAATAAAGATTAAGGGCTTATTTTTTCTTTTTATGAAATGCTAATGATGAAGACATGTTTGATATACTGTGAAATACATTTCTCTAATGTGAAGTTTCTGCTTTTTGTTGGGAAAGAGATTCGGTCCCTGGAGGATTTTAGAATTTGTAAATATAAAATTATCTGCTTCAGTGTTTTTTAAAAAAAGGTTGGCAGAAAGCCAGATTACTTACATTACTGTAATAGATTTGCTGACCTCTGACATCTGCTGCAGAGAAGTACATTGAATTTTTCATAATATCAGATGATGCAGATCTGAAAACTCAGTACACTCTGCACCATTATTTAATTCAGGACTTAGTAAAGCAAAATCTTTTTTTGAGTAGCAGTTTATATGTGATTAAACTTAATATTGCCGATTGTAATAAATCAGGATTAGTATAGTACTGATTTGTTAATCTAACTTGTATTGATTTTAAGTTGTCTTTATTTAAAAAAAAAAAAAAAAAAAGACTGGCTTTTCACAGTGACTGAATTTAATAAGAAGCCCTGTGATAGCAAAGACTCCCCTACTGTTTCTGCTCTTGGCTGGAAAATGTTATTCTTGTATTATTCCAGGAAAAAAAAAAAAACCTCATGCTGCTAAAAATCTGCTGCCTGTGGAAAGATTTTTTTAATACACTAGTGCTTACATATTCTATTTATGTTAATTGACTTATAAATAATACATTTTATTAATCTTAATATTGGAATCTTGATCATGATAAAGACCCTTTTATTTGGTCTCCTCACAGGCTTTACAAGTAAATATTCTTTAGACCGCAAAATATTCCCCCCCTTTTCCTTTCCTATGAATACTTTGATACTCCACTCCCCCACCCCACCCCCCCGCCATGAAGTACAGCCGCAGTTCAAAGCGACTGAAAATGTAGTTGTTGTTTCCAAAGTGGAAGACATTCGAGGTATCCGGCTCTGGTTTTTTGGACGTTGTCTTCACCTCTCCTTGTGCGAAGATTGATTAAATCTTACCTGCGCTGCAAATATTTGACACAAAAAAGAAAAAAAAAAAATCTCGTGTTGGTTTCAGACATGTCACATTCTGCTAAACTATTTGGCTAACAGCAGATCGCGTTCTTCCTGTGTTGGGCAATATTGACCTTAAATTGGCTAAGCCGGCTGCTTTCATGGCATGTGAGCCGGCTGCTTACATGTTCCGAGAGCTGTATTAGCTTTATTACTCCTGCGCTATAAAAACTTCTAATAATCAAATGATAAGATCATATCCTGTGGGTAATTGTGTTGTACCCTGACAGGATAACTGAAAAAACATTCAGTGAAAATTGCAACCGACGGAAATCTCTACGTGAAGCGGCAGTCGTTGGCGTAGCTCGGCTCGGTGCTGCTCCCCGGGGTCTCGCAGCCCGTGCTGCTGCCCGGCTCCTCTCCCGCTGCCCCCAAAAGCCGCCGCGGCGGCAGCGGGGAACAGCAGCCGGCCAGCCCTCGTTTCAAACGAGGAGGGGAAAATCCTCGAACAAGCCATCCTTGTGTTTTGATTCAGTTTTACCTTAGTCATGCCGCCTCCCCGATACACGAAACATTTAATTCCAGATTTCCTGCCGCTGGCTCCGGGCCTTTGACCGGCTATGTGAAATGTATTTTTACTGCTGTCGGCCTGCCAACTGCTGAGCTCAGTGAAAAATAACTAAAATGAAAACCTTGTACTCCCACATGAACCCTTAAGATCAGAAAAGGAAATTTAAGCCACAGTTACTAATTAGCGCCAAAGCTAATGAGTTCTGGTGAGGTGCAGCAGGAGGAGGAGGAGTTTGCGTCCCGCGTTACCGTACAAGGCTCGGTGGAGAGCACGCGAGCGGTGATTAATCCTGCCGGCCCGAGCCTTGCTCCCGGCCCGGCCGTAGCCACGGGGTTAATCGCACGGCATCTTTCATGGAAGGCCCCACTCATGGGCCGGGAGCATCTCCATCTTCCGTGGGGCGCGGGACAGCCTCCGAAACCTTTGCGGATGGAATATGTAGATTTTTAATGGGCGACTTGTTCCCATGGAAACAAAACAAAGTCAAACACTCCCCTCGCAGTGCTAACAATTATTGTAATAAAATGTGTTTTTATTAAAAGCGATTCTAAATATTTAACACATGGCGGAGCGGCCTCGACGTTGCCCTGTGTGAAACCCAACCTTGCCTCTAAGTGAAGTCCAAAGCGCTTTGTGCAGCGTGGGGAGGAATTCAGTGTTTTCACCAATATTTGCGCTTTGCGAATGAAATGTTGCAGCCTCAAGTATGAACAAGATTATTTTTTTCTTATTCTGCTTAGTTATGCTTTTTATTATATAAACATTAACTGTAATATTACAGTGGGAAGCAGGTATTTGGCAACTACGTATTATTTTGCTAAGTTTGCATAGAGGGAGCAGTTTCCAGTTTTAGCAGCTGTAACATGTTTAAACTCAGTTTGTAATGGGATCTGAAGATGAATATTCCCTGTGGGCTCTGCTTAGCTTCATTACTGGAGTCCTGCCAAATTCAGGGCTAGAAAGTATTATTCACGCCTCTTTGCACATACCATGTCAGAGCATGCTCAGTTAATGAATTTTGTTTCTAATATAGCATAAATTAGGTTTATATTTTAACATAATTTATGTTGTATTTTATTAAAATGTAAAATATTATGATCACGAGCAATCTAATTTCTGCTCTCTTAAGCCCAAACTGTGTTTGAACATCTAAGTATGTAAATCAAAATTGCATGCTTAGAAACTGATTCTAGGATAACAAACGAATATCTGAACCAAAGAGGTTTCTGCCTTGGAGTCTTAGATTAAAGATAATTAAGGATTCCTGGTATTTGAACAGATTTATGTTGTTTATAAGCAAAGTACATTTTCTTCATAGAGTCAACTTGTCTCTTTTTTTTTTTTTTACACAAATTATGTTTGGTGTATTAAAGTTCATATTTTTAAAGTCTGAGTCTTGTATTAATCCCACAGTGAGTCATTAATCATACCAAATGCATTATAAAAACTTTAATCACTGAAGTTGAAACTGAGATTGTAATGCAATCCATCCCTTTTAATTATATCAGTTATTTTTCCTTTCAGATCAAGAATTGCAAAGGGAAAACAGATAGATTAAAACTCAGTGCGTTTGATGCTTTCGGGGGAGGATATTTTTTGTTTGTGTTTCTTCCTTGCTTTTTTAAAGCGATTTTGTGCGCTTTGTGGAGGACAGTTACACAGTGAAAAATTCCTTCGCTTTTAGCTCTTTTCCTTTCCCCTTCTTCCTTAAAAAAAGACTCCCTGGCGAAGGCAGGGAGCGGGGTGGCTGTCACTGCATGGGTGCGTCGCACAGGTGGGCTGGTGGTGATGGCAGCGTGCTGGGTGCTGTGCCCACCGCTGCGGGTCTCCTGCGCTCTGCTCTCTCCTCTTCTGCCCAGTTCCTGGCACTCGCCCTCGCACGCAGGCAAACCACCAGCCTGGATATTGTGTAGTTGTTATCAAGTTGGCTGTGGCTTTGTAGGTGTTTTCCTGGGGTTTGCTGCATGCTTTTGAGGGGAGGGAGGGAAAATAAAATTAAATGGTGGATTTTATTTTTTTTTTCAATCCCGCTAGAAAGTAGTGGCTCATATCCTCATCTGGTACAAATTGGTGTAGCCGCATAAACCACTGCAATGTTACTGACAAATGATCCGCACCAACACAAACTCCACTGAATTTACACCACTTGATAATCTTCCCAAATGAATTGATTTATCATACTTGGATTTGTAGATGTAGAGTTTACACTGTTGCTTTTATGGCATGGAAGAAAATGGATTTATTAAGTAAACTGCTCGTAGTAGATACATTTTGTTCTTTGCTAGAATGGCAAAATCTGATCAATTATTTGTTCCTTAATCCCCTAGATTAATCCTGCCGTATGAAAGATTTATTAAAGGAGAGGAAGATAAGCCACTGCCTCCAGTGAAACCTCGAAAACAGGATAACAGTTCCCAGGAGAGTGAAGCGAAAACAAAAGTGTCTGGAACAAAACGCATCAAAAATGAAAACCAAAAAAGCAAGAAGGAAAAAGATAATGCACAGAAACCCCAAGATGCATCTGAGGTTGGTTGCTTTCCTGCTTTTCAACTTTTCAATTAAAAATGTGCAGCTTTAATTATGTGAAATCCAGTGATAAAATACATGATTTAAACAGGAGAATTCCAACCAGTTGGCGTTTGAGTTTGCTTGGCAGTGGAAATTGTGGTCCTGTGTTGGGATTTTGCTGGGCTACAAACATCAACCAGTTAGCTCCATATTGCGTAGCAGCGATGGCAGAATACCAAGCGTGCTGGATGTAACAAGTACCATTTCTGCTCATTGTATTATACAGTGGTCACCACTAAAAGATCAGCAGCTGCCAAAAGGAAACCACACAACTACCACAGTTATTTCCTAATCTAAGTATAGGTTGCAGGAACCTCTAATACTGTTGATAATACTGTGGTAACTGTTGGACACAGCTGATTTTTATAATGGTAACCTCTGGATCAGCCCTTCCATGCTTGCAGATGTATGCACGTCTTTCAAAAAACAGATCACTCCCCAGGATTTTTATTGTGTTATACTAAATTTCTCTTTGCATTAAAAGGTCAGGTTTTGAGGGAAACACTTTCCAGGCCCTAACTGAGACTGACTTCCCTCTCACATGGCACAGATGGTTTTCAGCTGAGATAGGTTCCTGTTTTCTCACCTGCTTCACATGGGCAGGCCCCGGGTTCCATGTCGAGCTGCCTTACCTGCAGTCATAGGACAGCCCTTGTGGAACAGATTTTACGTTCACAGCCCAAAGTAAGATAGATGAGTAGATTTCATATTTGTCTGCGAATAAGAGTAAGTTTCACGCGTTGTTCAGTGATATAAAATCAGTGGGGTTTTTGCTCGAGTGTTACTTAAGCACTTTCTTTTGCACATCCTGCGCACTCTCTCCTGTGCCCTGCTTGCGCCCTGTGTGAAGGAGGCGGTGAAGCTCCTCACACACAACCCCTACAAAAGATGTTGCTTTTCCTGTCTCAGTCTGCCAGATCACAGCAGCCTTCAAGGCGTTGCAGTGAAAGTAAGTATTTAAAGAATGTCGAAACACATGACTTGCCCAGCAGACTATGGCTGCTCCTTTGACTTCATTGCCGTCTGGCAGGTACATAAGTCCTGTTTCTAAACCAGTCTGGAAATTGGTATTGAGTCACCTACCAAGAATCCTCCTCCTCATTGTTTAAAAAAAAGAAAACAATGCAGGACCAGTAAACATGGATGCCTGTAAGACTTTGTGTACCCAGTTTTGAGAACAGAAAATTTTTATTTTCGTGTCCCACTACCTCCTTAAGTTGTGCTTACAAGGACAGTTCATCTCCCATCCAAACCAGAATTTGTGTTTTAAATTGCCTTGATCAACAGTACCTTTGTAACAACAAGTTACAACAATTGCGTTGATCAACAGTACCTAATGTAAGGGCATTGCACACAGAGGGGAGGTTTTTTGTTTTCTCTCGCACTGTAATTTTAAAGCAGGGAACCCTGTTGGGGGGAAAACCCCTCCACTTCTGATAAAAAATACATAGGGAGGAGAGTGCACTCAAACCTGCTTCAGTCACTGGAAGGTTGCAACACAAATTTCCCAAAGCAAGAAGATGCAAAGTAAAGGCTTGCGCTCCCTTCCCCTGTCATTTCTTCGTGCCTGGTTATTTATTGAGGGGTCTTGGATCAGCAAGATACGTTACACACTATCTGTACTGCCACTGCTAAGCACAACATAACAAGTCAGCATCAGAGCGTAAGCCTTAACTTTGAATTTCCTTGCTTTTGTTGTTCCCTATCTCAAACTTCCTGCTGCTTAAACTGCAGTTATTTTTGTGCGGTTTGCAGGAAGAGTTCTTAAGCTGTGCTTATCGGAAATGTAGGGAGCCTAGACGAGACAATAAAAATGTACAATTACGGCAGTTTCCCATTGTAAACTGGTACCTTTTACAGCAGAATTAATGTCTCCTCCCTGACTGGGATGGAAGACGTGTCCTGCCCCTGTTTAATCAAGGTGGGCGATTAAGAACCTCAGCCTTCATGCAGGTCACAGTACGGGTAGGTGGACACATGAAGCCCAAGCAGTGGAGGGACTTGCAGTGGTGGGCGCTTCCACCCATGGTGGGTGCAGAGCTGCAGAGCTCATCTTTGTTCCGCCATAGGGAGAGCTCTGTGCCCAGGACGTGGCCCTTACGGGGCCAGCAGAAAGGAGACATCCGGCTCCTTTGAGCGGAGAGGAATCCAAGTCTGCTGGAGCCGGGCAGACGGTTGCGTGTCCCTCTCACCCCAGCCATCCCCCAGCAGAGGAGCCTCGTGCCAGGCTCCGCATTTGGGTGCAGTCCTTGTGCAGGCACAGCAGCGCTGGTGTGGTGCTCACGGGGAGCCTCTGTAGCCACACATGTAGATGTGTTGTAGGCATGGCCCCAACAAAGCCACCACTTAAACCATTTCTGCCCATGGCCTAGAAGCTGGCCATAGTTGTGAGCTGCAAAAGTGTAATCAAGTTACAAATGTGTGGTCTTCTCAATTGCATGTTCAACTCATACACCATAAGAACTATGCAGGGAGAGAATATAACTTTAATTTATTAGAGTTGCATTTGCTTTTGTGTTTTTCACTGTTTTCCTGCCATCACAATGACATTGTCAGTGTAACGAGATACCAGACAAAATGCTATTAGCCTTAGACTGCACATTTCCTCACAATAGCTGAAACTTCAATCAAAATGTTGCTTAACAGAAACAAAGAGCAGAATGTACAGTTATTAAATATGATTTCTCTCTCTTTTTCTCCTTCTTGCTTTGCTCATCTGTCTGGTATTTTCCTGTAATTTTATAATCTCAAGAGACTAGCGATGGTACTTTGTAAAGGACCTAATGATGGTATTTGGCTGCAAAAGGCAGCTATGAGTTTAAAAAGAAAAAGTTAGGATGACTAACAGACACTGTAACTAATAGGCCAACCAAACAGCCAGGAATATTTAAAAGCAGCTGTGTAGAAATAAATCTCTGAGAGGGTTAGATTCGTTAGGACCTTCTCCGATCCCCCGCTCCTATGACAGACCATAAAGCCGCATTTAGATAATAACTTTCTCAATGCGTCTTATTTTTACAACGAAGAAAGAAAGAAAACAATAATAATAAAGGGCTCACACAATGCTGCCGTTTTATGACTGTCTTCTACCACGACATGTCAGAGGAGACTGACAGCAGTTTTGAAAAGGGCTGTCAGTCAGCTGGATCGCAGATGGGACGCTCTGGTGACCTCTGTGGGTCACAGTTCAGCTGGCTACATAATGGGATGAATAGTGCGAATTGTGCACACAAGCTTTATTAATGGGGGAGCAGAAAAAGCTGCGGGCCCATTGACGATAACGTATAAAAGCCATGTTTGCAATAGCGGGCACACACACTTACTGAATGTTGACAACTTCATTTTAATCCGTTAATAAAAAAATGTGTGTCCTAGTTAAGCTGTGGCAGTGATTTGCTGCCTACAATAGGGATTCCTAGTATGCCATTTCTGTCATTTTCACACTTTAATGCAGAACTGGGTGTGAATGATCTCCTCTGTGATCACTGAATTTTAAGATAGCTACGCTGGAGAGACTTTATATAAGAAAACACATGGGAATCGTTGTGTCATTTTCGTAGGTGAAGTTGGCTAGCGGGAGAAATTTCTGTAGCCTTATCGTTTGTGTTATGAAATCTGCTCTCCTGCATTTGCCTAATTAATTTTAAAAGAATATAACCTCAGCGTTTAGCTATCTGGTCAAGCCACTGGTGCCTCTCATCGGGTTACAAACATCTGCTGTTTTGAAATGCCTTATTGTGACCCTGGCAGGGATGATGTGTTTCTTAATATTTCCAGGAGGTACGTTTCTGTGTTTGGGTCTGATACCTGGCCTTAGAGCCTTCACGTTCCAGCAAGGAGATTGACAAGTACTTCTCTAAAAGTAGCCAACGGTGTACTGTGTATGATCTTACGAACAGTCTGCCAAAACACACCGCATTCTTATTACTGTCTGTTGAATCGTTTTATTAGGTTTCACCAGAACAAGAGAAGGATCAAGAATCAGCAGACCAGAAAAATTTCCCAGAACATCCTACAGCAGGAGAGATGAAACAACTCGTACAAGGCCCTCCATCTCTTTTACCAGAGGCAGCTCGGCCCCTGCCTCTGGAAAAGACAGACCTGACAGAAAACAGCACAAGCAGCGAGAAAGCCAAGGAGGAGGTTCAGCACTCGTCCTCTTTCTCAAGTATATCCATGCCCCCAGAAGAAGACACCGTGCTGGATGCCACTGTCACAAAACGATTACACCCCTCAGCAGATGCTGTGGAAGACACAAAGCCTGAACAAAGACTACACAAAGCTTTTACTGACAGCTTAGAAAGCGAACCTCCAGAAATGCCCTTCACAACTTTCCCAGTCCAGCTGCCCACTCAGAGCGACATGGAAGATGACAAACTGCCAGAGATGGCCGATTACATCGCAAACTGCACGGTGAAAGTGGACCAGCTGGGAAACGAAGATATCCACAATGCACTAAAGCAAACGCCCAAAGTACTGGTGGTCCAGAACTTCGACATGTTCAAAGAAAAGGAGCTGCCCGGGTCCATGAACGATGACTCCACTTTTGGTTACACGCCACTGCTCTACTCCAAGGGTAATCCGGGCATCATGTCACCCCTGGCAAAGAAGAAGCTGCTGTCGCAGGTCAGTGGGGCAGCCCTGTCTTGTAGCTATCCTTACGGTTCTCCTCCACCATTGATCAGCAAAAAGAAACTGAACAGCAGAGATGAGCTGTCCTCAAGCATATCACAAGGTCCCCACGCCCCTAATTCTGATCCTGTAGCAATTAATAGGCCCTCAGTCATACAACACGTACAGAGTTTCAAAACCAAGGAAGAAAGGAAATCGATTAACGACGTTTTTAAACATGACATGCTAAGTAAACCAGATCCTCAGTGCTGTGATTTTTCAAAACATCACCTCAGTTCTCTTGCCGAGTCGTACGTACCGAAGACAGATATCCAGGACTGCAAAGATAAAATGAGTGAGAAAAGGGCACTGCAGCACTCCCATGTGCCCACTTTCTTGGCAGATTTTTATTCATCACCTCATCTGCACAGCCTTTATAGGCACACCGAACACCACCTTAATAATGAACAGACATCAAAGTACCTCCCCCGGGACATGTTCCGAGAGTCTGAAAATATTTCTACTTTTACTCAACACAAACACCAAGAAAAACTAAATTTAAATTATCGCCCATCTTTGCATCAGCAAGAAAAAAAGGCAGCAATGGAGGCCTCTTCAGATGATCAGCCAACAGATTTGAGTCTTCCAAAGAGCATACACAAACAGACTGCAAAGGCTTCGGGCTCCAGCCTCCCTCATTCATCCATGGCCCAGCAAGAAGGCAAAGGTATTTCCCCGTTCCAGGCTGCGAGCAGCCAGGCGGTAAGCCTAGACTGTAACCCCAAAGCTTGCCGCGTGTCCCCCATGGCCATGACAGCCCCGAAAAAACACAGCGAGTTGCTCCACAGGTCTGGGAAGCAGCAGGCCCAGAGGCTGGAGAATCTGAGGAAGATGGAGGGGATGGTGCATCCTATCATCAGCCGCAGAACGAGCCCTCAAAACGTGGGGGCCGCCCGGCCTTTGAAACGGAGCCTGGAGGATTTGGACAAAGTCATTTCTGAAAAAAAAATCCGAGCTGTCTCTCCTCTGCACTTACCAAAGGAGACCTCGACGAAAGACAAGGTTCCCGACCCAGAAGGGGAAGGCAGCAAGCCGGTGCATGGCCTCCATTCTGGCAGCATGCTGGAAAGCCACAAATTTCCCCTCTCAGCCCCCATCTTCCCAGGTTTGTATCCAGGAAGCCTGTGCACGGGGCTGAACAATCGCCTCCCGCCCGGGTATTCTCATCCCCTGCAGTACTTGAAAAATCAGACCGTGCTCTCCCCGCTCATGCAGCCTTTGGCTCTCCACTCCTTCATGGTGCAGAGACAATTCCTCACATCCCCTGCAAACTCTCAGCAACTGTACAGACACTTAGCTGCAGCAACACCTGTAGGAAGTTCCTATGGTGACCTTTTGCATAACAGCATTTATCCTTTAGCTGCTATAAACCCTCAAGCCGCCTTCCCACCTTCCCAGCTATCCTCTGTACATCCCAGCACAAAACTGTAAACCCCCTTGCTCGAAAAAAAAAGGTCTGAGGAGAAAAGTTAAGTTAGCAACATTCCTCCCCCTGTGACGACGATGTCTCGCAGATTTAGCGATCTGTATTTTTGCCAACCAGGATGCAGCCGTATCCCACCTAGAGGAGCACTTCAGAGTTTGATGGAGACAGGACTGCTTCTTTAATTCTGGCTCCCACATTGGCCCCCTCACCCCTTATCCCTACCCCCCCCCAAAAGAAAAACAAACACAGAAAAAAAAAAGAAAAAATAATTGGATTTTTGCATATGTGTTTTCTGAAAGGACTTGTATATGGTAAGAGCAAATGTTCAAAGGGAGCCATGGAAATGCAGGCCCAGTCCTGAGCTCACTGCAATCCCAGGTGAGGGCTGCGTTTGCCTTTCACTGAGCTGTGGACCAGAGGCCGTGCGTGTGTTGTCGCAAATGAGTCAAGGACTTGAGATGAACCTGGAAAGGAGAAGCGGGCCGAGAATCCGTACAATCAGTGGATGTGCTTTTTTGGGTAACTTTTCCTGACTTTTAAAGATTCAATCAATGCAATGTATAGTAAAACGGCAATAGATTTTTCATTTTAACACTATTAGAACAGAAGGGTAAACACTGTTTAATTTGACTGTACATATCCACTTCGTAAACTACCAGTGTCACATTTGGTCACAATAATTTATATAGTTTTGTTTGTCCAGTATATTCTGTGCTCTTTATGTTTGTTCTTTTTTGTTTTGGGTTTCCTTTTTTTTTTTTAAATTAAACAGTATCATTTTATCTGCAACTTTTTTTAAAGGCTGTGGCTGTCCTAATTTTTTTTTTTTTTGGTGTTTGTAATTTTTCCAGTTTCTTTATACTTTTGAGCAGTGTTTTTGTTTCGTTTTTGTGGTAACGTTTACTGTTTACAAACTGAAGCAACTGGTTCAGATTAATCTTAATGGTTATAAACATACTGTAGGTGATGTTATGGTGCAAGGATGCAAACGAGGTTCCTTTGCCCACGGTCCGCCCCTGCGAGGTGCTGAGCACCTCTTGCCCTCCTCCTATTGTGATGGCTCCTCCGCCGCTTCTCCCCTCCCACCGAGCTTTGCTTTCCTGTATTTTGGTCCGTGAATTTGTCCGAGCGTTGTACTTAATCTTACCTAGGCTGTGAAACCCTCCTGCCTACCAGAGAAATAGTCTAGAGAACAAAACTTCCCTGGCACAAGCTGCTGGATGACAGAGGAGTCCAGAAAACGGATTTGTGGTTTGCGAGAATGTTGAGAATTCCAGAAATTAGGACAGGAGCCAATGTTGATTTGGATCAGAGGCTTACGGGGCCTGTGCCTCACGAGCGGGCTGGGCTCGGTAGGACGGGTAGGGGGTTGCGTGCAGTGGTCCTTCCTCACCCCCACGGGGATCTCAGCCTCTCCCTGGGCATCCTTTCACAGGGGGAAAGCCCAGGCGTGGAGGGGCTGGGTTTTCCTGATGAAAGAGCTTCCCTATGGATGTATAGTCACTTTGCAGGACGTCACTGCCACGCAGCTGAGCATAGACATCGATAAAGCAAAGTGTGACTTGGAGGCTTTTTACAATGTGAAAATTGGTTGTGATTCAAACCATCTCAGTTACTGTTCAAAGACAGCGTAATCGATATGGAAAGAAAAATGGAAACTACTAAGAAACACTTTGCATGCTAGGCATGTCATTAAATTTTCCCGTGATATGAAGCCAAATACAATATATAATGTATCATACTTAATATCCAAAGGTGGAAACCAGAATAATATACTCGTCTACTGTTAAAGATCCAGCTTCTTCAATTAAATACTTTATATTCCTGTGGTAAAACTATATTTAAATGATCGATAAACAGACTAGTAGAACTTAGAACATGGATGTGCCAGTGCAGAGCATCCTGCTGCTCCACAAACCGTACAGGAAACAGACCCGCAGGCTCAGCCCGGCAGAGGCCGCGGTGTGGAGGACATCTCTAGTAAAGTTGCACTAGATCTGAATCACGTGAGAATCAGGGGTTTGGGGATGCGGGGGGGGCGGGGGGGGGGGGGGGGGGGGAGACAATATACAAATCTACAGCAAACGCAAACAGAAGCTTGTCGTGTGTTTGGTGAAGCAAACGCTTCTCTTCCTTGTGTCGGTTAAGCTGTGTGTCCTGGAGTCGTGCTTTTGTTTACGCGAAGTGTCCGATTACCCTTTTGGTTACATCCCGTTGGAGTTTGATGGCCGGCGTTTTGGAGCTGTGCTGAGGCCGCGCGGGGCTGGGGGACGGGGAGAGGCAAGAAAGGCTCCTCGCTGGCCCCGCCAGGAGACTGGCCACCGCTGGCTGAGAAAGCTCATAATATACTGGGCAAAACGGCAGGGCCAAGGAAAAGAAATGGTAGTATAAACCCCCAACAGAAGCGGTGTGTTATTTGTTTAAAAACTCTTAACAGAAATCTTGGAAATCTTTCAAAAGACTATTGAATTCTCCATTGGCTGAAAAGTCGTCTTTTTTTTTTTAATGTCTTAAATGGGGCTTTGTTTGCATTGTTTGAGTTCAAGGGGCCTTATTATTGAATGAAATTGCACAAGCCTTTCTTTGTGCAATCAAACCATTGTTATTGGTAGGTTGGTAAAGGAAACTGCAGAATCTAATTGGCAATAGAGCCATAAATCTATTTACCAGGAGCGAGTTCCAAGAAATGTTGCAATTCAAACGCACTATGTCCAGGATTCATTAGGGATGCTAAAGGTTGTGAGATTCAAAGGAAAAGGCCCGGCAGCAAACGGCTTGCGTGTAGCTTCTGGCCGCGCGCTGAGCCGGACTTTGCGAAACGCGTGGTAAGCGGGATCTGACTCCCAGTAAAACCCCTACCCCTGGCAAGGCTGGGTGGGAACGAGCCGGCGTTTTTGCAGTAGGTCTGTCCTTGGCTGGGTGCTGGCCTGACGCGGGGAGTCTGCCCAGTGTGTCAGGTTCTGAGGAACAAGTTTGTCCCAGCTGCAGGGAAGTCAGCTTGGCAGCCCCTGGAGCTGGTGCAGGCAGCGAGTGCTGTGCCTGCCTCCGCCGGCACCTCGGCCCCGTTCGCAGGGCATGGGGCTGCCACCTCGTGAGACCACCACCGGGGTCCTCTCGCCTGGCCCCCTCCGTTGCGATGGTCAGCGAGGTCACCTCTGGTCCAGTTTTGCAATTGCGGTGATTTTTAATGAGCAATGGGACTCCTTGCGCTGGTGTGAGGCGGGTGGCATCGGCAGAGCGGCCACGAGCGCTTCCTGCGGTGTTTGCTGTACACGTGGTTGATATTTCGCTCGTTCTCTTCCCCCTCCTCCCCTCTCCCCCCAGCCCCGCAGTTTTAAATATGTTCTAATAATGGCAGCATAATCTACTAGCTGTTTATACTTTTTTAACTTTCTTTTGTTGTAAATATTGTATACTTTTTGTGATTCAAGTTATGTAGCCTATATGCTCTGTAAGGTGATGATTTGTATATATAAAAATGGCCCAGTAATATTATATAGTTTCCCATTTAAAAGGTTATTGAGTAACCTTTGCGTTAGTTTAAACACTACCAGAAATAAAGCTGAGCCAACTATAAACACTCAATTTTTGTATGTTTTCCAAATTGTACTTATTAATGCTTTTGATACTGTATTATGTGCCAATAGTTTCCCAATCACATAGCAGGCAAAAGATATTTTGTACTTTTTGATCCACTGTAATATTTAATAAAAAATGTTACTATCTGTTCCCTTTTGTGTTTGATTAATAATTCTGTAAACAGCCCTTATCGCAATGGATTACATATTATCCCATCCGACCTTTCAGCCCTCTTATATTGGCTTTTCTAGAGAATATATCTCCTCCTGCAAATGATTAGATTAAAGAAATGGAAGTTTGCAATTTCCTAAAGGAGGAAGAGACAAGATCTTCAGTCAGTGCCCCTCTATTTTTGCAGTGTGCTGGCGTTGAAGTGTGGCTGTGGTCAGGCTGACTGTAGGAACAGCTTTTGCGGGGATAACATCCCCACACAGCCAGTGGCTCCAGTAGCAAATTTGCCTCATTTGCATCTCAGAGCAGGATTTTTTTCGCCTCAGTGCTGCAGGCTCGAGCTGGGATCTGAAATCGCCTCCTGTTCTCCCCAGCTTGACTGTAAGTAGGACTTTGGAGTCTGATGCTAGCTACTAATTTTGCTGATGACAGTAAACAACCACCAAGTAAAATTAATTCTTACTCTCTTCCTTGGCAGGTCCGAAAAGCCCCCCTAAACCTGGTGGCCCTTTGAGAAGCCGGTATCATGGCGAGCACTGTCAGAGCACTGTTACGATGCTCCTGGTCCCCGTAGAGGAGAAATCCATTTGCTTGCTGTAGGTCAGGACCAGGTACCGCCCTCACCTGGCACATCTGGGCAGCGGCTCAGGCCACCCGGTCGCCCCAGATCATGGCTTAACAGTGTAGTGGTCCTGCATGGGGTGTAGGGGGGAACCTTCCCCATCCGTGAGAGCCCCAGGAGCTGAAGCTGTGAGCCCATGGTGGTCCAAGGCTGCTGCTGCTTCAAACATCCACCCTGCACCCCACATGGCTGAGGCTGTTTACAGCACCTGAGGAGCTCGTTCCCGCTCGGCATCTCCGAGGGCAGTGCAAGCCATGGGCCCAGGCCAGGGTGCAGTTACGGTACGTGATGCTGTCGGCGACGTAAGCCCCAGCCTGCGGGAAAGTACGGGAGCACGGTGTGCAGTGGGGAGCTGCTCCCCAAGCCGTGCTGCAGCCTGGAGAGCGCAGGCCAGGTTGACGTCACTGTTAGATGAGGCTTCCAGATACAGGCTGCGGTTAAGGGAAAGTCTCAAAAAAAAAAAAAAAGCATTTCTTGTGTGTGCTGGGAAATGAGAGGAAATACCAGCTCAGGGGCAGAGGCGGCCAATGGGCACAGGTGACGCGGCGCAGTGCCGTTGAGCGCTGTGAGGCTGGGTGTGCCCAGGGGAAGCTGGGGAACGCCTGCCTGGTCCCCACACACAGCTGTGCAGAGCAGCTCCGTGCAGCCCTGTGCCACCTCTCCAGTGGGGACGGGGACAGTCCAGGACCAGGCGTGAGGGCAGGATGGGGACCCATGGTGTGGCCCAGCAGCACGGCTCCCAGCGAGACGCTTCCCAAGCCAGCACGAGGGTCAGCAGCAAGCTCCCTTCTCTTTTGATGTCTGAGTCCTTGTTCAATCATTTGCTCCTCAAAGAAGGCCGTGCAAGGACTTCCATGGTTTCAGTACGCACTGTGTATGAGCAGACAGAGTAAACCTTACTCTGTTTTAACCTGCTGCCTTGCAATTTTCTTTGGTGCTTGTTTCTTCTTGTGGTGTGAGAAGCAGTAAATACGCTCTATGTGCCGTCCCCACACCAGCTGTGAAGCTATGGGAGAAGATGGAACCCTCTAGCATACCTCCTCCCCCAGCCATTTCTGTCTTTGCCAAGCACTTTATTCTTCTCACATTGAAAATATTTCCTACCAGTGAACACCTGAAGGAGGCAGGGGAAATGTGGACACGTATGGATGGTGGCCTTTGCAGTAGCTGCAGAAGTGGCCAAGCCTTTCACCAGCAGCAAGGGCACAGGAGGCTGGAAGTGGTCCTGGGGCAGGACCCCCCTGCCCTGGATATATCCTGGCATGTGTGGCTGGTTGCAGATGCCCTGTCAGCAGCTGCATCTCCTGACAGCCTCTCAGGGCTGACCCGAACCCCGTGGTGACACCGACCTGTTGGGAAGGGGACCCTTCCTCTCCCCCTCTGCCTCGCCAGTGTTGTCCCTGATCCTTGCAGAAGTTTTCGGGAATGTTTTTAGGAAAGTTTCTGCTGCTGGGAGGAGCAGTTCACGCACAGACATCACCAGTAATCCTCACTGGCACTGTAACCGCTCTGGGAAATGCAGCGCTCGCCCACAGACTTTCCAGGAATATCAGACACCATTGGCTCTTTCCAGAGCAGGAAAACCGGAGCCTGTATCTTTGCCTTCCCC
The DNA here is from genome assembly GCF_000708025.1 of Charadrius vociferus. Lineage (NCBI taxonomy): Eukaryota > Metazoa > Chordata > Aves > Charadriiformes > Charadriidae > Charadrius > Charadrius vociferus. Next base: position 724,557 of record NW_009649467.1, on the reverse strand, counting down.
AGTTTGGGTGGGCTTATAACTTGAGGTGCTACCAGAGTGTGTTACCTCCCCAGCTGAAGAGAAACCTGGGAGGGCTGGATGGCCTCGAAGAAAGCAAAAGTAGAGGCCACCACAGCACGCCCCGTCTCCCTCGTGTGCACCCAGACCTGTGACCACTCAGCTTTGCATTTCTGCAGGAGAAAACTGTGGCCATGGCCGTGGCGGTGACCCAGGCAATGTCCCCTCCCGCCCCCAGCATGGGCGCCGGCCTTTGAGGCAGCACATGTCCAGCAAGCAGACGCGAGAGCTGCTGGATACAACTTAATCTGTGTTTTCATTTAGCTTTTCAATTTATCCTTTATGGGATTAAAAAAAAAAAAAGTATTCTCGGTGTTAGATGCTCCATCTAGTGTCTCACCTGGGGAATGAGGCCCCAGTGCCACAGGCTGTCCAAGGACGGGATGTCCCCTGCCCTTGGGCCAGTGCATGGGGCACTGAACCCTCCTGCCCCGCAGCCCCAGTACCGCCGGGGCCGCACTGGGGACAGCCGCCTCCAAAACTGGCTTAGGCAAATTCATGAAGGTTTTTATGGCTGCTGAAAACCAATGGCTCAGGTGCAAATTCAGCAGACCCCAAAGTCCCGAGCGGTGGCAGCGGCTGAGACCCACCCCCACCCAACGCCCCGTGCTCGCCAGCGGGCAGGAGGTGGTGGCGGTGGGGCCGGCGTGGGCCTTGTCCTCGGGCACTGCGCCCCGCGCCTCATCTTCCCGCCATGACAGGGGGGCACCCAAATCCTGGCA
>NW_009649467.1:686020-723494 GCF_000708025.1 Charadrius vociferus | reverse complement strand
AAAAAAATGCACAGAACTTGCGAATTTTATTCCGCATAGCTGCGGAGCGGTGGTGGCGGGCGGCCTTGTCTCCCCCCAGCACCCCTTCTGTGCCACAGGCCCTGCCAGAAGGCAACACCGGGCCGTGAGGTGGCGTGATGCCATGAGGCCATCCCGTGAGGTGAGGCCATGCCATGAGTTGATACCGTGAGGTGATGCCACGCTGTGAGGTGATGCCATGCCAAGAGGCCGTGCTGTGAGGTGATGCCATGCCGTGAGGTGATGCCATGCCGTGAGGCGATACTGTGAGGTGATGCCATGAGGTACTGCCACCCCGTGAGGTGATGCCATGCCATGAGGTGATACCGTGAGGTGATGCCACGCTGTGAGGTGATGCCGTGTCATGAGGCCACACTGTGAGGTAATTCCTCACCGTGAGGTGATACCATGAGGTAATGCCACCCCGTGAGGTGATGCCATGCTGTGAGGAGATGCTGTGAGGCAGTGCCATGCTGTGAGGAGATGCTGTGAGGTGATGCCATGCTGTGAGGCGATGCCAGGCTGTGATGCAGTGCTGCAAAACTTCACATCGTGTACAAGCCGGTAAGAGATGCTCTTTAGCCATTTTGGCGCCAAAACTGTGTGTTGAAATAGGCAGTTTGTGACCTTCAAGTGCTTGTGCATGCAGCAAACCCACCCTCATACTGGGGGACACCAGAGGGGTGACAAACAGCCCCTCTTTATTTAGGACCCACCATACTGGGGCTTGGGACCTGCAGTGCCAGTGGGAAATGCTACCTCCACAGGGCCGGACACTATGTCCCTCATGAGGCGAAGCCACCATCCACGCACCGCGGTGGGGCTGAACTGTATGAGGGGAGCGGTTTGGCGGGCAAGGGGGAGCAGGGGGCAAAAGTGGAGGGCATACACACATACCCAAAGTGCTGAGGTGTGCGTAATGGACACGGTGGGATCCCACGCCAGGAGGATGAAGCTATTGCATCTCTCTCAGACTGTGGATGGGCCGTGGATACACCTAAATACAATTTAATTGACTTTACAGGCAATGAAGATGTGTTTAAGCAGAGATGAAGTGGGTATCTGCAATGAGTGGTGCTGAGTGGTATTGCTTGAAGCAAACATCAGCTCTTGTAATTTATACATCATATATGCATCTAGTTGGGGTTTTACCAACTGGTGATGTGCAGAGGGGAGCCCAGGGAGTGTTAAACTGTCCTGCACCTGGCTCCTGCAGAGGTGTTGGGGAACTCGGCAGGCGATGGTCATGCAGCTTTCCTGGGCCGGTGCCCTGCTCTGACCCGCTCTGCTCTCCCGTAGAAATGGGGGGAAAATACTGAGCCGCTCACAAAGCAGGCACACGGTGGGTGCCTCGTCCCCCCCACGCACAGCATCCTCCACCCCTGCTCAAAACCTCTGTCGTCTGCAGAGAGGGCTCCTCCTCTCACAGGGCTTCCTTGGGCTTTTCTGGTGCTCTTTTTGTTTGCAAGCTCCCCAAAAACCAACCAGGCAAAGCAAGCTTTCCCCTCCCTCCCCCCGCTGCCCCCCCAATGTCTGTGGAGCTCTCAAATAAGGAAAAGAGCCATTTGTTTCTAATTATATTTGGCAGCTGCTCAGAGAATTTAGGACTAAAGCACGCAAATTTTTTGCTCCTGATTAAAGCACTTGACCTCACAAGCAAAAGGCAAAGATTTCAACACACGCCCACAAGTAGGCTAGGAACGAACTGCAGAGAAAGGACCAAAAAAACCCCTTTTGCTTAGATACACAAAATAATTCATTATGAAACAAAAGGCAGAATATTTAGTGCATAACTCGAGCTTGCCTAGGGCTCAGCTAACCACCCAATTACTGCTTTTAAAGCAGAGAGCGCTTACTCCGAGCTAACACGCATGCGGTGAAGACCCACATGCTCCATTGAGCCCACAGTGCACACGTGACCGAGACCCATTTGCTGCCTGTGGGAAGAAAGCGTCTTTCATGGGCCTGCACTGGCTCGTCCGGCCCCAGCACCCAGTGGGCAGGATGGCTGGGCCAGGGGACAGTGGCAAGGGGTACGTGAGTTGTCATCATCTTGGGTTTTTTTCCCATATTCCCAGGCTGAAATAGTTTCTGTCCATCTGAAGAGGGATGCAGCATCCTCGATGCCTAATTTAGAATCATTTAGGTTGGAAAAGACCTTTAGGATCATCAAGTCCAACCTCTACTAAGTTACCACTAAACCATGTCCCCCAGCACCACATCTATGCATCTCTTAAATACCTCCAGGGATGGTGACTCAACCACTTTCCTGGGCAGCCTGTTCCAACGCTTGACAACCCTTTCTGTGAAGAAATTTTTCCTAATATCCAATCTAAACCTGTCCTGGTGCAACTTGAGGTTGTTTCCTCTTGTCCTATCGCCTCTTCCTTGGGAGAAGAGACTGACCCCCCCACCTGGCCACAACCTCCTTCCAGGTAGTTGGAGAGAGTGATAAGATTTCCCCTCAGCCTCTTTTTCTCCAGGCTAAACCACCCCAATTTAGCCCATTTCAAGCAGTGGCTGCCCTGGGGTGCCCAGGACAGCGAGGCAGACCCTCCTTCCTTCTTTCCGTCCACCCATTGGCATGGGGTGACACGGCATCCAGCTCCCATGTTTACTATTTTCCCCAGCTTTAATAACAACGCAAGGATGTGTCGCAACTGCAGAAGATTCAGCTGGCTCCCAACCAAGAGAAATAGCAATGATCTTGATGGCACCCTTTAAAATAGCAGAGAAACCATCTCAAACAGAAATTAACTACCCTGCGAGGTTCTGTGGTCCATAAAATACTTCCCCCGGCTCCATGGTTTTAAAATAACATGAAAGAAATACTTTCCATAAAAAGCAGTTAACTAGCATACAGATTTTTTTTTAGTCATAATTCTGAGAGTAATACCCAAACAAAATAGTTATACAAGCATTAAATTATACATTAAAGAAGGCTGATAAAGACAGTGAGTTACAGAGCTACCATATAAGATTTCAGATCTACAGATAGCAAGCATTATTAACATTTCTATTAAAGGTGACCTACAAAAGAGGGACAAAAATAATGTGTGCCACTTCTGATTTCTTGTGATGCAGGAGAAAGTGAATGTGAAATGGCTCCAGCCCAACTGCCACCTAGTCCCCCTGTCATCATCCCTGTCTGCTTCCTCTCCCCATTCTCTCCCCCCAAAAAATTAATGAAGGACAGCAGGGGATTGCTTTCTGCTGGGACTGCAGGGTGATGTTTTAGCTGGGTAACTTCCTTGGAGGGCACAAAGTGGATGTTTTCCTCAGTGCTCACCTGAAACACTGAGATGGTGAATTTTTAGTGGATTTTTTTTTCTCTCCACATCACTGAGTACCAGATGTTTGACCACACCAGCAAAGGGCAGAGCAGGTCACAGCAGGACTGGGAAGGCTGCCTTCCCATGGGGGGCTCCTCCTGGAGAGCTTATTCTGCATCTGCCCTGCGGTGGCTCTTCCCTGGGGCTTCCCCAGTGCCTGTGAGGGTTGATCCTGTGCTTCAGCTCTCCCTGGGGTGGGGGTACCAGCTGTCTCACCCCTCCAGCCGCCTGCAGGGTTTCATAGTGCCTGTGGGTATTATGAAATACATAATTATAAAAATACACAATGAAATATATTAAATATATATTTCTATAGATAAAAGTATATATACTTTCATTATATAAATATTTAATGAAATATATCATTACCTCCGAGACTGCTGCTCCTCCATCCCTGGTGGTTGGAATTGTTTAACGAGTTATTTGGTTGCTGTTGGTTTCAGCATTTATCTGGGAGAAACCGATGGACAAATAGAAATGCACGGGCACACACAGAAGCACAACCCAGCTGCATAAGCAGCACGTTGGTAGGTGACCAAGCTTACAACACGAGGATGCCCAAGCGCTGCAATGTATTTGCTTTTCCCTGCGGCCGCTGGGCTTGCCTGCTGCGGCGCTGCCACCGACCTGTCCGGATTCCCCCCCCCGCCCCCAGCCACCCGCAACAGTTCGAGGAATGGGCTAGATGGGACCTGAATTTCTGATGGAGAAAACAGTCAATAAGGAGTGGAAAATATTGATTTCTGTACAACGCTAACATATAGCGGGAGTGTGCATGTGTGCTCAGTGCAGCTGCTGCACGTCCCCAAGCCTGAGTGCCTGCCGGGGTGGCGAGGGCGGCCGTCCTTGGCTCACGCCAGCTGGGTATGAGGGACAAATCGTTTTCTAACTGTCTTGTAAGCAAAGAAGTGAGACCAATACAAACCGGTGCCGAAAAGAGGATTTCTGTTAACCTCTGAAACACCGAGGACTCAGCATTTGCCGCGAGGGCAATGAGGTTAGGAGGCCCACTGGTATTTTTGCACCAGAGTGGCTTTCCACAAGGACCTAGTGGTGGTTTCTTCTGGTCATATTATCCAGAAATTAAGAAATCAGCTGGTTTTCCTGCTCTTTCAGTACAATTTTAGCAGGGCGAGAGTTGGGGAAAAAGCAAGTGAGGAGTTGGGGAGAGGCGGGTTCCCATGTGGGGCAGCTGCAGGCAGAGCCCAGCTGTGGGATCACACGCTGACGCTTTGGTGTCGCAGACCCATCTGTGAGCAGTGTCTGTCCTGCTCTGGGGCTGCAAACCGAGCACCTGTGTCCCATCAGGGACATGCCTGAAGCTGATATCTTGCTCTGGTGCTTGGTCTTTGGCAGCACCGATCCTGCCTGTATAACCCTGCAGGGTCAGGGTCAGGGGAGCTTGCAGGAGTGCGAGGGGCGGGTGGTTTAAAGCCAGCTTCTCTGTGCCCTGCAGAGCATTTGGACTTTAACATCAGGTTATTAATATACAATGATTCCGGATTTCCAACTGTAGCATTTTTCTGTACCATTAGTATCTGCTTTGTGGTGAGCAGAGCATTTCATGTACCATTAGCGTTTTTCATGAGAATTTCCTAAATCACATCATTCCTAGATTTTCATCAGAATGTCCCAAATACTTCTAATGCCTAGATGGGCTCCTAGAATGCTGGGCTTGATTGCCTTGCATTAAAAGTATGTCCCTTTTTCCACAGGTGATCTAGAAAGTTGCTTTAGCGTTGTCTGTGAAGGCCTTGGTCTAAGGGCAGCACGCAGACAGGTGCTCTAACGCAGCCAGCTGTCCTGGCTGAAGCTTTCTGGTGTGTCCCCAAGCCTTGCCAAAGCCTGCTAGATGGTTCCTGAGCTTCTGCCTCAGCTAGACTGGAGACGTTAATTTTCATAAGTAAATGTTGGGTATCTCCGTTCCTAGGAGCCCCGTTTGGTTTAGCTCATCTCCTGTGCTTGTGTTTCGCTCTTTTATCTTACAGCATTTGAAACTCAGAACAAAATAGAGCAAAAAAACCCCCATGTGGGCTTTTGGGCTAAGGTGCCTGCAAAGGAGCAAATAATGCTCATGTACAGGGCATGCCTGGAGCAACAGTGGCCCCAGGCCGCATGTAGGCAGAGCAGGAGGTGAATCCTGCCAGTCCCTTAAGGGCAGGAGGGGCGAGCAGTGTCCCCCGGGCAATGGCTACCACCAGTGGGTTCCCTGGGAGGATGCACGGACACTCCCGCAGGAGCACCCGGAGCCCTCACCCTGGTCACGGGTGACCGGGGAGCGTGGTGGCCGCAGGGTGGCCATGTGGACTGTCTGGCAGCCTGCCGGCAACAAGGGTGAGAGGCCCTTTGGAGAAAGACTTTGTGATGTGTGTTGTCAGACACTTCATCTTTTAATACTCACAAAAAGTGTCCCCCATCAGCAAAACCAGAAAAGGCTGCCGAAGTGTTCAGCGGCTGAGCATCCGTCTGCTTTGCCATCTTGGGCATCTTGTCTCAGGACGTGATAATTGCGCAATAAAATCCTGTTCCCTGCTGAAGAGCAGGAAGGGGGGGAGGTGTATGGTAAAAACTGCTATACGGTTCTCTTTTCATTTACGGTAGCTTTTGAATTAGGCAAAGCAGCTCATTCATTCAGCTGCAATTTTGTCTGATACAAAAGCGAGAAGCCGGCACTACTCCATCAAGGGATGCAGGAGAGTGGATTACATTTTCCCACCTGGAGCTATATTGCAGCCCAACCAAACACTATCCAATTGCTGATATAAAATAAACTTGAAATAAATAAAACCTGACAACATCCCACCGCATTATGAGTTCACCTCGCTGAGATCAGCCACATCCATTTCGGTGTGGGCAGGTTTCTGACCCGAACCTGATCTCCTATAAGGCCGTTCCTGGTGCAACTCCTTTCCAAGCTTGTACAAAACATTTATAACAGGCAGCAGCAAAGGGTCTGAACTGCTGTGGTGAAGGGGCCGGCCTCTGAAACAGGAATGGGAAGGCTGAGGTGTTAATTCATTAAGGCTTTATGTATGTCAATGGAAAGGGGATTTTTTCTTCCAGTAAGTTAAAATGTGGTGTGAAATGCTTTCAGGTTTCACCCCTCGGCATACCACTGCCCCTCACAGAGGCAGACCCTGAAGCCCCTTAACTCTCCACCCGCTGTGCCCTGAGCCACAGCATCGCCAGGGTTTCAGGGGAGCTCTGAGCCATTACCCCAACAGTCCCTCCGTCCACCCCTCTGTCTCCTGTATTCAGCTGCTAATGGAGATGGACAAACTCCAAGAGTGGAACCACCAGTTGTATTTCCCACTGGCTGCAGTTGGAGAGTATGTGTGTGTGTGTGTGTGTGTGTGTGTGTGTGTGTGTGTGTGTGTTTGTTTATCCCCCTCTCTCTCCACTGGTGCATGATAGCTCTGCTCAGAAGGAGCATCTGTTCTTCATTTAGAGCCAGCGTTAAGCTACTTTTGCAACGGGATTGATGGAGGCAGAAGGAGGTCAAATGATTTATCCAGGTTCAGAGGGAGTCCCACTAAATAGCTTGCCTGTAGCACCTATCGATTATCGGTCCTCCTCCAGTCAGAGGAAATACGTGGATCAAAGAATTGAAATCCGCACGATGGGAAACAGCGGTTCCCAATTCTGTCCAGCTTTAGCTTTTCAGACGGGCCCTTATAAGGCTATGTAATGAAAATCCCAGAGAGGGCAAAGGAGCTGTACGCTATTAGAATTAGGCTACATCTCCATATGGATCAGATGCAAAGGAATTACAGCTGTGCGATGGATACTTCAAACAAAGCAACAGGGTTCCTGGGACTAGAAATCCTGCGTCCCCTGTCTCTGGTGGGCTGGCTCGGGGCTCTGCGCTCCTGCTGCACCCCCTGGTGCCACCCCTCGCCTTGGTGCCATCCCTGCTCTTCCACGCTGCTCCTCCCGCTGGCGAAGCAGGGTTTGGATACGGTATTAATTTTCATTCTTATTATTCGTTCCAAAAAAACAACTTTTTTTTTTTTTTTCCAGATTCCACTGCATTGCTGTATGTGTGGCTGCTTTGCTGTCTCACTGCACAGTGACTCTGTATTGGGCATGGTGGCACGGCGGGGGGAAGGGGGGGCGCAGCGAAACGAAGAGTAGAGGCAGCAAGGTCAAAGTAATAAATTGTGGTGAAATACTTCAGCAATGGAAAATAACTTGGCCAGGCGCCATCGGCAGCAGAGGTTCCCTTGTGCTGTCCGCGCTGTCCCCAGGCAGACACACACCCCCTGGCTTTGATGCCCAGTAGAAATGGGCACTGCCTAGTGGTTTTGTAGCTGGAGTCACTCTTCCCCCAGTCTTTTTTTGGGGGGGATCAGAGGTTGATCTTCCTGTCCACCAAAAAATATATCCTCTCTGATCTTCCCCATTCTGAGGGCTTCCTTTTTCTCTCTAGTTTTTTTTTCTTGTGCGCCACATCACTTTTTGTTTTAATCTCACTTTTTGTTTCCCGTCAAGGGAAGGTTTGCCAGGTTTTTTGTGGACAAACACCTCTCCTGGTCGCAGGCAGACCAGTACCTGTTGCTCTGAGAGTGCCCAGGGCAGCTTTGCCTGCTGGGAGCAGCGGTGGCCAAGGGCTGGGTGCCACTTGTGCACCCACACCCGGGCCCCTGCCCTGGGGTCCATCACTGAGCCCCCTCTGTAAGATCCCCTTGGGTAACCCCACTGCACAGCATAACTCTGGTTGAACTGCATTATCCAGGCAGTGAAACTCCTGCTTGGGCTAATTAGGCCTCCTGAAAGGAAGCCGTATTTGCTGGACCAATGCAATACATGATGCTGTGATGGCTACGCTGCATCTCCTGTGCCGGCTGGTTGCTCCACAGGGCCGTACCCATCACCGTGTGCTGGACAACCCAGAGCAGAAGCGGGCGCTGCCGCACGGCACCCTGCCACAGCGCCTGGGTGCAGCGTCACCTCGGCTGGTGCAGAAAATGCAGCCAGCAAATCAGCAACAGTGGCCCACGGCCGCGTGAGGCTTGCCTCATCGACATGGCTGTCGTCGCCAGGTGAGCAGCCCTCAGTTCTGACATTGCTGTCGTCCAGATAGATGGTCATAAGAATTGGAAAAATTCTGCTCGTGCCATTTTATTTTATTTTCCTTATCCGATTGAGAAAGCAGGAAGAGGGGAAAGAATTAAAGTGTCACGGGGCAGATGCAGAAGTTGGGTGTCATGTTTTACAAGCGCTGGGACGGTGCTCAGGGCAGCGTGTGTCACACGAGCCCCGGCTCTCCGGGCTGCCACTGCACGTGTCTTAATAGGCTGCTGAGCGTGTTACAACTTACACATATGTGTGTGTGCACATACGCATGTGCACGCAATAGAGAGCGTGAAGACTTTAAAATTTCAACCTTAAGTTAACAGTGTGATGAGTATCTGGAATAAGTATGGATGCCATCTCTGTTCCTCCATCCTGCTTCTTCACGGCCCCTGAATTACATTCTGTATAGCGGAACAGCAGCTTCTTAAACACTCTGATTTAGGTCGCAGCAATGTGTACCATTTTGATCTGGCTTTTGAAGCTGTTCAGAAAGGTTTGCGGTCTTTGGCTAGTTGCACTGAGGAGAGTGACCGTGCTGCAAACCTCAGCTCTTCTGAGGAGCTCAGGTGTGACCTCTGCGTGTAAGAGCGGAGACACTTCTGCGCTCTGCCTGTCTCTACCAATTATAACCAGCCCTTCTGCGAGTTATCCTGCAACACATCACGTGGGAGAGCTTCTGTGACCCACCCTGAACAAATGTGAGCTTGCTTTGCCTCCAGAGATAATCGTGTAAGAGTTGTGTTTCCTAATGACCTGACTTCTTGTACCACCAGAGTTAGACTGTGGATAACACCATGACCCGCCCACAGAGGCAGAGGGAGTTTGGTGGTGAAGGGACAGACAAGGGGTGCAGTGCAAAGTCGAGCTATTAGAAGGAAAATGCTCAAACACCAACTACTACTGTCATGGGGAGCGGAGGGATATTATTCAAGTTCAGTATTTCCTGTGAAGACAATTCATTGCAAACGTCTCACAGCTGAGTTGGGCACTTCTCCCCTGGTGGACTCTCTCCAGAAAAAAAAGTATATGTGCTCCAATTATTTCTGATTTCAAGCAGTTTGGAGGCACCCTTAATGCAGTTGGGCTTGTGCTTACTGCTGTAGGAGCATGGGAAGACTGCATGTCCATGGCCGTGGTGAGAAACCTGACCGGCAACACTTCACTGACTTCCATCAAAGCTGTGGAGGGGATGGAAGGAAAACAAGTGCCCGACTCCAGGGCTCTGGTGAACGCTGCTGAATACAAGCCGGTTAGCCTTCCCAGGGAAACTTGGATTTAGTCAAATACCTTGCTCTGTGGAGCCGTGAAAAAACAGATTTCGCTGTAGTGCCCCACCATGTGTCCCCCCTCCCCGGCTGTCCCCGTGCTGGGCGCTGCTGTCTCCCACGGTCCCTCCAGGCTGCACCACAGGACCCACCTTCACAGCCACAACCCTTCCAGCTGGTCCCGAGTTACTCAGGCCTGGATTTCTGTTTTCCCCGTACGTGTGTGAACAGGCCTCGCGCTTGGAGCCTCCGGGCATGGAGGCGGTGTAAATGAAAGCGTAAACACGGCTATTCTCATTAAGAGATGTGCGCTGTGCTACAACTTACGCAATCCTGCTTTGAACAAGTGTGAGGAATTCATAGAATTCTCATAAATCTTGATCGTTTCACTTTCATTGAGGGTTTTTATTATTCCTTTTTTAATTTTGTTTGCTTTTTTTTCTCCCCCCCTCCCATTAATCATTCTCTTGTTCAGAAGTTTCCTTTCTCCAGCAAGGGAGAATTAAAAAGCTCTGCTTGGCAGAGCCTGCGAGCTGCACCAGCTGCATACTAACGAGGATGGCTCTCGAGCAACATGCGAGCAAAGAAGGGATGCGGCTGCTCAATCCGGCACGCAGCCTTCAAGGAAAACCTGGATGCTCTTTGTGAGCCATGTGGCCATCTGAAGGAGTAACCTGGTGCTAACTGCAGTCTCACCGGCTTGGGGGATACCATCATGACATTTGGCCATCTCCATCACGCTTCGTCTGCTGGAGTATTGCAACAAACCATATTTTTATGTGTATGATCTGCCCTTTGGCTAAGTTGCTCACTTTTAAAAGGTCCAGTACCTTCAAACACTCTCTTGAGTAACTGCTGTCCTTAGATATCACACCTTACACTGAGGGAAAAGCAAAGGTGGGGCTGGGAGGAAGGGGGAATAAGGGGATCCCGTTGGGACTCTGGGACCCAGCCAGGAGGGAGACGATGAGTGAGACAGGCCCCAAAGTAAGCTACAGAGGAGATGGAGATGGAGGGATGCTGGAGCAAAATCGTGTGTGTCGTGGTTTAGGCCAAATCGGCTACTGGGGACCTGGGGGACCCCAGATGGGATCAACAGATGCTCCCCTCTACCCTTCTTCAAAGAGAGGAACAGAGGAGGAAAAAGAGACTTATGAGTTTAGAAGGAACTAAACTACTTTAATGAAATATTCATAATAAAATAAAAAAAAAAAGAAATAATGAATTATATACAAAACCATATCAAGCTCCCGAGATGACAGTCACAACACTGGCTGGCACTGGGGCAGTCCCAGGCTGGACTCAGTGGTGGACGGGAACTGGATTCCGGATCTGCATTCAGGATCGGGATTGCAGGCAGACGAACAGAGTCCTCAGACGTCGGCCATTGAAGGAAGAGCCCCCTGACCCTTTGATCCTCAGTGTTTATACTGAGCATGAGGCAGATGGGATGGAATACCCTCGTTGGTCAGTTTTGGGTCACCTGTCCTGTCCGCTCCTCCTTGCAGGTGGGACCCCACTATGCTTTTCCACTTCCGACCCTCCAACGGGGCAAATAACAAAGTTCTAAAGCTGTAAATCTGAAGCACAGCGGGTTTTGCTTTAAACAGATAATTTGTGGGGTTGTGTGCCTCGGGGACGGGATGCCTGGCAGCGCAAAGGGGTCTCATCCTGCCAGCGTCAGGGGAGATAGTTACTGCTGCACTCACAAAAGCTTTGCCACCCCCAACTCTCCAAAAAGAAAAAAAAAAAAAAAAAAAGGCAGGTTTGGGCCATAAGCAGCAATGACCCCACAGCGCGTCACCAGTGAAAGGGCTTTGACATGCCCATTGCCCCAGCATTATGTGCCCTGATTATTTTCCTTTTAATAGTAGTTGGGTGGTTAATTACCTGAAGGTTACAAGCTGAAGTCTTATTTTTCATACGTGACTTAGTAATTAAATTACCCTAGTTGCTATTATATAATGTAACAGCTAAATCATTTTAAAAGAATAGTCAAATTTGACAGACAGTTTAGAGTAATTTCGTTTTATATCTGAGCCTAATGCTAAGAGATTGCACAGAAAGCAGAAGGCAGCTGCCTGGAATAGTTTGAAATTAGCGTGTGGTAACCAACAACTATTATTATTGTATTACTGCTTGTAATTCCCAAATGGAGAATTAAATTTCTATAATAGATACAGCTTTTCACAAAAAAAAAAAAAAAAAAGTGTTTTCTTTTTCTGGCAAGGAAAACTCTTTAGGAAATGGTACCGGTGAATGTACATTTCCCAAGTGAGGGGGGGAAAAAACCCCAACCTTACACGATTCTTTTGCACAGGGCTTTGGCTTTCCACAGATGCCACTGCAGGATTGTTTGAGGTTTCTTCTAAAGGACTGGCAGATAGGTGGATTTATTATCTAGAGAGGAAAACAAGCTAATTACCTCTTTGAGCTATAATACACGTTTGCTGTAACTGCATTTAGCTTGGAATTCAGCATTCACTTGCCAAAAATGAAACGTTCCTGCTCCTCCACGAACCCACGAGCCCGAGTGCTCCATTTCTGCTTCTTAACATTTGCCTGACCAAGAGCAGTACGGCGAATTACAGGGCTGGTGACCAGGAACACGGGATCACATTTCAGGCTCTTGGAGCTTAATATTGGCCAGTAAATTTTTTACCTTAATTTTAACAGGCTTTTACTTCTGGTATCAGTTTACACGGGAAGGCTGGCTTAGGCACGGGGAGCCGGGCTCTAACCCGATCTCCCAGCCAAACCTAAAAGTAACACAAACAATCAATGCGTCTTTAATTTGAAATGCTTGATGACTAATCTCTTGTTTTCTTTAATTAATGATCTGCAGTTAATCATTATGAATGGTAAATAGTCTATTTCAGCATTGATAGCAAGATTTCCTATGGGAAAATCTTCCCCTATAGCTTTAATTTAAATATGCATTTTCACATCGCACTTACCAAATCCTTACCTTTATGCTATTGCATGATTACAGGTCCATTAACTAATCACATTTGACAACTTGTTTATTGAGGGGAGCAACTATTTTACATCTCTTGCCTGGGAAAGAAAATATTCTAACAAACAATTATTCAGCAGCTGCAATCATGGAGCACTGAATTAATTGCTTTGAAGATCTCAGTCAAGAAGATCTTGATAAAAATCAAAGAAAATGTTGTTTGACAGAATGCATGAATGGGAGCGCCAGGAGGGACGCCGGTTTTGTAAGCTGCAGCCGCGCTCCAGGCAGCACTCGGTGAGGATCGCACCTTGACACGCCGGACTGCGACAGGGGCGGCGGCTGTGGAAAAGCTCATTTGCTTGTTTGCTCTCTTAAGCTTTAGTTTATCAGAACCAGAACGTACATGTATGATTTGATGATAGGATCAGGATGCTGCTAAAAGGGCAAACCTGAGCACGATCAGGTCTTAATACCGCTGTAAAGGCTGACACGCGGGTATTTCATAGGTGCAACCCCTGTGGCCGACTTCCCCCACCGCACAAATAATTAACCCAGAGAGTATTGTGAGGCTTAATGACTATAAAGCACTTTAAGACTTTCTCCCGAAGGGAGCTGCTGCGATTGCACTGGAGTGGGGTAAAAAGCAGAGCAAGACATGTGGGTAGCTCTGGACCTGGTGGGGCAAGTGTGTCTGTGCAAAGCGGTGCCCGGAGCCGGGCGCTGGGGTGAGGCAGCAATGCTGCCCCGTTCCTGCGCTGCCGCGCGTCCAGGGCGGCAGCAGGAGAGTTTGCATCTCGAGTGTGCATCTTGGTACTTCGTTGGGAGTACAGTATCAAGGAAAATAGTGGGATCCCTGCTGACGCTTGACCCACGTACTGGAAATATTAATTGGAAAGGAGTTTCTGATCACTCTGCAGCTCCTTTGCCCGGGGGGTGTCACAGGAAGGGTTTTCACAGGTGTGACTGCTGCTCCTTCAACAGCACAAAGAGTATCGCAGTGTCTCACATGAGGCAGTCCCAAACTCTGCTCCATGGACAAGTCACAGCCTGCAACCCGCTGGCCAAACACAAGTCCACACTTCCTTCTTTCAGCTGCTGTACCTCTTGCGCTTTGCAAGCCAGCTGAGATTAAAGATGTTCCTGCCGGACAAGATTAACTCCTGCAGTGACACCAAAAGGGAAGGACAGCGTAAAGGTTCAAACCTCTTTGTTGTAAGGGGGTTCAAAAGTGAAGTACAAGGACTAAACAATATCATCTCGATATTATGTCACTATAGAAAGCTGTGAAAGTTGCCCAGTAAGCTGAAGGATGGTGGTAACGTCAGACGGCTTTGCAGAAAATATCCTAATGGAGCTTCTGTGGGTCACACGAAATGCGTAACAGTCAGCTTTGCAATACTGCCCTGCTCTTACATTAAAAACATCTTTGTTAGCGTCATCTCTCTAGAAAGGGGGAGAACTTGAATTCTTTTCCCTTTCCCACACACCCCCAGTTCAGGAGAGTCTGTGAGGACAGTGGTATTTAGGTCACGGTCATGAAATGTTGCACTGTTTTGCCAAATCCAGCACCACTAAGGACTAATGCCTTGAAAAATGTGATGGAAACTCCTGTCCCTATTGTCCCTATTCACAGGTGGGGAGCTGAGAACTGTGGCCCTTGTGTTGGCTCTTGTTTAGTATAGGCAAGAGCCCAAACTGAATTTATACACTTGTAACTATGTGCCCTGATTCAAGTAATTGTTTCTGCAGTAACCCCTTGGCTCTCTTTAATGCTTCAATAAGAGACAGATGGAGCCTAACTAAATAATTGGCTCTATTTTTTTTTTTTTTTTTTTTTGCAGGTATGGTTGACAGAATTTGCCCTGCTGAAGAAAACATCTAGAAAAAGGCAAGTAAACAAATTGTTGCTGAAGTTTGTATTAATCACTCTAGCAAGCTGTAGAGTAGCAGAAGACTGATGTGTTCTGGTTTATGCTTATGAAAAATGTAAATAGTGGGTTATGTATTAATGCTTGGAAATCACTAACTTTACTTGCCAAGGAAATATACCATTATTTTAATGGATAAATGGGAAGGTGTGCATCGGTCTGTAGGCTTAACTGGATGTTGCATGAGCTGGGATAAACCTGAGTTAGTCCCAGGACAGCACATCAGTCCTTATTGAAGGATAATGATCACAAAGATTCTTAAGAAACTTTCTGATAAGGTCTTAAGTAAAATGTGATGTATTATTAGACACACAAATGAGCACTTTTTCAAATAATAAAAATTACTGAGATACTAAAGGTATGGTATAGTAAATCTGGTTGACCTGGAGCAGTGTGTGGAATAACTTTATTAGGATTTGTCCTTAATAAAAAGCTTTCTGTTTACTTAAAAAATTAAAAAAAATTAAGTGAAACTCTCCTAACCTGGAGCAAAGTTTCTCCATTGAAGAGTTGGTCTGACCCACTTCATTCCAAATGGCCCGTGAGACAAAGCCAGGTTGGTGAGAGGAGCAGCCTTGTCCTCTGCGTTCAGTCAGCACGTCTGGATTCAGGAGAAGGAAAGGGAAAGTTGCCATGGGCCCTCAATTTTCCTACAAGCCAAATACCCGGGCTAAGAATCTGGCAGCTCCGTACTTTGACTCTTCGTGATGCCAGCCGATACATCCACAGCATGAGAAGGTCAGTTAAATTGCTTGCAGTTTATTTTAAAAACTCTCAACCCTTGCATACAGACACGAGGGACTGAAGAGTAATGATCACTCAAAACCCAAGGAAGTAAAGCAGCTGCTACCATCTGAAAAACGAATGTTATGTGGACAAAGCAGCTTACTCATGCCAGCTACGCATCCGTAACATTTTTCCTGCTATTGAGAAATTTGTAATTCAGATGTTAAGCTCACTATAATGGCACTAGGACCTTCTTTTCTTTCCTAAGGTGCATCTTTCTTTAAGCACAGACCATTCTGGTCATGGAGCGATGGGAACATTTTTGTTTGTTTTTCACTAATGCAGAATGAGCAGCTAAAATGGATACAATACTAATGAACGTATTACGTTCTTGTAAATCAAGAGCACCCCTGAGCTAGAAGTGTGTGTTCAGCTCTGGGCACCCAGCTCAAGAAAGATATCGTCAAAATACACATGGGATTTTGAAATAAACACTAATTAGAAAATGGAAAATATAATCCAAATAAAGATGGAAAAGACTGGGACTGTTTGCCTTCAGGGTGAAAAAACTTAAGCAAAGATACTTGTGTTTTGGTACCACCTTTATAGCCAGTGACAAAAAAAGGAAGGTGATGGACTATTACTGACTCTTTCCCTCTCAGCAAAAGACAATATGCAAATTTTAAAGCTTTGAAAGAAAACCCTCATGGCATGTCATCAAACTGCAAGTTCTATGAGGCAACATTGATGCCAAAATTTAAGTAAACTGAAAAATACAATTTTTTTTTTTTACTTTACTTTACTGCCACTATGAATTCGCATCCAGACAGAGCCATGCAGGGAAACTTTGCCAGGATAAAAGGCTTACCACACCTGCGTGTAAAAGAGCCTGTGATGGCTAAGGGGCTGGAAGAAGCTGTCTGTGTACAAAACAAAACTCCACAACTTCCTTCTGCAGATGTTCCTGTATCACCTTCTGACACAGATGGCACAGGACAATATCAGAAAAACCCTCAGGTGAGAAAATGCATGTTATAAATTATGTTCTTTTCTAACTATTTTGGAAGCTTATAGAAATATGAAAAAAAGCCCTAATAGAACAAAAGATACTTAACCAGTTATTATAATTTTTCTCCCTTTGGGGAGGTACCTAAAGGACATTTAGAAAGTATCCTGATACAAAAAGGTTGAAAGATTGTTTTTTCCTCATGAAAAGCAATTTATTTGCATGTCTTGCAAACAGATTATTCTGTGAATATATAATACATATATGGAAAGACTACCATATAACCATTTGGTAACGGTTACATGAAGAGATCATCATATCTTATTTCACTATGATCCCTTAAAGCAAACTGCAGCAACTTTAGCTGCAGCGTGATTTTCATTAAATCACTCAGCTGCACTGGCTTGCTTTGCAATTATCAATCACACTTCGGGTTTTTTTCCCATGGACTCTTAAATCAAATATTCCAAAATTAAAATGCCTAACAATGCCCTCTATGTTCATTACAGTTCTTTTACAATATTTGGGCCAAAAGAACACTTTCCTTGAGTGGCACAGTTAGCTTTAAATCAGCAGCGCTACACCGAGCTCTGGCCAGTGAGGTGAACAGCAGCTCCCCTTCAGCACAAGGCTGCCTATCAAAGGAAAAAATTAACAGATGGTATTAGTTCTGTCAGCGGCTCAGTTATGAAGTCAGCTTACAGAGAAGATGGAATGATGTAAGTCTGCTTCACGAGGTGTTTTCTATCTAGCAAGACTATGAGAGAAGTAAGACAGCACCTAAACCAAAGCATTTAGGCACATTTGGGAAAACAAGGTGCATCTCAGACAACACTTCTAACTTTACATATCCTCACGCAGATCCATTGGGTACACTGGACAGCTTGTTGAGCAATCAGTGTTAGGTGCCAAATGTTTTTTTTCTCCCTTCCTCCAGTTTAGAAAACTGAGGCCAATACTGTTCGCTATGATCCCAGAGGAATACATCACACAGGCCCAGTAGGTCTGTGGTAGTAGAAAAGTGGCTACCCATAAAGTCTCTGATTTTACAGCAGCTATCACCCGTGGTTTATAAACTGGAGTAAAGTTTAACGTAGTTCTAGATTGAAGAAAATTACACCAAAGGTGTTTTACTCTAGAAACATTTTTTCTTTTCACTTGCATATTTTAACAGAAATACAATATGTTAGCAGCAAAAAAAGAATTCTGTTCTAATATTTCACAATACATTAGTGTCCAAATCTGCATTCTTCTATTAAGGCAATCTACGTTAATTACAAATCAACTCTGAATACTAGGACAATATTTCCAAATATGTACAAACCACTGTAAAATAACTATTAATATAATTACCATAGAAAAAAAAAAATCACAATACTAGTAAAAATGTAAACATTTTAAGCTAATGTCTTTAAAAATCGCAAAAGGTACCGTCTACCATTCCAAGAGCAGGTGAACAGCTGAAGACATTAGGTATAATACAAAAAGTTACCAAATTAAGTCTTTGTTCAGTCCATATTTCAGAAGTTGTTCATGTTCTGTGAAATTTCTATTCAATATTTGACTAGCAATTGCTTTCAAGTTGTACTTCCTAAAAGAAGAGTTCAGGTTGACTATTGTCTCTGTCCAACTTCACCACAGCAATTAATTCATTCCAGCAGCAAACAAGCAGGTACAGTTTTCAGAGTGGGCCTGACACATTTCTCAGAAAAGTACCTAATCACATGTGTAGGTCAGCAGTAGCAGATGCCACCAACGTCTTCACCGTGCTACACCAGCTAGTCTGAACCATTCATTCTGGGTGCAGTGCCTCTGAACAAATACCGTTTTCCATGGACTCGGCTGCCAGGCAGCAGCACACCCACCTGCCCCCACAAATGCAAACACAGAGCAATGGGACGCAAGGGCTGGGAGAAGCCACAGGCTGCCTGCTGTCTTCCAAGCCTCGTCCCAGCAGGAGGCTGGCTAACATCACCCGTGCCTTTGTGAAATATTTCCTATTTCAGCATTGATGCTAAGAGATGCTAATCAAATGACTTTTGAGTTTTGATCACTGATATTTTGAGTCATGCAATTAAAGCACCCTCATGATTGAATGCAACTGATAAGGTGGCTTAATGGGTACATTCTCCTTTAGTGTCCAGAAGCAGCAGTTAAATGGTTTCTACCATGTCCCATAAGGAACAGGCCGCCTTCTACCTCTCTGCCTCTAGACTCCTCCTGACCTCCACCCTGAAGGACGAAAGCTAACAGCCCCCCAGCCCCACACACTACCAGTAGGCGAGCTCCAGCAATCGCCTACGGCCACCTCCTTAAAACTGCGCAGCCTGGGAAGTAAATCAGTGCAAAGTCTAAAATGCCACTCTA
Organism: Charadrius vociferus; assembly: GCF_000708025.1. Taxonomy (NCBI): domain Eukaryota; kingdom Metazoa; phylum Chordata; class Aves; order Charadriiformes; family Charadriidae; genus Charadrius; species Charadrius vociferus. The sequence continues at coordinate 704,817 of NW_009649467.1, read as the reverse complement.
CCACACCGTGACATAGCTGGCTTCCTCCTATTAGAGTGCTTGGGTGCAAGTAGTTTATTAGCCTTTATTCCTGTTTTGAATATTTATCCTCATTATAGTCAGGAAAACTTGAGGGGGGGGAGGAAGAGTCCTAATTTCTGAACAAGCCTATGCAATGATAAGGGACCAGTATCAAAGTATTACTATTTGCCACTATATGGAAGAGCCAAAAAAAGTCAATTTTCCTCACAGATATATCTCCCAATTATACTACTAAAATTGCACTCTGTTTTTATTACTAATATTTATGTTTTCTTGTGTAGACAAAAGCTGAGTACAAATGTATTTCCCACAACTGACTTTACTGTATAGCCAAGATCAATGTTTGCTGGTAGCCTGCAGTTTTTATCAGTTAAACCAACCTGCTTAACAGAAGATGGCAATACAGAAGGGCAAAAATTGGACTAAGTCAGTAACAATAAATACTAAAACCTGAAGTCAACTGATGCTTCATAATAGGGATTATACGGTGGCTGTTTAAAATAACAGAAACTACATTCGGTAGCAGAAGCCTTTCCAGCTGTAGGAGCCTAAATGTGCCATTAGTTAAACAAGTCTCAACGCTGCTATGACATTTCACAGGACCGTAAGAATGACACTGTTGTTCTGAAGCAGGACGATCAGGGTAATTAATGGCCTAGTTTGCTCAGTGGTGATCAGGGCAATATGGTGAACTGGCTCATATGAGTCTAATTTAAGGATAGATATAAAATGTCAATCGACACAGCTTTGTGGAGAACAGGTCTTGAACAACAGGTTGCATTTTACTCTTTGCTACAGAAAGCTCCACACTGAGGTATCACCCATAAGAACCCTAAGTCACCTACTGAAAACCAGATGAACATGTCATTTTCTTTAAAATATCAGGACTAGATCAAGTCAATATGGAATGTTACGTCAAAGACAGAAAACTAATTTCAAAATGCAGTATTCATAGGGAATCAGCAAGAAGTATAGTTGTTTTCCATCTTAGTCATTTTTTTAGCAGCTCTGGAAAAAAAGGGACACAAACTCAATGGCCTGTCTGTCTGTTTGCTTTTCCCCACCCCCCTACCCATGTCACTGATGTAATAAAAACTTATCACCTCTCTCTACAAACCTTGCCTTGCATTCCATTTTAAAAATCAATGATCTGGAAGAAACTGTAAAAATCACTTGCAATAAATTTGCAAAGGACATGCAGACTGCTGGAGTAGTAAAGAATGAGGACAGGTCACTTACACAGAGCAATCTGGATCGCTTCATGAGCCGTATTTTAATGCTGGCAAAATACAGTGTACATTTCTAAGAAAAAATAAGGTAGGATAAGAGAATGATGTACCGCATTCTTGAAAAAGACTCTGAAGAGGACTTGAGCCATAGAAGTCAGCATGCAAGGCAATGCTTCCACAAAAAAAAAAAAAAAAAAAAGGATGATAATAATACCATTTTTGATGAAAGAGGGGAGGGAGATATTTAGTCAGCATGCAAGGCAATGCTTCCACACAAAAAAAAAGGATAATAATAATACAATTTTTGATGAAAGGGGGGAGGGAGATATTCATCAGAGTAAGAGGATCACGTTATGTCTCTATGTAGTCCTGATGGATCACTATTGACATGTGGCATCTAATTCAGATGTCACACTTAAAAATATTTCGATACCTGAGAAGTACAGAGAAGAACGTGAAGATTAATTAGTCTCAGATAACATTCATTGCCATAAGAAAGTTAGGAATTCAGTACATCTCATCAGAGAAAAGGTTAGAAGGGACATAATCATGATTTATAACTACACACAAGCAATTAGAAAAGCTGATACTACAGAGATCAATATAAGCAATTTAATGCATAAAAAGACCAAAATAACCTAAGGTGGAGCTAGAAATGCAAATAGAAAATCAAGTGAAAAATGTACCTGGGGTAATTAACCATTGCAACAGGAGGTATGAGTGAATCCTCATCACTTGAAGACTTTAAATTAATATTAAATGCCTTCCTGAAATATGTATGTTCAGTTCAAAACAAAGCCACTGAATTTAACAGAGAAACTGCTCGTTGAAATTCAACGGCCTGTTGAATTTAAAAATAAATCCTCATTATGGTGCCTTCTTGTCTTATATATTTATGAGATTTATTTTGAAATATAACAACTAAATGGAAGGGGGTTACCAAGAAAAAGGTATCCTTTCTTTCCAGAGCACAGTAACGTTTAAGGCTAGATTTAAAGCTAAATAAACTGCAGCTGCATTTTGGAAAATATGCTTTTTTGTCGTCATCCCGTCCCTGTCCCCCCATCCCCCCCCCATTTATTTTTCCTATTTCTTGTTCAGAGTTGCACAGTCCACTTAGTTGACTGTGTCTAATTTACATAATCATGTAGTTATTCTTCAGTTTTTCTGTTCCTATTTATAAACCATTCACAAACCATCCACTTAAGTAACAGCATGATTTACTGTAAGAATGATTATGGTTGTTTCAGAGTGAAAATGGAATGTGATTAAACGAAGAATGAACAAGGACATTCTAGAAAGGAAGAGCTCTAATCCTGCGAAAGGATTTGTAAATGAAACCTGCCTCTCAAGCCCCATCCCAAATAGCCAATGAACCGAGGGAATTCAGCAGGTACTTTTACAGCTGTGCAGCCAAGAGCTTAGCAAAAGACAAAAAAATAGATAAAACAAACAAACCAACCACACACACAATATCTTTTGGACAAATGGTAAAGCTCCCAAAGCCATCTGCACTTTATAAAAAAAAAAGTGAACTGTATGTATACAGTTGCTGATATGACTCTCTCAACACAGGCCTGAATACCAAGGCTCTAGAGGGAGATCTGCAGGCAGACCTTTGCTCTTGGATATGTTCCAGCACCTGAGATAAATGCATCAACCAAGGAAAGGGTTGGATGTTTAAGCTGCAGATCCAGGAGAACACAAATCGTTTCTGTATGCAATAGATATTTTGCAGGTGCCACAGGAACCCTAATAACCCATGCTTCTTACAAAAATGTTGAACAGCCTGATGGAAGAATACTGAAGTTCAAAATTTTCACCTGAAGTACTTACTCTCCGTTATTTCAGCAAGAACAACTGGTGAAAAACCCCTATTCGTCGACCAGTAACACTGCCGTGTTTACAAGCCAGCTATCTACCAGGAACAGCTGAGAGGCTCCACAACGGAGAAGCCTACGCTACACAGCCCCATTAGTCAGAAAAAACCAGCCATAAAAATGAAATCCCGACTAGGTGTTCATACACAGTACTGCTTTTTTTTTTTTTGAATGTTCATTTTAGTCCAAAATAAGCAGCAGTGATGGATCACATTCTTGCTCATACACAGATAATGGTGGTCTGTTCAGTCAGCACGTGCACCAGCAAGAACTTAGGAGATCCCACACTAAATTGACAGAACTGCTTCAGAAATTTGTATGGAGTTACAGAGCCATTCAGAAGAGCACAATAACTTTTCATAGTACATTAACTTATAAGCAGTGGTTCCCAAACAGTGGGGGAATAGATAAGAATATTTTAGACGAAGACAAGCATGGAGCCCAAAAAAATTAGCTTTGCAAGATCTGTGCTGAATACGTGTGAAATTTCCACTTGAAATAGTCTGAGAAGGCACAGGTTGGCTAAGCTGAGGCACTGGTAGAAGGCAATGGCAGCATCCCTGCTGCAGGGACACTGACTAACCCTGAACACTGCTGGTTTTTCAAGGGGAAAATACTGAACCACTCTTTTCAGAAGTAGCACCGTTACTTCAGATAGAGATACCCCCTCGCCCCGTTACTAGCGCAATTATTTAGATGTTAGTGATAGTGAGTACAGCTGAGACTGCAGCTAGTAGCAAAGCCCTGGTTAAAAGAAAAAACTTTAGCCTCAATAATTACAAGCTATATGCTAAAAATCTATTTTTACTCAAGAGTTATAGTATAAGGCTGAGAAACTTAACATTCCAGGGACTCTTCTAAGCTTATTAGGGCATCTACAGCTGCAACCATGACCTAGGGTCTAGCATTTCTGTGATGCATTTCTGTCTAGGAGTTGGTACTGGTTTGGTTTCCAACTCAGTCTTGGTAACCAATGAAACGGGATTCCCATGGCCCACTAAACTGTTTTTTCTACAGGAACCAATTTTGCGAGGAGCAGCAATGGGTGTCTGCAACTGCTGCATTATCGTAGATAACTTTGGATCAAAGGAAGAACTACTAGCAGACCTGTGGTCAGACTTCTCCTGGTTTTCCTTGCCCAATTCCTCTGTGTTCACCTGTGCTTTGGCACTGTATGGTGACTTATCAGGGGGCGGAGGTGGAGCTCTTCTCTTCTTTCCTCTGCCATCAATAGGACTCGCAGTATCTCCTTTTGAGCCTGGATGCGTGTTTTTCTGAACAACCATCTCATGAGATCCATCAAAGAGTGAAGCCCATAAGGAAGATGCAGATTCTTTTTGCTGGCCAAGCAGGAACTCGCCATCAGTCTCTTCGATTTTTCTTTGTATGATATCAGCTAAGCCCTCATGTTTCACTGGAGAATCAATGCCTGTAATTTTAAGGGACAGCAACTAACTCAGATTAAAATGTTACCAGTGTTTTTATTGCGACCTATTTCATTATTACTATTCAGAATACAAAACTGTATTAAATACGTCTCATGAAGTCTGGACTATTAAGAGTATTAATGGATGAAACGGCAAAGATTATATGTGCTTTCAAAGACAGAACTCGGAGGACAGGAGGGAACTGTTTTTGTGACAGCTGGCATTGAGGCAACAGGGTAGGCATTGAGATTTCTTTCCAAGTAAAAGTAGAAAAAAATAGTGTACTACTAGGAAATCTACATACAGTAGATAGTAAACATATTTTGTTATATAGTGCTTTGAAGATTTTGTTTCACAGAAGGCACATGAAAAAGTCTATGACTAAATATTCTTGTGCTTCCAGCCTGCAGAAAATGGGACATCTTTACACGTATCATTTTTCTTTCTGTGTTTTAAGACTGTCTTGCCCCATTTCTAATCCCTCATATTGAGTTTTCTATGTACACTGCTGTAATAGTAGCCTCTAAAACAGCAGCAATATCTTTTCTATCACAGGCCACACATTAATGATTTTCAACACATTTTTAAACACAGGGGTTTTACCTACTAATAGTACAAATAAGCAGGAAAAAATGGTATATTAAAAATTGTATATGAAATGGAGTTTGTGTTCTGCTCCTCACTGATGTACTTGAGTATCAGTAGAATTATGCTACAGTGTTACCTTCGTAGAACTTTTATATAGTTGATTTATTGCCTTTCTGCTCTGCATTCATAGCTTAGATAGGACTCTCCTGACTGTTCAGTGCCCTGATGCACGGTAACTCGATGACCCCCATGGCATTTTGAGCATCTTCACAGTTCCAATCTCAAGCAACAAGCAGTCAGGAATTTATAGCTGTTCAGTGTTTCTCAGCCAATACTGCATCGGATCCATTAAAACCAAGTGACCTACTTTTTCTAGTCTGTAAATATTATTTCTGTAATGAAACTATTAAAATAATCCTGCTGCATACCATTTTGCTCTGTAAAAACAGAAGTCTCAAATACATGCTAGATAGATTTTCCAAGCATATTTTTCAACATCGTTACCAAAGACCAAACAATTAGGTAAGTTATGTTAGGTAAGCCCTTAAATAGCTTCAAGAACAGCAAATTAATTTCATGCAACTAGTTAAAGACGTTATTGGTTTGCAGACCAGACTATTTTACCTTTACATTTCCTGAGCCTTATACTACTCTAACGATGAATGTTTATTTCTAGTGACTGCTTTTTTGAATGAGTTCAGGGCTCCCCAGTTACAGTCCAGATTGCAAATTTTTTGGCTCAAGATATAAAAATGTATTCGTTATTTGTGCTATTACAAATTCAGATTTAATATGAACTCCTCGGTATGCAATTATGTTGCTTTCATTGTCTGAATTGCCCTTGAAAAACTCCGTGTTTCAACATCAACACCAGAAACCATCTGAATACAGACAATGTTGTTTCTGTTACTCTGCAACTTGAAAAGACAAATCCCACTTACTCATATCATGGTAGACGGAGGTCGCTTCTTTTGTCAAGAACAAAGGTGGTTTCCGTGGTGACATAATCTCAATTTTCATAAGTTCTTCACAACAATGTTTCCACTGGCCTGAGAGAGAAAAGAGAACAATGACTGGAACTTAAACACTTCAGCTCGAAAAAACCTGAAGTTATTAGGTCGTGTTAGGAAACTATCTCCAAAGCAATGCTAAACAGTAAGCATATACTTGTAATTAGCAGGAATGCTCAGGATGCTTTTGTATTTTCAACTCTGTACTCATTCTAACTCTTAAAATGAAGGTCATAAGATACTACACCTTTAATTTAAGCACCCTAGCAGTACTGTTATATTATGAAGGTCAAATATCATCATTTGCCTTCAAATCCCCAAACACAGTATAAATTTATCAGAAAAAAATAATTTAAGGTTAGGGAACCTTCATGAAGTTATCGGGGACAACCTCCAATATACTGCAAGCTGGATGTTATACAACTATGGTACGATGTTACTGTAAAGGAATGTTCTGTCTTTAATAGAGGGTAACTTGCCTTTTATCCGTTAGCAGACAAGGAAACCTCTTTTTCTATTAATAAGATTTTGACCTTAAGGAAAACAAGACACAGTAAAATTACTTTGTTCATACCAATCATTCCAAGTTTTCTGAGCACATTAATTTTAAGAGAATTTTAGAACCAGGGAAGAAAAAAGGCATTTAAATGCCAAGTGACCCATTTTTTCTGAACCTAAGGAAAATGTCTCAAAAAAATCCATGGGTATTCTATCTATAATGAATAAGAAGTAGTTCTTCTTCCCCACTCTACGGCTAATTTAAAGAGGATGCCCTAGTTTTTGCTTGGTGTGTTTCTTTAATTGATAGAGCCTTTTCTCATTGTAAATCAGAGCTAGAAAGGACTAGAAATATGAACTACAATACCTAGTTTCCACAACCTCAATTCACTGATTTTATTGGTGGGGCCTCCAACTAAAGACTGATTTTTTCATTGATTAACCCGGTTCTGTATTCTGACCTGATAAAAATGACTATCAGGAACCAACTATACCTTGTCAACGACAGCATAACGACTGACAGTTGTTCTCTACTCTTAATAAACCTGTTAGTCAAACTACTAAAGCAGAGGAAAAAGATGAAGACAAATTAATCTATACAGTTCTTATAATAACTATTCGGTGTTAAACACGCAACACAGTATACTACTTCAATACCGTTTCACTGTTTTACACCAATAAATGAGTTTATTTTCTCGTGTAAGAACAGTGTTGTTCCAGAGGTTAGCCAAAGGATCAGGTTATCCATTTATCATCTAATTTATATCATCTGTTACAAAGCCTCAGGTGGAGCTTTTACCAGGTTCAAGTAAGCAGCATGTATTTGCATGACTGGAGTGTGGCTAGGTGAGCGTGTTCCTGTGAGACAGGGGGTATGAAAACCTTACGATTATCAACAGAATCAAGTAACCCCTATTGCAACAAATTGCAATTTAATTCATCCATAATACTGCTGAGGAAGGAAATCCCACATACATGTGCCCGCTTGCAAGGGCTGGCTGAATCTGCAGCCTAGGCAAGGCCCCAGATGAATCCAGCATCCTCACCACTTCCCACTAAGGCTTCCACGCCCAAAGGAGAATCTCACAAAACCAACACAGCACTGGTAGGGTGCCCAGGCAGAGGTGGACTCTTCCTGCTACAGTGGAGGAAGAGATAGTGAGAATTTGGCAGTCCTTAAAAAAAAAAAAAATAAGTAAATAAATAAAATATCTAGAGCACTGCTAAAAGAGACCAAGCTCTTTTGAGACTGATGGAGATATTCTGCTTCTGGTTTCCTGCAAAAAGCCAGACTGAACATATGGACTTTGGTTTAGTCAAATATTTGCCTTCCAACGGCTTAGACCACCACCCAATACTATCCAAAAGAACATTTTCCTTCTCATTGTTGCAAACAAAAGCTTATAAGGCAATTCCAACTCAAATTGTTCAAAAGATCCCTTTGATGTTATGTAGCACCCCACTTGTAGGGCATGCTGCCAGCACTTCCCGCTTACTTACTCAGATCGTAAAAATGCTGCCAGAAAGCCTCCATCCACTTATGAAGGTCGTCCCTACTGTCAGTAGCAAAAAGTTGCGTCACAGCCTCTCCAGACATAGGGTTGATAACAGAGAAGTTATTAGTTCTTCTTTTGGAGTCCTTATCCACAGCTCGAATTCTGGTTTCCTAGGAACAAGAAACTGTGGTAATGAGTCATTGCTTCAGCTCCACCCTGGCATCACCTTATGGCCAACCGCAGTGTACAGGAGGTATCATCTGGCTTTTTATCTAATCCAGATTAATTTCCAATTTAAAAAAAAAGGAACTAATGTAAAAAAGTGCTTATAAAAATATTTTCTCGTGAAACTATAAAAATGGCATAAAATATGAAAAATAAGGGAATGGAGCACAATTATTACAGTTTAGTTCTGAATTACAGAATTCTCCATTTCCCCTCTCTCTGCCTTCACCAGCTCATCTCACACAGCTCATTCTTCTCCGCAGTAGTTTAGTGAATAATCTACAATAACGGCAAGCAGCTCCTTTTCTCTGAACTCTTCAGCTGGAAAACCACATTGTTACAGCTACTATTTAAGTCTCCTCCTGTACTTCTGTGGGCCATTGTTTATGCATTGTATTCGGAACTTGTATCTATTTTATGTTCATCTTGGCGAACCAGGACATTCAGGGCTAATACTATAGTGACAGGACGTTTAAAACGAAACTTATCTGGTCCACATTTAAAGAAGCATTTGTAGCAGTTACCCATACAGTTCTGCTAGAACAAATTTCCAACATGAAAAAACATTTTTCTTTAATATAAATAAAATCCTATTTGTCATTTCAAAGTAGACATTTTAGTTTTGCCTTAATTAGGAAGAGCTACACAGAAACAAAAGTATATACGAGAAGCATATCACAAGTCTATCAAATTTCTTCAGCTAATGTTAGAAAGGCTCTCAGGTTATGCAGCAGCACTGTTACAGCCACAGTTTCCCCTTCTGTTCAGGGACATAGTTCAATTGATTTTTATCATTAGACTAGATCCAGTGGTATTTTCATATTCCCTAGTTTCTTTGTTATGGCATTACTACAATTAAAAAAAAAAAAAAAAAAAAAAGCACTTGCCCTTAACTGAGCGGTTGGTTTTTTTTTTTTCCCCATGTGTAAAATACTGAAAGATTTTACTAAAAGTCTGATAACACAGAACTGAAAAAATTTCAAGAACACAACTGGTCCAGATTGCTGCTCATCACAATATGATGAGCAAATTAAAATAATTAACATTACTTTATTTACAAAAGTAAAAGCAGAAACTCTGGGAATATCTTTGCATATACAATTCAACCTGACTGAACAAGAGATGGCCTGTTACAACACTGCTCTCGAAAGGATTTTTGGCATAGCCAGGAGAGCAGCATAATCCCAAATCCTGGCGAGATGATGAGTATCAGCACCAGGAAACCAGCCGGTACCCTCCAGCTGGCCAGCCCCAGAGCCTGGCAGGACACAAGGCCACCTAACGCATGTAAAGACCACACAGTGCCCTCGTGCTGCACAAAGGTGTCCCCTGGCATGGGGAGTGCCCCAGGTTTTTGAAGGAAGCCAACCACCTCAGCCAGGGTTGTGTTCAAATATCTCCTGTCTGGATGGACAGCGAATCTGACCACAAAGGTGGCCCTGAGGCATTCCTCAAAATACAGTGGGGAAAGATTAACCATGTTCCTTTTTACACAGTTCAACCAGATGTCAAACATGTGCTAAAGATGTTAAACACACACCTACAGAAATTAAGTTTACACATGGGATCCCATGGGGATAAGCCTAGTTCTGATACTCGGAAAAACAAAAATTATTCTACAGAACATTCCCCAGATTTTAAATGCATTACTGAAGTAACCATTTGAAATATCAACAGCTGCTTGTAGCATATCTGATGGATATGCTCATTTAAATTCTTCTGTCTAAAAATAGGAGATGAAGTAATTCATCCATAAGTACTCCATATCCCATTAACTCAGGTAACCATAGATACCAGGAAAAAAATTAAATCAAATAGATTAACATTTGACAGGTAAGAACTTCAAGTATACCATACACACAAGTTTATTTAATGACGTTTGCTGCAGGTTTTATCCCACAACTATGGTATTATTCAAAGGAGATAAATCCTCAAGCAACAATCTATATCTGATGCTTAAATATTTACAGAGTGATACAAGATGCCATTACAGTAATGGGCTGATGAATTTACCGAGCTTGGGTGAATTACACTACATGCCCAGGTCCACTTAAAAACCAAACAACCCCACAAACAACCCCCTCCCACCCCCCCCCCAAAAAAATCAACCCCCCCCCAAACCACAAAACAACAACAAAGTGTCTTAAGGTACCATGTTATAATAACGCTCAACTTTTCGCAGTCTTATAGACAACTGAACCAATTCTGCTACAGTTATCATAAAGACCAGAATTGTAAAGATCAGAGTAGGAAAACCAGAGTTGAATCTTGAACTCAAATGACTCTTTTGGGGAAGCTGAAGCCAGTTTTACGTCCTAAAAGGAAAAGATTTTTCTTCTGAAAGTGGGGAAAGGCTAAGAAAGGCTAAGAGGGAAAATGGTAGAATTTTTAAATGGAATATAAAATACAAACCTTCCCATATACTTCCCCCCCCCAAAAAAAAAAAAAATCCCTTCGCCTGGTAATACCTCTCTGGGAAGCTCATCTTTTAAGCTAAAAAGAAAACAAAAACAAGAAAGAAAAAGAAAGAGAGAGAGAGAACTTTTTTATTGCTGAGGTGCAACACTTTCTTGCTAAGCCAATCCAACACACTGCGGAGCACTGATTCTAAAGATCATTTTAAGACCTCAAAACAAATTACAGTACTTGAGAAAAATATTGAATAACTTAAGATCCAGTTCTAAGATCCAGATCCACTTTCTATTTTAAGATTAAACAAACCAAATCACATATAAAAAACTTCCTTTGTATTTTTAGTACCAAAAAATAAATGAAGAAATAACAATACAACACTGGAAACAAAATATAACCTGTTCATGTGTTTGCTCCTGCTGTAATGTTAATAATTTCCATGGGGCCTGTTTTAGGCAAGCAGGGAAATATAGTTAAATTTAAAATTATGGCTTTCAGACACCTTAACGCACAAGACCCAAGACCGGATTCACCAGACCAGCTACAAACATTTCCTCCTTTCATCTTCATTGTTTTGTCAACTTGTATTAACATAACATCCTTGTGGCCACTGGATGGTAAGTGTAATGTGTAAGTATGATACAGAAAAGCACTATTAGGATTTCTATGGCATTTTAGCTATCTCTGGTGCAATGCAGCAGCTAAAAAACAGAGGAAGGAGATGGCATTATATGACTAGCCAGCATTCTGTGGAGCACCAGGGAGCCATAAAGCACAATTTCCAAACCACTCAATTTAAGCATGAGTGTTATAAGGTCCACCATGTGGGATCTGGGTATTATATCTGCTTCCCCTGCCTGCATCCACAATCTCTTCCAAGCAATTGTAGGACTAAATTAGCAATGCGATGCAAGATACCAGACATTTGGAGGCACTTAAATAGTCTGTGCCTTTCCAAAATATTTTCACATGTATGAAGGCTTGTCTAAGCCAACCAGTGGAACAAAGCCCTTACTACAGAGAACATAGATATTTTCAGGGCTGCTCTCATTTCAGCACTGCTGGAGTTTCCTGATGCACACACAGAATATTGCTCATAGTCCTGCCTCCTTCGTGTGGTCAAGAATGCCTACCAATATCCTTCTGCTCCAGTCTGAGGTTGAACTCCCTAGTTCCCTACAAATACTGCATGGCTCCCTTGAAGTTACGCTGCTGTAGCCATCGCTACATTTTCCAATGAATTTCTCTACCTGACCTAGCAAAGAACAGATGTTCCAACAAGAACCGTCATTCCAGGTAACAGTCTGCAGAAATCCCAGCTTGATTTTGTCCTTTCACTTCCGCTACACTGTTTAGCAACCAGTCTATGAACCCTGAGCCCATGGCTGCAAACACTTGTTGTTCCTCATCCTGTTCACCTCAACAACTAGCATGAGCGCGGAAATAGCTCTGGGCCTGCCGCACTGCCTGGCACCAGAGCAAAGACTGCACTGGCAAAATAAGCCAAGAAGGAAATCATGGGTCTACATTAATTTGAAGCCGTGTCCCAGAATTCCTCAAGCTTCAGGCATACATGGCACAAAAAAAGATTTATAATCTATGGCCAGGACACAATAGAATATATTCCAAATACTGAGCAACTAACATAAACCGCTGGCACATGCACCAATTTGCTAAGCTATCAGGTGTTTTATCATTCATTTCAAACTAAAGAAAACTTGAGAAAAATTTCAGGAACTGGCCTGTAAGGAATATTTCTTGTTCAAATTGGATTCCAGCAAATTTTCTTTGCTACAGAAAATATCATTTCTCTTTTCCTACTTAGTTGTGCAATATAATACGTTATAATCACATTTAGCTGGAACAATAATAGTAGCACTTGCATAATAGGAACTGTGAACCATTCTTGCTCAACAGCATGAGCAGTGAAGTCATCTGAAGTTGAAGTAATGACTTTGCTGGTCTTAATGGCTTCTTCAAGTCTCGATTCAAAGGGAATAGGAAATAAGGCTATCAGTGTGAATATTTTCCAGAGAGTTTCTCATAAATCCAGATGATTTCATTACTTTTCAGAAAGTATCTTTCAATTACATGTAAAGGATCAGCTTCCCATTGCAAATAAAAACGCCACATATGCAACCAGAGGAGATTTTAGTTAGAATGTCTCGAGTTGATGTTCAGTCTCAACTTTCATTTTGAAATTGCTGTTTCTATAACAACATGTAGCAGACAAGCCCATATGATTAGTTTGCTTTCATCTAATCCGTAAGAGAAATTTCATAACAAAGGAATCAAAAAATATCTGCAGGCATTAAGTTATTTTCAAGAGAAACTGTTTAAGTAGCAAAGTATCCAAATATGTTTTAAATTGCAAATTTTTTTCTGGTTTTAATTTAAGTTGAAGAAGTATTCAGTCATACTCTCCAGCAGTCTGACATTTTTGCAAAATGGTATAAGATACATGATTTATGTACCTTCTACAGGTTAGCTATAAGGATACTCTGCAAACGTACGGCCAGTCTCCCAGCAAAGGCTCATTAAGCTGCATTTTAGGTTCTAAGTGTATTGGTAACTTGAAGGAGCAAGATACCTTAGAAGAATACAGTCATTTTAAAAAGAAAAGCAAAACTAGGATACAGACCAAAACAGAGATCTCCAAGGAAAGATACAAGATAGCCTGATAGATAACTTTTAAAAATATTACTGTCGGATTTTAGAATATGAATTTAGTCATTCTATAATTTACTGAAGTTTAGCATTTCTTAACTGATACTGTGAACAGATGGAAAACAGAATTATGGCAAAGGCTGACTAGTGCAATTAGAAGTGACTGAAGAGGTAAGCAAGTAAACCTGCTTAAATATATATCGCAGTGTAAACATTTATTTCATATAAATGCATGAACAATTGGAAGAAAAAAAAAGGGCTTTGTTAAAAGATACAGCACTAACAGAACAGCATTTTTAATTAAGGAATCAATTTAAATCTTAGCACATTAAAAAAAGAAGTCATAAGACAAACAGGTCACATTGTTGTATCTAGTTTAAACGTTTGGCTTATATACAAGTCTCACTGTAGGTGAGAATGCAGTCATATTTTCCAGAAACTTTAAAGCCACCAAAAGCTGATATTGCTGTTGCAAGAAGCAGTTCTTTATTACTGTACGCATTCCCAATCGTAGCCTAGCCCCTTTCTTGTACCACAAAAGCATTTGTGTAGCCACGTAGTGAACTGGGTAAGAGAATTTGTTAAAGGGAACCACAGTTAAAGTCAACCCTCCTCCTGCCCCCAAAATGAGCTAATTTTAACCCACATCAGTTCCTTTGTCCAATTCATCAGTCAGCTGCCCTAATGCCTGCCCTGGCATAAACCAGCACAGCAGCCTGGACAAGTGACTGGACGGGAGGAATGGTTCTTTCAGAATCGGTATTGGCATCAAGTGCTAACAGTAGTACAGCAGCGGAATCCAGATCAACCTGTGCTCAACACAGTTTCCAAATGTGTTTATTTACTTATGTAAGATGAGTCCAGCTATGTCAATTGCAAATAACATTAAATTCCTGCCTGTCCTTATGTGATATTAACTCTTGATGACTGCACCAAAAACAGTTTTTGAAAGCATCTGTTCACTCTAACACTCGCCATTCTAGAAGGTCCTTTCAATAACATCCCAAAATTGAACACTTAAAGTTAAAATGTTACTTACTATCTGGCTAAAGAAACATTACATATTTAAACTCAGCCTTTCCAATCAGGGTATGAAAAGCAGCAATAATGTCATACTAGAGAACAGAACTTCCAAAGTTATTGTGCCCTGTACAAAACCAGTATTAAGAAAAGCAGCTTATTTTAAGGCACTAAAATATTTTAAACAATTTTCCAGCTCTCCTTCTAATTAAGACTGTGGCCAAATAACACACAACAACAAAAAAGCTTTTGTTAAAATTCTACCTTGCTGAGGACAGAAGTCTACCACAACATTGCTAAGGGACTGTAAGCAATACTTTTCCAAGGGCTGTCTTATGAAACTGTCATATAACAAGTTATCGCTTTTGCTAAAGAAAAACATCCTCCTTTTTACCTCTACGTTAACCAGTCTAATGCAATAGAAGGAACTTAGGTCCACAGCTAAGAAACGTAATGTCTTTGTTAAAAAATTCAGCGACCGCAAATTTCACTGTAGCATATCCCACCCACAAGCTACCTATAAAGCATTCTGCATACTAGCAGCTTAGAGCCCAAACGACTGTGGGTATGTCTTAAAATAAAAACAACCTCCCCCAAAATAAACAAAAAATCCAAACCAAAAAAAGACCAAACAACCAATTTTACCTTGTTGATGGAAACTGTCAATGCTGGCTCCAGTTTAGCCTCAATTTCTTCTGGCGAGTAATAACAAAAGAGCTTGCCACCTCTTAGTACACAATACAGCCTCCTCCAGCTAGTTAGACTTCCTATAATTTGCTAAAGGGAAGAAATAGTCAGAAATCACCAAACAAACTACAAATTAAGAGCATATTACAAGGTATACACAGATCAGCCCTGCGTGATCAAAACGTAGCCACACCAAATCCTTTCCTAAAACACAGACTTTCTGTTGCAGAACATTTCAGAGTCACTGATTTTTGAAACGTTAGCAATACTTTAAATGTCTTTTGGTGTTTCACAGTTTTTGCAGATTTATTGCCACTAACAATACAGAATCTGCTGGTTCCACAGAATGAAATCTAGAACTGGTTCTACTGTAAGCAAGAACTTTATTATCTACAGTAATTACACAATAAGAGAAATAAAAGGAGTATCTCACTATGGAAGTACACAGTACATTCAACAAATGTCAAGCAAAGACAGTTGCCTAGAATTTCCACTTTCTCAAATCAATTTTCATAACAGCTTTCATAAACGCATTACAGTTTCACAACCAGTTTAAAGCCTGTCATTCAGCGCGCCTGACAAATGACCCAGCCCCTCTGTCCCTCTGCTATCACCTTCTCATTTGCCTAGCTGTGCAATGAACCAAAATAGAGAAGTAAACTGAGTTCACATGAATCACTTTTGAAGGGATGAGTTTCAATATGGCTCGGTTCACCAGTCAGATTCACCATGCTGTGATATGAACTCTTGTGCTAGCACAAGGATGAGTGTCACAGGATGATTAGGACTGCTGCCATCGAGTACCAGCCTAAACCAATTCTGAAACAAGAACTATACTTGATCTTTATGTATCAGCTTAAATAATTTTATTGATAAGCACACCAAGGAAACGTCTATTTCTTCACGCTTAGCCATTGAAGATACTGTTTGTAAATGCAGCTGTGAGAATTTTCCCCTTGCTCTAGGTAG
Source organism: Charadrius vociferus (assembly GCF_000708025.1). Taxonomy (NCBI): domain Eukaryota; kingdom Metazoa; phylum Chordata; class Aves; order Charadriiformes; family Charadriidae; genus Charadrius; species Charadrius vociferus. The sequence goes on along the minus strand of NW_009649467.1, from coordinate 688,688 downwards.
AACAGGTGAAAAATAACAGTTCTCAAGAAACTACTTCAGGTAAAAGCAATTTTTTTCACAATTGACTCTTAGTGACAGCTATTAACAGAAGAGGATGTAGACACAAGCAAAGTCTTTTTACCTGCTGATTAAGAAATCCTGCCATCATATCCCTAGCCATGCAGGAAGGCTGAGCGACTAAACGGCAACACATGTTTCCATACAGGGGGAGCCAAAAAGAGGATTCCTCTGGGGGAAAAGACCAGGCAAAAGGACAAACACTTAGTTCTGAACATTTGCCATAAATATATAGTTTAGTTTTCTACATCCATTTTCACATTAAGATAATGAATGTAAATAAGCACTTTTTATATTTAAAGAGATTTCATCCTGTAGGATTAGACTAAAACTGATTTTTAGTCATAAGGTTTTTTTAATTAAAAAAAAAGAGAGAATTTCCAAAAGAATTTCAAGTAAAAATGGAGATATTGTTCTGCAAGAACAAGTTGTTCTTACATAAAATATAGCTCTAAATCTCATTTCACAGCTAAAAACATTTTGAAAGATAAGTACACTGGCCATCTCATCTAGGCCATCTCAGTAGGACCCCTAAGCCCATTCCATCATGGCACACAGCTACATTTATATAAGAGCACTTTGCTTCAGATTGGTTTATTAAGGCTGAGAATTTGTATCGACTTCCATCTTCAGCACTAGAAGAGTGGTTAGGATTCCAAGGAGTTTCTAATGCAATATCGCTCCTCGCTCAGCTCTCTTCTGTAATTAGAAGCAGGTAAGGCAACGTTCCATTGACATGACTGTGTGTTCGGTCATGTTTTAGAAATGCTTGTAATGAACCAAAATATCCAGGTATGTCATTTCTCACCAGACCGAGTTATGAAAAGTAATGACAGAAAAAGGAATTTCAAGAAAAAAAGAGTATAAAGTACTAATCAAAAAATGCTTACAAATATCAAAGACACTGAAAATTACTCATCCAACCCTTCAAGAAACAAGTGTCCCATAATTCTTCAAATCTCTACTTATTCAGAATTAATGAAGTGTAAAGAATGAAATTCTCTTTGAGGTCAAGTTTACCCAAGTAAAAGATAAAGTTCCCAGAAGCTACAGTGAAATGCAGTGAAAGTCCCAAGTCCTAAGTTAACAATCAGAGGGTGGCTTATGGGAGGGGCTATCCTTTCAGAAAATAATGGACAAAGTACTAAAACCTGTACTTCTGCCACTTAAAATATTGTAGCATAATCATAGTCCCTGTGTTAGCATCTAGGTGTACTGCTGCCAAATTGTGCGGTCCCAGACTGAAGTACAGTGACCAGCGCAAATTACAAGCGCACACGCTAATGCCTTGCGTTAAATCTGGGCCTGAAATAACCTAGCTGAACTGAAGCAATTTTTCTACTTTCCTTCTGACTACAGAGGAAAAAGCTGTTTTTCATTCTGATACCGTCCTTGGTTGTGAGGAAGGGGAAATAATTTGTATATAGCTGCAACTCACATAAGACTGAGATGCAAATGACAGAAGAAATTCCCAAAAGAATTAAATTTTCATCTGGACTTGAAATTTTACTCAACTTATAGTTTATTCAGCTGTGTATAGATGCCTGTTTTAGAGCCGTTAAATATTTTATTAAAGTTGTTCTATATTAAGTATCAAGAAAAATAATCTCTTTAAGCTCTTTAGTTTACAAGAGAGAGAAATGCAAAATGTTACTGTTTTTTTATTTCCTTAAATTGGTACCATATGTACTTACCATTTCCTGTAATGGTAAGGCTGTGGGTCCTGAAATTGTCCTCAGCACTCTCCAGCCCCAAAGTGGTATATGCTAGCAAACTGTACTTTGCTCCACTAAATGTGAAAGAAAAGGCACGTTTGAGACATTTTTGCTTCCGGTTGCTCAGGCAGTAATTAAAAGGAGCCTAGACATGACTGAGGTAACACATTTTGGTGCAAAGGAAGGCCAAGGTGTGAGGCAGCACCTGCCAGTGACCGCAGATTGCCAGCCCCAACTCTTCCCACGGAACTCTCATATCTGTGCTTTTCCTTGTAAACCAACACTGTCCCACAGTCTGTTCATCTGCTTCCTATATCCTTATCTCCTGCCTCCACCTTGTGTGTACCTCCAGTTCCCTCCCACCCCACACCTTCCAGGCCAACACTATGAGATCCCATCAGGTGGCTCTTTCCATAGCAACCTCTAAAAAAAGTGCCAGCCAGGGTGGCCACAGCCTACAAGCTGGGCTCAAGCTTACTGCTGAGCCAGCGGCTGCCAATCCCAGGCGTAAAAGCTGTGCTATCCAACCTCTCTACATCCTGAGGATACTAAAAGAGTCCCCTCTAGTCAGACACCAAGTAACTTTTAATAGTTTTACAGCTTTTATTCCAAGGCTTAAATCAACTAGATTCAGTAATAGGTTCAAAAATTGCTATAGTTAATAGAACAACTGATGACATAAGCTTTATCTGAAAAAAAAAACAGGTTAAAAATTAAAAGGCTTTATACAGCTCGTCCACATTGCTCTGCTCTTCTGTTTCATAAAGTATAGTCTACACAGGCAAAGCAGTTGTTTATATATGTATTATTTAATAGTATCTACTAGCTTGATTCTTCGCATTCAGAAATCTGTGCAGAAATCCTACAGTCAGTTTTGTAGCATAAAGGACTCTTTC